>NC_142200.1:52236862-52539362 GCF_049639895.1 Pseudopodoces humilis
ATTTCTTGTTTGTAGGTTCATATATTAGGCTTGACTGAAGTAATGCTCATTTTAAGTAATGCATTTCTGCACAGAAGGATTGCTCAGATTGTAATGTGCAGAAGAATATCTGCATGCACCTTCAGGCCAACATTTACTGGCTTTCCAAGCAGAATAGCTAACTTGAAATTACTCTTTCACATGGGAAAGAGCAAGAAAACACTTTGCTACCTGAAGAAAATTAGATATATTGCATCTTTCTTTTTTCTTCAGAGGTTTCGATAAAAGTAATTAGAAAAACCCATTACTGTAATATTTTGAGTAATGTCCAGTATAGACAAAGTAGTGTAAAAAAGGTAATTATATTTAAATTTAATAGAAGAAAAATAAATAAGTATTAAACAGTCAAAAACCCCACAGTCCTCAACATCTACAATTCTGTTCTTCTCCCCCACCAACAAAAGAGTAAGTTAGGCCTCCCAGAAATTACTTACTTGAGTACTAATTATTTCTGAAGAAAGTGTCTTATTAAGCTGTGGATACATTTCCAGTCTGATGTTTAAAACACCAACAGAAACTTTTGATTCTGTACCTTTGAAACAAAATAAGTTTTCATCAGGTCTCTCATATTTAATTTGCCTAGATTATTTTGGCCAGGCAGGGGCAAACCATTAAAATATGTATGTTAGCCTTATATAATCACAAAAAGTAAACTTCTTTAAACATAGACAAAGTAAGAATCTTTATTTAAATTTCAAACTCAAATGAGGCTGTAAGGAAGCATAATATGACCAAAAAAAGCACAGTTGTCTACATTCAAGACAATTATCCAAGGCCCTGTTTGCAGCCATTACTGGGACATACGAAATGAATTCTAGAATGGAATTCTAGAAATGTCTAGAATAGGCATCTAAAATCAAGTCAGAGAATCACATACTGTAAATGTGCCTATTCCTACTGATTACACAAGTAGCTCAAATTTAAATAGTTGGAAATAAGTGAAGTTCATCTTCCCCCAGGATGCAGTTCATTATGAAGGACCCTGTCTGTCACACGAAGCGATTACTCAACTTAAAAAACTTTCCAAAATAACAAACAACTGAACAACCCCCTTCAACTTAATGTTGTTGCCTAATGCTGAAATTGAAATTACATAAACAACAATAAGCATTAAAAAACATGTTACAAATGGGTCCACATGCAATACGAGTAACAGAAGCCTGGCATAACAGTTCATCTGTTTATGTGAGATGGCAGCATCCTTTGATGCTCTTGACGCATTTTGTACAATGACAGGATTTTGAAGAGGAGAAAAAACACTGGATTTACTGGACTGATACTTTATTACCTGGGAAAAAAGCTAATGAGAATGAAATTTAACTTGCTCCATCACCCATCTGAGAATTAAGCTTAACTTATTTGCTATGCATTTTCAAGTCGTTATAGAAAATTAAAATCAGAATGGCCTGAGTTGGATGGGATCTTAGAGATCACCTAGTTCCAACCCCACTGCCATGGGCAGGGACACCTTCCACAAAATCACATTGCTCAGAGTTCCATCCGACCTGGCCTTGAACGCTTCTCAGGATGTGGCATCCACAGCTTTTCTGGGCAACCTGTTCCCGTGCCTCACCACCCTCACAGGAAATAATTTCTTGCTCATATCTCATCTAAATCTACTCTCATTCAGTTTGAATCCATCCTGCCTTGTCCTGTCATTACTTGCTCTTGTAAAAAGACTTGTAGGAAGTCATGAGAGACCTAGTCTTCATTCACTAAATCATATCCTAACAACCTGTGTTGGAACTCCTGAGAAGAGGACTGGGGACAAGAGACACACAAAAACACATGTGTGTACTAACTGCTAAGCACCTAAACCAAGCCATTCAGATAAGACACTTCCAGCTACTGGGATAAATGGGAGCAGATCCCTTTCTCCAGCAATTGTTAATTTGCTATGAAAGGCACACAAGCTGGATTTTACTCCCCAGTGCACCGATCAGATTTATTCCTGGAGATGGAACTACTGGATTTTTGATTGGTTGGTTTGATTCTGATAACTTAACCAGGTTTTGCAATAATCAATAGTGAGAATTCCCAGACATGGGGACCATTTTTACATGGGATCTGGAATGCTCATTTTTAGCAGCTTGGTAACAGAAAAATTAATCTGACCATTAAGTCTACTAGGCATTTTTTAAGGATACTTTACAGTTACTTCTGAATTGAAGAAAAAAAAAATTATATCAAAAATACTGCTTTAAGCTTGTAAGCAAGCTCAGTACCCAAATTTTAAGTCTTCATAACATACTTATTTTTCATGCTTACCTACACCCAGGAGTTCCACAGCAACGTTTGTTATGCCGTTCTCTGCAGCCAAGACAGACCTCCACTCCAAGAAATAGGATGCTACCAGTGTGGTCTCACCAAATGTGTCTGTTTTGATCAGTACCATATGCACTGGGTCACATATAGATAACATAGTGGTTGCATCCACCATCTTACTTCCATCACCTGCCATTATTAAACCAAAATAAGATAGCAAGAATATTATCATCCCAAGTTCTCATCAGAATTTTAAAACAGTATGCAACAAAATGCAATGTATGTAATAAGTACAAAACACAATCTATGTACTAAGTATAAAGAAAGATCTTGAGTCCAGGAGTGTAACCAATGGTCCCATCTCTAAAACCACACTCATTTTACGACAGAGCTACAGAGAGATTACAGAGAAGATAAAATTACTTTGTAGTTGAGTACTGCAATGCAACTAGTTCAGACACACAAAAAAATAAAATGGAATTAACATTTAAGAATGGATAAAGTTGGGCAATCTCAAGTTAGAGTGAAAAAGAAGGAAAAGAGCAAGAGCAGAGAAAGATCTACAAGTGGCATAACCCAATACAGTCATCTGTTTCCTCAGGAAAACAACACAAAAAACAGGAAATAAATCCACTAAATAATATAAACATATTTCACAATAACTCTTAGGTCAGAAAAAATTCCAACAGCATCAGCTCTAAGCCCACAATATTCCTTACCTAGGCTATCCCTGTGTATTTCAAGTAGAAAACCATCCTGAAAATCTGGCTCACAGGCACAGGGTACAGGTTTGGAACGGAAGCGCTGGTTTCGAAAATGTAAACACAGAGTGAAGGTAGAACAGATCTGGCCAGGCAGAGGCTCTGGTTCCTGAAGATGCTCCAGAAAAGCTTTTCCACCCAAAACCTGAAGGTAAAGATACCTCCGTGTTGGGTCTATGTTAGCTGTAAAGCGTAGCAATAAAAATGAAGAGACTACAAACAGATCTTAAAAAAGCTTAATTTGTTAAATATCAGCTAACTAAGAGGAGACTAGCAAAAAAAAAGAAACTTCTTTGAGACAAGTGCTTAGGAGAAGATTATTTTAAAATATATGGAAATTATCTTAGTGTAAAGTAAATTGAATAATAATAATAAATTGTATTTAATACAACACTGATTGCTGCTGCTCCTGCTTACATGAGTTTACTCCATGTGGATAAGCAGAGGAAACATATACCCTTATGCCAGTTCATACTGACATTCAGAGCACAAAAATCATAGATTTCAAATTTGTTTCAAAACTATGATCCAAACATTTAAATAAACAAGAAACATACTTTTTTTCAAAACTGGTGGTTCTCTGTCAACAAAATGTGTTGATGGTTTTGGAGCCGAAGTCCTCTCTGTTTCATTCACATCCTGGAATTACAATTAAGACTTTTTAAGGAGTCAAGGGATGCAGCAGTGCTCTTACTACAGTCTTCTAAAAATTAAAGAATCCTCCATTTAATCTGAATGCCATTCCTAAGGTATGCTCCCTTCTAAAACTGAACAAATATTTTTAGTGCAGTATTATCACCAAACCAATTTCAGCATATCCATTAATCTTCTCTACTTCTATAATGTCTCAAATCAGTAACATCCTTACAAACCTCCAGAAGAAGCATAGTTTAACTTTGTCAAAACACCATGTCAGAGAAAGGAACAAGCAGAAGTACTTCTTCTCTTCAAAAGCCACTTACAGTTACAAATTTAAGTTCCTTCACAACATCATCAATGATTCCCCGCTGTCTTAGGGCTTTAATCAGGTCTTCCGTGGACAGCTGCTGATGCTCAGGTGCCAGCTCTTCTCGTATAGTCTCAGCAAGAACTTCTCGTATCCTCCCATGGACATCCATCTGAAAGGAAGTTCACTACGTGTTACAAATGCCAGCTCTCCGTATGGCAGCAGGTACAACTTGCCAATTAAGTCTGTAGGGCTAAGGGTGTTTTCCTAGGAACACAGAATTAACTACACCAAAACACTGATCCTTTCAAAAAAAAATTACAAGCATACAAAACATAGGCATTCTCACTGCTCTTTGACAGTAACCCACCTTAAACTTCCCTCCTTACAAAAAGGTCTGTAAATCCATCAATTACAAAATGGTCATTGTTCTAATTTCTTGTCTCCCTCAAAATTCAAACCTAATATAATACTTCCTTACTTTTTAAGGGAAAAAATATGCTTTTATATAGGTAAGGCACAAAAGTAGTAGATCTCCCTTGCAGGCTTTCCCTGTGCTCAAAAGGAAGTCTGCGCATCATCTGAGCTGTAAAAGCAGATGAATTTATAGAGCTGACTCTCACACTGGAAGGATGTTAAGGACACAGCCACCAATACCTGAAACGGAATCACAGAATGACCTTGTTGGAAAACTTCTTAAAGATCATCTCATCCCAAAGCCCCTGCCATGGGCAGGGACACCTTTCACTAGACCAGATCACTCACAACCCCACCCAGCCTGGCCTTGGAACACTTCCAGGGATGGGGCATCCACAACTTCTCTGGGCAACCTGTTCCAGCCCCTCAGCAGCCATCACAGTGAAAAATTCTTCCTAATATCTAATCTAAACCTACTCTCTTTCATCCATCTCCCCTTGTCCTGTCATTACATGCTCTGGTAAAAAGTCTGTCTTCTTTCGTGCAGGCTTCCTTCAGGTACTGGAAGGCTGCTATAAAGTCTCCACTGAGCCTTCCCTTCTCCAAGCTGTGCTATCCCAGTTCTCTCAGCCTTTCCTCGAAGCAGAGGCGCTCCTTCCCTCTAAGCATCTTGCTGGCCTCCTCTGGACTCGCTCCATAACCCCGTTCTCCTGTGTGACACGTAGGAATATTCACCCCTACACTAACAAGCGATATAGGAGTTACAGCCTCCTTACTTATCAGTTCAAGACCCTCGCTCAAAGAGCAACAAGAAAATGACGAAGCGGCGCCTGGAAACCACCTGCAGCGAGAGACCCAAGTTGGGAAAACAAAGCGGGGCGCCGGAGCGGGCGCGCGCCGCCACCGCCTCAGCGGGCGCTGCCGCCACTCGCGGCCGGGTGACACCGGCACGGGGGCCGGCACAGCCCCCTGAGAGACAGGGGAAGGCTCTCCGGCGCCGGGACGCGGCGCCAGTCCCACCTTGAGCAGCTGCTGGTGGATGATCTGCTTCAGCTCGGAGGCTTTCTCCGGAGGCAGCGACATGGCGGACCCCGCAGGGAACGAGCCCCAACCGCCGCGCAGAGAGCGCGGGCAGCGCCGCCACCGCCCCCCGGCGGCAGCCCGTGGGTGCGGCATCCGCGCCCGGCTGCCTTCCTTCCTTCCTTTCTTCCTTCCTTACCTCCCTCCTCCTTTCCTTCCTTGCTTCCTTCCTTTCTTCACTGCCTGATTCCCTCCTCCCTTCCAGGCCGGCATGTTCATTCCATGCGACCGCGGCGGGGGCTCCGCCGCCCCCGACTTTAAAGGCTTCACTCTGCTCATGGTGAGTCACGCTCCTGCTTCCCCTTTCCCCCGCCCTCGGTGGGTTTGAGGGGTCGCTGTCCCCGGTCCCTGTGCTGTGGGCTCCGCTCCGCTCCTGTGGGACAGGACGGGACACGGGGGGCTCTGGTGTCTCTCCCTGCCCTGCCCGAGGGCCATCCCTGGGCACTTGGACGTGGGATAAACGGAGAAGTCGCAGGGCAGGCGGTGTGCGTGGAATCTGTGGGGTGTTCTGCCGAGGAAGTGAGCGTTTAGAGGGCTCTGTCTGCAGCAGAGCTTAGCTCGGTCTTCTCCATTTCTGTCAGCTTCTCTCCTCAGAACCTTGTGTTTGCCCCTGTCAAGACGATCAGTGCTAAGCCGCAACAGCTATGTTTTATTTTAGAGCAACAGCTATATGCTATTTCAGAGCTATAGCTATATGCTGTTGCTCTAAAAATCCGTGCGCCCTATGTGCTTTTACTGGATTTGCAGCACCCCTGGGTTGCCACTGCAATAAAAGCTTGGGATTTTTTTCATTTAGATGCGATATATAAATGTTTACAATGTAAAAAAAAAAAAATAAATCATTCTGCTACATTTACATCTCGGATTAGGATTGTTTTAGAAGTGTTTTTATCGCCTTCACACATGGTGTGACATCAGGTCATGTGCCCGATGTCAGTGTGGGGCGAGAGCTCCAGCGCAGGCTGCGGAGGGGCAAAAGCCGGCATTTCTCCCCTTGCCGAGTTAGCGGCAGGGAACCCCATCGCTTCCCAGGGAGGGCTGCACAGCCCGGGATGACTGTGCAGGCTGCGCAGGAAGTCATTCCCGGTCAGCTGACAAGCAGCAGGAAGCACATCACTGCCGAGCTCCTCGCGTGGGACTGGCGGGGAGCTGGGTACCAGCCAGGGCGTGGGGACACCCAGTGCTGCCGCGGCCTCCTTCACCTTCTGTCAGCCTCAAATACGGTGTCTTTCCGCAGTGGGCAGCAGCTACAATTCTTAGATTTGATTATAAATTAAAGGAAAGCAACCGAACCCTTTATGGTTGTCTTCCCATAATAGTTTGTTTGGAAGGACATAGACTCTTGACTTTCTCTTTCTGTGCCATCATATTAGGTCAGTATATTACATCAGTATCTGGCCCCTTTGATGATAACCCACAGCAATTCCTATGAAATTAATTTAAGGGCACCCTTATAATTTTCATCCTTAAAAAAATGAAAAACAACCTACTCTTGTTTATGGGTCAGTCCGAGATTTAGAGGCTTAATATGTAATACCAGTGCTGCATTTGGGCATCAAGTGAGGTTTGCCAGTCTCACATCAGTTGCTTGAGTGGCTTTTACCTTCTCTCAATCCAAAAATGTGGGGAAGGACGTAAGTTTCCAAGCTGTCCTTTCAGTTTACAGGGAGACAGGATTATTCACAGAAGTGGCCAGGATGTTTTTTGTCAGACAGGGACCAAATCCTGTATTTACCAATTCTTCTGGTAGGAAATAGTCACCTTTGCCAGAGGATGAGCAGCCACTTTTAGAAATCATGTTTGACCAGATTTTAAGGAATGTAAGCTTTCACTATTTGAAGAGCACCTTATGCTGTCCACAAAGCACGCTGTAATTCGGTTCATTCTGTTACTTCAGCCAGCAGTGTCCGTGGGAAATGTTGGTCAGTTGGCAATAGATCTGGTGATTTCCACACTTGACATGACTAAAGTTGGTTACTTCTACACCGATTGCCTGGTGCCAATGGTTGGAAATAACCCATATGCAACAGCAGAGGAAAATTCAACGGAGCTGAGTATAAATGCTGAAGGTGGGTATTGAATGCTAAAGGTATTTGCAGGAGGCATAAGATGCAAGAATATCACATTTACCTTTTTGTTGTTAAGTTTTGCTGATGTGCTTAAATTAAGGTCAGTAATAACAGCTGCAGAAACCTATAGATAGGAACATATTTACCCTTCACAGAGGAAACTGTTGCTATTGTTATTTTGGAAAATTAATTTGACATTTGGAACCAGCAAGAAATGTTGAATTTGAGCCATATTGCAGTGCAGCCAAAACTCTCTGTGGTGTTAATCCAAAGCACTATCAAGTGTGCACATACTTAAAATAAATTATTAGAATACAAGTTTAATTTCTGATTTAGAAGGATACTTATCAACTCTTCTTCCTTCCTACATACCTTTTTCCCTGTATAATGTTTCTCCCACTCCCCCTACAAATTCTTAGTTTCTTTCCCTATATTGATCATTGTATTTATTTTTTTACCCTCTTAAATCACAAAAATCTCAGAATAATCTGTCACTCTTTGCAAAGATGCATACATTATCTGCATCATTATGGGAGGAAAATCTTCATATATCCTTCGTAATTCAATCCTTGAATTTAGTACAACTGAAACTAAGTCTGATGAAAATACAATGCACAGAAATACGTGTTTTTAACACAGTGGATGTTATCAGGCTTTCTCGTATGAATTGATAGCTGAAAGGTTTATTATCCTGGTTTGTAAATGAGGTAATTCTTGATATATTCAAACCCAGATCTCTTTCTCAGTTTCTGCTTAACAAGAGTTAATGATTTCTTCTTGTAGTGTACTCCTTACCTTCAAAGAAACTTGTAGTTCTGCAGATCAGGTCACCTTTTATAAAGGTATGTATGTTCATTGATTGTTCTTACTTCACTGTTTGGTTTGAATAGTTCTGCTGGCAAATATTAAGTGGTCTGGCAAAATTATTTTTCTACTTCATGCTGTAACACCTTCTGCAGTTGGTACAGTTTTACTGATTTCTGCATTCACTGAGGGCTGAGGCTTTGCTTTTGTTTTTCCAAGCCCCACAACAGCTGCCTGTGTTGGTAGATTTTAGTGTAAATATCTCCTTAGTTAATAGGAGTCAAGAAAATAGGAAAATGGTGTGGGTTTTGATAGTTTGTTCTTTATTTCCTTTACATTTATTGTTTTTGTGTGTTCTTTGTAACAGCTTTATTTTTTTGTGTGTGTGCCATGCCAATTTAATTATTTCATAGTATTCTATATTCATTTTAACTGTGTTTGTTTGGTAAAAATTAGGAATTTAATATTGCTCATTAACTGGTCTGTAATTAGCTGTAATTTAAAATAAGCAGAATGGCATGACAGAAAAAAAAAATTTGTGGTGCAGTATTTTAGCTGTTCAAAGTGTGGCAAAATACTGCTTGATTCTGCCACCCCATCTTGCTCTAAAGCTTTTTCCTTTGCTATTAATGGCACACAAAACAGGTGGTACTGTTGTTGTTGATGTGGTCTTGATAATTCTTATAATTCTACATATTGTTTTGCTTAAGTAAACAACTAGGGCAGTTCTCTGCTTTCTAATAATTTATCTGTGGCTGAAGACTAAGTGGATATGAAGAATAATTTACATCACTGCTAAACATTATATATAACACCTAGTATTGTTAAGGACACAGTAAGTGTTTTACTTCTTTTTCTGTGTCTTTGCATAAAGAACAAGTACAGGCCATTTTGTGAAACCCTGCTTTCTTGGGTGAAGAGCAGCAAATATGCCAGGGTTGTCCTTCTGTCTAGCAGCCATGCGTACCAGCGTGATGATGAGCAGCTTCTGGGGTATGTTTGTGTCCTTAAAAGACCCAACTGATGTTTCTGGGTGTTCTTGACTGATATATTTCCCTCTGCGTCCAGTAATGAGTACTTTTGCAGGGTGCTTTTGCTTGCATGTGTATATAGGTAATAAAATGCTTAGTATGCTGTTATAACATGATGTTATACAGTATTAGTCTCTGAATTTTCTGGGTTACTAGTGTCAAAAGTACTGATCAAATGAAAAGCTGCAAGTAAATTGCAGCTGCCCTGCATTGCCTCAGTTTTAACTTCTTGTGGCTGCAAGCAATGTTAGGGATTAACTGCTGACATTCAGGTCAAAGGTTAGATTTTTAACAGTTGATTGCAATATTGCTTTGTTTCTGACATCTTTGTCATCATTCTGTGTTTGAAAGGTTTTCTTTGATACAGCAAGTTGTCATTTTTTTTTTTTTTAATAGGAGGTTACCAGTTACTATTTGTTGGGAGGCAACTACAAGGTTGCAATTTTTTTACTAGCTATTACCCATCCAAAAACCAGGCATGTCTTGTTGATTGATGACGTCATAATTGGTGATTTAATGAGAAACAAATAAAATCAGTATTTCTGCAATTGTTATCTTCAGACTCTGTAAATGTATAGGGCCTCAAAGGAGGTTTAGATCTATGTATGTCCCAGATATAGTGGTAGATCCATACAATTGCAGGATAGCCAGCTAACATGGAATGAAATGAGAGGGACTGATGGTTATTTGATGAGGTCTAAGTCATAAGTTGTGATTTAAACCCTCCAAGCTCCCTCAGCACCACAGAACAACTGCCTTATAGCAGATTTACTAAAGAGTGAGGGTAGTGCATTCAGAAAATACTTTTAACTTGACTAAAGTCTGAATGTATTAGTACTGTGAGGTTACTAAAAATACTGTATCATGGTGAGTCTAAGTTTACCCTGACAGATTTTGAATTAATCACTTCAATCTGAAGGAAGAAAAAGGACAATTTATTTGTAGATTATTTTAACAACCATAAGCAGTTCCCCCATATATGTGCTTAGGCATTTGGCACTTTCCAGTTATTTGAGCCTCTAAAAGGGTACCTAAGTTCTATTTGTGAAAGAAAGTTGAGTAGTTTGTACAGTTTTGAGGCCACAGACTTACTTTCTAACTTTGATCTGAAGAGGGAGAGAATGTTGGAGCAGTTCTTCCCTGTAGGTGTGAGGTCCTCACTGCTTGCACCTTCTGTCTGCCACAAGTGATAACTGGGGCAGTGTCCTTCCTTGGCGGACTGAATGCACCCTTGACTTGTTTCTAGGACACCACTGCGCTACCTCCTCACACCTGATCTGGAGAAAGCAGTTGGAAGCCGCATGAAGGAGCTAAACTGGAAAGAAATGGAAAAAGTAGCAGCTTACCCTGGAGTAAGTGATACAGACAAAGTTCTGCATATACCTGGAGGTGGCATCACAAAATTATTATTTACTGAGAGGTGAGTTGCCTAAAGATAAGCATAGAAAGAAACCAGAAATCTTTTTTTTTAGTACTTTATATTATAAACTGCTATGTTATAGGAAAAGTCCTTTTTGTAGAACAGAGCTTTATAGGAAAATAATTTCTTCCAAGTCAGGCCCATAATTAAGAGGAAGAGAAATAGGGAGTCCTGGATCATAAAGTTAGAGTAAGATAAAAATATAAGTGAATAGGCTAAAGGAAAATAATGAAGTCTAAATTTACAGTTATGATCACAATCAATATAGTATCTGATATTATCCAAACCACAATTTGTATGTAGTAGAATTCCTGTACCTGTGCTACTTTAACTAAAACTGTTTCCTGAGGCAAATAGTTCCAATGTCAGTTACAGAGAAAACCCCAAAAACCCACAAACAATTCTAAACACTATGAATGAGTTAAGATTTCAGGGCCAGCCAAAAAATTAGATGTGGGGGTTTTGTTAAAAGGTGCACACATCAGAAGTTGTGCTGAAAGCTGAGTTTTTAAATTTTAGAAACTAATACCCATTTATAGCACAACTGTGTGGTTCTGCAAAAGATGGGTTGTGTCAGTTGGAAAATTGACTTTTATTTTTTAATTATTACTTTTGACACCTGACCGCACTGTTGCATTCAACAGCAGCAAAGTTACTAATGCCATGCTTACCTTTATACTGACTTCAGTATGGAAACAGTATACAGTTGCAAGAGAAAAGACCTGCCAGGATTTGAGGTAAAAAAATTTTAAATAACCATCTTAATATCTCAATTAAAAAATGAGAATATTCTGAGCGAAGCAGTGATATACAGCCTGCAAAACTACTGGTTTAAAATATACAGAAAGATAAGGAGTGATTGTATCAAAGGATGCGTATAAGCACCTCACCAGCAAAAAAATGCAAACTAAGTATGTTAAAGGCCTGAATACACTTGCAAGATGTAGGATTCCTGCCTTGAAAAGTAAAAGAAAATTAAAGAACAAATTCAAGACTAAGCAAAAGAGCATGAAGTGTGAAAATGCAATCAAGGAAATCTGGAGAGGAATATATATATATATATATATATATTTCCATACATTTTTCCTTTTTGGTTTTGGGTTTTCACAAGATATATGCATATTATTGCTGCTCTTAATACATAAATACAATTGTTGTGGATTGAAAAACAAAATATAAATGCATGCTCATTTTTGTTGCAGCTGTTCAGAGGGAATCCAAATGGCAGTTCTTCTGAAATTTTGCTCAGAAGGAGACAACATCCCTGATGCATTTGTTCTTGTTAACTATCTAAATGAATGGCTCCAGCTAATTAAAAGTGAAGTAAGTATTGTTTGATCCAAAGTTCTTGCTTTCATATTTTATATCCATTATTTTCATTTTTCTTCAGTCCAGATGGGTTCATTTTGGCCAAATAAAATATATAATTGTATTAAAATCTCACTGGGAGTCTCCCCACCTGAAAAAACAAATCTGAACACCAGTTCTTTTGTTTGACAGGTGTGGGCAAAAATTGTGCAAAGGTTTGATGGAGTTTTCTCTTCCAGTGCCTTTCTCTAAAGCAACCCACCGTGACACTGACACTTGTACTGCTGCCCATTATTTTAATATCTGTGCCAGTTACATCATTACAACTTAAAACTTAATTATTCTGGGTTTGTTGCAGAGCAACAATTCCACAGATCCTTCTTCACAGTGGAAGATACCGAGTTCTTGGCGCTTACTCTTTGGCAATGGTCTCCCACCTGCCCTCTTCTGATCAGCTCTGAACTCGCTGTGAGTCGCAGGTGTCCCTTGAGGTGGTGATTACACAGTAATTGCCAAGGAGCAGGAGCTTGCTTTGGTGTCTACATAAATGCTTTATTTAAGAAAAATTTCTTTTGTGGATGTGGGTAGTTAAAGAAATTAAGGTAACTTTCACAAACTCACCAAAGAAATATGTTTTGTACAGTTGTTTATTGAGTGACTTTGGTTGGAAGTTTTTTCTAATAAAATATTTTTTAAGAAACCTTTTTCCCTGGTTAAGTGTTACTGCCATGGACAAGCTTAAGGTGCTCCTTTTTAATGCCACTGGGAACTGAGTGATATGTAGGCATGGATTTTCTTGGAAGATAAACCCCTCCACTTTCACATCATCTGTGGGTCTTAACTTTTTTTTCAAGACTTCCTGGTGAGGTAAGTGAAAGTCGAAGTGATCTGGTTTTGCCTTCTTTTCCCAATGCTGTTGTGGTAGCTTCAACTAGGGAGACTGCAAGCAGTGTAACAGCCTGTTCTGTCTTTTCTGTCTGCATAGAGTTGTAGAACAGTGTGTGTTAGAAGGGATCCTGAAGATCCTCTAGTTCTAACCCCACTGCTGTAGGCAAGGACACGCTCCACTAGACTGGGTTGCTCAGAGCCCCAGCCAACCTGGTCTTAAAACACTTCCAGGGGTGTGGCATCTACAACTTTTCTTGGCAACTTGAGTCTGTGCCTCACTACCTTACAGTAAAAAATTTCTTCCTAAAATCTAAGAGGTTTTCCCTCTTTCCTCCCTTTAAAGCATCACCAACAGAACACTTTCCTGTCACAAAGTTACTCTGAACATTTTGTGCATATTTTATAGCAAACATAAAAAGGATTACCAAACCAACTGGTCAGATTAACAAATATTCTGAGTGGTGTATTACAAAAGAAATGTGCAAGAGTTCCTCCTAAATCAAACTACAGTACTTAGCATTAATGAAAATACTTGCAAAAGCACACTCTAATAATTTTGCCATTTTCCTAAACCTACTCTTAGTTTGAAATCACTTCCCTTTATACTTTCACTACATGCCCTTGCAAAAAGTCCTCCTCCAGCTCTCTTGTAGGGTCCCTCTGGGAACCGGGAGGCCACAGTTAGGTTACCCCTGAGCCCTCTCTTTTTCAGGCTTCTGTTCCATTTCCAGAAGCTGCTAAGATGCTGAAACGAAAGCTTTCTAGGTCAATGAGCCTTCTAGATTGAACATTAATACAGTGCTCTGAAATAAAAAGGAATCAGGGAACCTTGCCTGATATCAGGCAGTCTGGTATCTGTGCATTTTACAGGCTTAGTCTGAGACAGCAGTTGTGTGATGGACAGTTCACATGTTCAGTGTTTGTCATGGTACTTGCTGCACTATAGCATTTAGCTATGTGTTCAATTTTGACCTTTTAGAAGTGCTTTGTCACAGCTGATTTAAAAACAACTTCAGATCATGGATGGTCAATTTTAGAGTTGAGACATGAGAATTAACCAAAATACATTTTTAGGAGTTCCCACAGGTATCCAGACTGGTAAGCTGGCAAGTCAAAATGCAGATGCAGTCAGGGAATGAAAACAAAAGGCCATGTGTAGCACAAGGCAAGTCTGATAAGCCTAAAGCTAGTTGGAAAAATAACCATATTCAAATTAAGCCAAGTGACTACGAAGTGTATACAGAGCAGGAGAGCAAATTAAGTCTTGAGGGACTGAAGGACCAGACAGAAGCAATGAAAGGGGTGTTCTTTGCTTCACAATGCTTTCCTTAAGTGAGTCATAGATGTTCACTACCTCCTCAAGAGCAAAACCTTGAGAAGGGAAAAAGAGGACACTGGGAATACTTTCTGAAAGAGAAAATCCTCAGGGCTTTCCTATTCCCTGTGAAGAAGGTAGAGGGCAGTCAGATTCTTGCGAGAAGAAAAAGGACGCAGCTTCTCCAAGGCCGGCAGTTCTGTGGGCGGCGCTGCCCTTGGCCCTGAGCCACTCCTGCTTCCAGTGCCCGGGACAGGCAAGCGCAGCCCCTGCACACAATAAAACTTTCCTGCAGGACAAGGCTGCACCTTTGCTGTGCTGTTCAGATGACTAGCAAAAGTAAAAACACCTCTGCAACACTGCCCTTGAGCATGGGGAAATAAAATGGCAGTCAGTTAATCACAGCTTGTTCATTTGGAACAAAACCCCTTTCACAAGTCTGATCACTTTAACATCACTTCTTTAAAAGTTACAAAGACACACTCACTTGGTCCTTTCTCTCCCCTTCCTTCACTTTTTAAAATCCTTTCCCAACAGTAGTCATGAAGCGGGGCCTGTGTAGAAATTAACGACACAAGTACACAGGTCTGAAAGCAAGACTTCTCCTGTCACAAGACAGCACTCAACAAAACCCAACAACACCCTGGTTTTGGAACTATTCTACCCTGATCTACTTTGCCAGTTCACTGAGTTGGCTGACATCAACTTTATTCCAGCATCTCAGTAGCTGAAAATGATGTAAAAACTAAGGACAATCAGCATTTTTATTAGGATACTCAGCTGGCTATGCCCCACAAGATAAACTAGTTGTATGTCATAGCAGCAGGTAGAATAAGGCACAGGCACATTTCTAGTAGTCATGCACTGTATGCTTACTCACAGCTCTGAAAATAATGAAAACCTAAACCATAGCTAAGGGTGAAAGGCATGAATAGCTGAGAGCTTTATCCAAAGATGTCCCAAGTGGTATAAACAGGCCCTGTTCCTGTAATCAACAATAGCAGTGTTTGTTGCAGTGGTTTTGGCAGAGCTTGATCCCTTGCTATAAACACTCCTAGCTTCACAGCTGCACCATCTTGAAAATTAAATCTGAATCAAGTCACAATGTTGTTTTTTCCTTCAGCATAGGCTCAGAACAGTGGTAATCATGTAAAGAAAAAAAAATTTGGACCCAACTAGACTGGCAATTTAGACTATTTCAGGATGGTGTCAAGTGTGTCTTTAGCTCAAGTAATAGCATTAAGTACTCCCCTGCTTTGGCTTCCCCTTCAAGTTCAACACAACTCTGAATATGACTGCTTTCATGAATGGGCCTCAAGACCAAGTTTGGTAAAATTTCAGGCTGCTGCCTTTTTTAGCAAAAACTGTCTGAGTTGGCCTAGATTTCCTCCTCTTCCACACTTCATTTTCAGTAACAATATGACTTGTACAAAAACCTGTTAAAAATATGCAAGGTGCAAATTCCATGTAGAACATCACCACATGCCAGTTTAGACAGTCACAGAAAATATATAGAGTTCTGTGAGTTAAGGTTTATCTGAAACCATCAGAGAACAAATGCAGAATTGAGATCAGCTCTGTTACAGCACAGGGCTGAAAACCCTCCTGGACTCATTGGAAGAACTCCTTTAAGCAGCACTCTGCCTTACCCATTTCCAATCCATCCTGACTATATCAAGAACACTGACAGAATGTGGGAGACATGAAGGAAAATACTGTACATAGAACACACAGCAATGGCACAATCCAAAACCTGTTTAATTACAGACACCATTGACTTTTGTGCGCTTCATTTTTGTTCCTCAGCTCCCGTTAACTATGGACAATCATGGGTCAAGAGAGGCAAGGTTTTCCCTCTTTCCTCCCTTTAAAGCATCACCAAGAGAACAATTTCCTGTCACAGTTACTCTGAACATTTTGTGCATATTTTATAGCAAACATAAAAAGGATTACCAAACCGACTGGTCAGATTAACAAATATTCTGAGTGGTGTATTACAAAAGAAATGTGCAAGAGTTCCTCCTAAATCAAACTACAGTACTTAGCATTAATGAAAATACTTGCATAAAGCACACTCTAATAATTTTACCATTTTCCAGTTAAGACAGGTAGCAGGAAACCTTAAGGCAAAACCCTTCTTTTTACACAACACACACTCTTAACAGGTTCTCCCTAACATAACGCGCACACAACAGCACATCATCAATTTAAAAAAATATTTAATGCTGCCAAAAAGTATAAAAATACAATAAGAATGGCAGTACAAAACAAAATACTTCCTAATTTATTTCTTTTACATCTTTCTACATTAATACAGGCATTATAAAAACAAAAGATGGCATATTATTTTGTTTTGCAAAGTGGTACACGCTGCTGGTGGTCTTCATCCCCTCGGTGCAGTTTACGCTGTAAACAGATAACTGAGGTCTTCTTGGTACTTAACAGACCTCACTTTTTGTTCCCGAAGAGGGGGGTCATGTCTCGCTTTGCATGTCAATAATTTGCAGTTTATAGCTGCAGAATATTCACAAGTCTCGAAGGCTTAGGTGTCAGTCAGTCTCGGCCTGCGACATACAACCAAAAGAAAGTCACCGATTCAGTACAGAGTACGGGGATAAAAAACAACAACAAAAAGAAGAGCTAAGAACTGACAGTGGGTTTGCAGCTCACTGTCAACACCAAACAGCTTCTCATGTGTTCCCTGCAGCAACTACTGCCTCTGATCAACTACTCTTGGAAAGTCGTTGCTTTTCCAGAACATATTTCAATGTTACGGTATAAGGCACATCCTTGCTGGAGAGTCTCAAGTACAGGTCTCAGTCCAGCAAACCACTTCCTCACACATGTAACTACAAGCACTGCAGAAGTCTCCTTGGGCCTCAGAGGGACTGTAGCAGGCTACATCTCAAGACACATCACCTCTCACAGCTCTGGAGGCAAGTTCTGCTACAGCAGCTCAAAAGTAACTGTTTCTAGGAAGAAGATTTCCTGTACTGAAAAAGACACCCCAGCACTAGACATTTTGTTCTTAGGCAAGGGAAGGCTCTACTCCCAGAGTCTACAGAAAAAGACCTTGGCATTCACAGCACCACATGCCCAAGCTACTACAGGTAAAATGCGTCTGAGTTCTGCAAGCACTACACTGATTCATAAAGCAGCTTTCCTCCACCAGTTATGACACATTGAAAGAGGGCTTCCAAGTATTTATCCTTCCAATTTAAATAAAGACTCAGACAGAAATGCAATTTTGAACATGTTTTATTTTTTGTACATAAAAATGAAAGACTGACTTAAAACTCTGGGGGCAAACAAAAAGGCCCAGGAAGACTACTGTGTATCACGTCACCTTTGCAAATACCGTCCTCTGGCTTAAGCCACTCAGCCCTGCAGAAGACTTCCTCTTTTGTCATTTTTAATTTAGTTTCTCGTGCAGTCCTCAAGTGTCTCAGGTTTTACTATAATGCCAAACAGCAAACTAAATAATTTGGTTTACATTCATTAAACATAAAGCTAACCAGGCTTTTTCATCGCCTGCATGAACCAGTCACACATACATGCATACACATTTACGCCTCTTCCCTTTTCAGGGGGACATAAACTGATGTCAGTAAACCATAGTACTCGAGGTTTAACAGAATAAGCCACATTTCACTGGCAACATCTCACTTCCATAACAAGTCCAGAGTTTTTTTCCAAATTGCTATTTCACACTGAATTAAATTATTTTACTTAATACATTTCAAGGAAAATACAGATGTACCGTCACTAAGTGGACTGTCCCTGCACCAAGAACACAAATAGGAAACCTAGAGGATTAATTCCAATCTTGCAAACCCCTTGCAGTGGAGGTCCAAATGTTTGCTAGGTATTTTTTTATGAAAATGTGCATGATTTGTACATAAGTGTTCATCTGAGAGTCAAACATTGTTTAATCAGAGATGCCCACTATGCACCAAATATTTTGACTGATGCATTTCCAGAGAAGAAAGGAAAAACCAACACAGTAACATTCTGAATTGAGCCCAATGACATTTTAGAAGTAGCATGGGACCAGCCAGCAGTTTGCCAGAAATCAAGGAGGGGTCAGAAGGCATGCCCTTCAATTTCACCCTTAAAGCATTTCCTATGATAGAGGTGACTGGGATCGATAGTTCTTCATTTTGGCCCATATTTGTTCCTACTTAACATCCAAGCTGTGCAGAACTGCTGCAAATTTAAATCCTCCAGAATAATAAAGTATCACAAGGGCTTAGTGTGCAGCAAGGAAAGCAATCCTCCAGATTTTGGGTTTTAAGGGTTTGTGATGGACCAGAAAGATTTTTATCCAAATTATTTCCTGGAATGTACAAAGAGACCAATCATTTGATTGTCCTTACTATTCTCATACTATCATGAACAATTCACTGTTCAAAATAGTTTTGTCCAAGGCTTGTACTGGTTCATCCTCCTTAAATTCTTAACAGTTAAGACTCCCAAGGTACTTGCAAACACAGAACCAAACTTTTACAGAACAACTGCTGAATGTGCAAGTCCTGCTTTATTGCATCAAGAAGGTAACAGTGTGAGGTGATCTGAATTGGCTGCCCCCTGCCCTGCCCCACCCTGAACTGAGGAATGCTTACTCAGGATCAAGAAAACTGAAAAGCCAGGATTTAGAAGATGGAATCAAGAAAAAAAAAAAAAACAAGCTGCAGTTAAAGCTCAGTGCCTGTAGGATACTGGTAGCCCAGGAAATCCTCCTCATGCCAAAAGAAGGGCAATAAATGACAGTGTGGTATCAGTCCAAGTTTCGCCTGCACTTTTTCCTTAGCTGCTTTTAAGTATCTAGAATAAAATCTGGAATATTTCTGTTACAAAAACATTTTAATTACATTCCATGCATTTTTCCATAACCAAAATATCTTTATAAGGCACATACATTTACACCTAGTATCAGTTCCAGCTGATGCTGAAAAACCTGTCCTCAATTTAAAAGAAAAAAAATCTTTTGACAGTCTTCTTGCTGGCTGAAAGTTACTGTGGTTGCAAAAATTGTGAAATGTCTTAAAATACATGAGCTGCCTGCCTGTGCTATGTCCAGCAGTCAGCTGTCCCAGCAGTCATTTTGCTATTCAAGCTGCACAGTTGGTCAGCAATACCGTGGAACAAATTGTCTTGTTCTACTGATGCACAACTTCCTGAATCCAGTACTCCATGAAACTACACTTATTTTCCTCATCTGGACCCTTCAGCTTTTGTTTACTATACAAACAACATAGTCCAGAATAGTATCAGCTATTGTGAAATGAGAATTTTAAAGAGTAAACTGTACTTAGCTTTGTGTAGTAAATGTCAGAGTAATTGAGCCCCATGTCTCATAAGTGACTATCAAGCTTGGACATACTGGAAAATTTTGAAATCAATTCCTTTGAATAAGGAGCAAATAATCATCCATCTCTTCTGAGTATTTTTCAGCAGTAAATCCAAAAAGTGCTTTACAAAATGGGGGAGGGGGTGGAAGAAAACCCCCAAGACCCCACACCCAACAGAAAACAACCAAGCTTAGAAAACGGAAGGAGAAAATAGAACTTCTCTGAAGTTACCCAACAAGGCAATGCTTGAATAAATAAAATTCCTGTTTCAAAGTACAATCCAATCCTACAAATTACCAGTTCCCAGCTTGAACAAGAAACTACATTCAGCCATATACCATCTCTGTATTTAAAGGTAATTTAAAGGGCAGAAAGTGGTTTGTGTTGAATTACTATTTAGAAAGTGTTACTACCCAAGTAATGGAAAGGGAGTGCTCAATAATTTTAAAGGGGCTGTAGCAGATACTCCCAAAATATTAGTCATCAAGTGTTTTACTAGCATGTCTCTAATATAGTGCTGGGGAACTTGAAAAACAGTTCTAGACTTTGTGAAGCTACCGAAGTGGCCCATACAGCTGAAAACACCGGGTAAGGCAGAACACTACCTACATTTCTTTTCTGTTAGAGCCACCCTTGGAATTCCAACTGCCGTTTCCTTTGATGTGTTTTCTACAACTATTACTGATGAATTCTTTTTGTTCTTTCTAGCAATTAAAATCTATAGACACACAAAACATTATGTTTTACATTTAATGGAATGTAACTTGAACAATGTTGGCCTTCAAACAGTAGCTGAAGTCTGAATACATTAATCAACAGTATGACTTTCAGTGGGGGCTAAGTTCTCAAAAGCCTTAAAAAAAAAATCCAAGTCTTACTTAAATAATGAAAACTATAAAAAATAAATAAGGAATGCAAATTAACAGAGTAGAAATTGCCAAGTGCTCCATCAGACCCCTAGCTGCTCATTTCAAACTGGAGAGTCAAATATGGGGAATGGTTGCACTATTCTTTTCATGCACAAATTATAATAACATTTAGTTTCAAAATGAAATTCTTTTGGTCAGAAATCTGTACAAACTGAGTTTTTAAAAGTACAGTGAACTACAAAAAGATTAAATATGCAATTATAAAATATATTTATCCTAGGTTGTAAGAATATAAAATGTTTATGTTCATGTCACTAGTACATTACACATTACACATATTTAAGGATAACTTCTTTGCATTAATAATGTAAATGATACAACACTGTTTATTGCTTATGTCAGGCATGTAAATTTAAATCCAGACAGCCTTCAGTAGCTAAACCTCCATGGTTCAGCATTTGTTCAAGATCTAGCAGAACACCATTTTAAAAAGTGTATGAACAGTTGCAGCAAGTTTGTACCTGCTCATATTAAACAAAAAACATCAATTCTGTGGGGGGCAGCGGTTCGCTTTTCTAAGTACCTGCATTGGAAAGTCCTGAGATGTCGACATGAGATCAAGTTTACATCACTTCTCTATTGTATGTAACAGTCTGTACCCATTCCAGGAATAAGGAGTTTATGCTTAAAGTCACACCCCTAATCATTACCTTCCAGCAAAATTAGCTGTTGGAGCAGTCACACTTACTGTTCACTTACAAGGAATGTTCTTGAAAATACATTTTCCAGCAAGAATAAGCACCAGCTAAAATCAGTGTACCAAACCCAATCTTAGTGAGAATAGGTTTCCAGTATAACCACCTTTTTCTTTTTCTTTCAGTCTCATTTAGCTTCTGCTTCATCTGCTGCAGCTTCTGTGCTGTGTTTGCTCTTCTATCCTCCCGCAGTCGTTTTCGTACAGAACTTAAAAAGAAAAAAAGGTGAATCTTACACTGAAGAATGGGAAAAAAGGCTATTATAATATTAAAACAAACTTCTTTCCAACACTCCCAATAGTTAACCAGCAATAGCATATGGCAGCAGTATATAAAATCTGAACCAAGCAATCTTTTATTATCTTTTAACCACCTTGACGTAGAGAGTTTCAGAAAGTGAAGCCCCACAAATAAGTAAAGGACAGATGTAAAGATGTACATGGTACTTCAGCTACGAGTTTGACAGAGAACAGAATAAGTTAAATTATCTGAGCTGAGTCTTTCACCCATCTGTGACCTCATTTGGTGGCTGAGATGTTTTGTGTGAAGGCTGCCTTTATATGCAATGCCAGGTACCACATGCAAGTGTCACAGTATTTAAACAGGTGCCTCCACTGCAGAGTTCACACCAGTGTCAACAATACACTGACTCCAACCACGACTCACAGCTCCATGCAGGTTTAATAGTACTCATCTCAGGATGCAAACCAGATCTTGATATAGGACACACAAAAAACCCGAATTCTCTGTGTTTCATTAACAGGACAACCTTGTAATTTGTGTCTCCAGAAGTGCCCTCACAATCTCTAAGCCAGCACAACTGACACAAAAACCAACTCTGACTGACTTCTAACACATACCCATACCCTCACTCCTTCTTGTGAGAGGCTCCTTCAAACATCTACAGAATTGCCGTCATTCTCCCTCAAAACACTCAAGAAGACAGAAAGAAACTCACTGGGGCATTTGGTGAGCCAGTTGTTATTCTGGAATTCCAGCCTAGCTACATTGAACTGCTGTGTTTCATCTCAGGCTGCAGCCCTTTGGGACAGACCCTGCCTCCTTCTGTGTACCACATGGCTCAGCTTGGCACAGCCCTGACCCAGTTTCTGGATTTCTGGCTATGGATCAACATTTGGCAACCCACATGTGGGAAGGCCCAGCTGACACAGTGCTCAGTCCCAGCTGAGGCATCAGCATTCCTAAGAAAAAGGCAAATTCACCTGACACAGCTAAACCACAGGAACCTACTCACAGCAGGTAGATTTAACATGAGCAGAGAGGCTGGAACATACATGACTCCAATAATACAACTTCAACCACTACACAGAAAGCAGTATGTGATAAAACCTTTGCGTTTCTGAGGAACCATTATTTTTTGAAACATAGGTTAGCATTGTATTTAAAAATCAGCATGAAATTATGCTGGACAATTTTAGGACCTCATTCACACTTCACAGTGAAGTTCACTGACAATCTGTTAAGAAAAAGCATTCAAAGTGTGAGGCCTAGCTGCTTCAGTTGGAGACATTTGCTTTCCTTCTTTTGATTCCTGAACAGTAAAACCGTATAACAAGGAATCATTGAGATGGTATTTTTAAAATCATTAAATAAGTCAGTCAAATACCACCTGTTCTCCCTTGCTACTGCAGAAAGATCTTGAATGTTTTTTACAGTATGAAAAGCAGATAATAGTTCAGCCTTTTGAGAGAGTGTATCTGCCTTTTAAAAGTTTCTTTATCTTGCCTACTTTTCAATGTTCCCATCTGTGATATCTTGAACTTTAGTGGACAGGTCAGTGTTTATTTTCTCCATCTGATCTTTGTTCTCCAGGCCTATGCTGTTCCCATTGTACTTCTCTGTGGTTACTTTGATTGGGTGTGGAGGAGACTGCTCGGAACTTGGTGCTTGGTCCTCCTTAGAGAGCTCCTTCCATCGTTTCTGAAAACAAGGAGAACATATTTCAAACATTCCCCTGATATGAAAGGGCCCCCTTGCCAGGACATCTTCCAAAAGAACAGTCACATAAGTAGATTAAAGGAACTACCGGATCAAGAAAAAAAGTGCTAGATGAAGAAATAAAGTTAGGTCAGCATATGTCTTCTCCAGCAATCATCAATGATCCCTTTTTCTATTTTTCCAGGATGGTGCCACTGCAAAGGCATGAGGCCTCTACCTTCAGGGAATGTACTGGCCACAGCAGCTCCACAATTAGGAAGCATCCTGTCTTATCAAATCCTGCACTGTCCAGCACTTCCCACCTCCCTCTATTTGCAACAGGCCTGTGCTGTGCTCTTTCCTTTTATGGCTTCAAAATACAACAGGACCTTGTATAAAAGAACTGCCTAAAAAGAGACAACTGGGAAAATTTAACAAAAAGTTATCTATACCCAAGTCATAGCCTACTATTTCACCTAGTGGCCCATAAGCCCAGAGATCTACTGCATCATAAAACAGTTATTCATCTTGTTTTGGGAAGTAATCTGAAATGAGATGGAAAAAAAGAAATTGGAAGTAAACCTGATTTGATAGATCTCTGTCCTAATGGGTAACTGTCCTAATGATAAATAGTCTGAAGGACTTGCTAGAATGAAATTTCATGCAGAAAAGAACAGTGCACAGGAAGGAAAATAATCAGCCCTAAAAAACAATCACTTCTTTTCTCACACAGATCAGCCAATGCCTATAAAGACACAGAATACCTTGAAGGAAAAAAAAATCAGTTACTTGTAAAAGTCTGTGGTAAGGTAGATGAACTGAAAATTGAATCTTATCAAAACCAGTAATAGACTCCTGTCTGTGGAGTGATTTCAAGACTGCTGGTCTAAACTAAATATCAAACTCAGAGAATGATATAAAAAACAGCTACTTATAAATGGACAGCTGGCAAAATGAGTTTTAACAATGAACTGACTCCTCCGCTGCAAGCAAAAGTTGTGTTTGCACAGTTTACTGATTTCCAACATCCAAGGAGACATCAGAGACGAACATTCTGGCTAATGTTAAATAAGACAGGTGTTCAATAACCTCAGGCCCTCTCCATCATTAGCAGAGAGAAGTGAATACCTCTCACACTCTGAAGAGTACAACCGTTCCTTATGGAATAGAAATTACCTAGCTGACCTTGAAAGGAGAAATATGCTTTTTGAGCACTGCCCATTGCTTTTCTGCACTTAATGCTGAGGCCTAAAGAGAGAAGCACCAGGACAAATGCCTGCACTGCAGGAAATAGTGATTTAAGTAAGACACCTGAACAATCATAACAAGAAAAAGAGAACAAATGAGAAGAGTGCCTTCCTAGGCATTCTCTTACTATGAATAAATAACACACTTGAACGTGACAAGCAGTATTCTGAGCTGACAATTCTCCCTTGTATCCAGAAGTAAAACGTCCTGTGATCTAGATCAGTAAGTGTGGGAACCAGAGCTGCTTGATTTGGAGTATGGCTTTTACAAAAAACAAAGCAGAAAAATATTACTGGACACAATACATCATACCACCAGAAACAGCTTCCACAAAATGAAGAGACTAAACTGCTGTTAGCATTAGGATGAATCATGAAGTCTTCTTGACATATGGCACAGGTGTCAGACCAGCAGCACACTATCTAGGTCTTGACTAGCAGTTGTGTAAAATTATTTCTTTGTTTACACAGCAAGTCAAGAAACATTTGTTAAAGGGAAGTATCAGACTGCTACCAATACCACAAAGAAAGGAAATGTGTTTTAGCTTATCTGCTCTATTTGTGATTTTAAGAAATCAACAAATTAAAACAGCCCTAACATATGAAAGCAGAATTAGATGTGTTTCAAAGCCCCTCCTTCCAGTTCTCCCTCCCACCTAGTCCCAACCACTTAACAAAGCTGTAAGCTGTTATGTTTGCAAGCCACACTGACTAAACAGTGAGATTTGGTAATCTCTTTGCACCCAAAATCATTATATTTGGCTAGATTGTACTAACAGTAACACAAATTTTAAAGGCTATGAAGAAACAAGGCAACTTTAACAATAAATATTATCTGTAGCATCAGACAATTTACCTACTAGGAAAATATCAAATATCAAGAAATTCTAATGCTATCTTCAAAGTTATACTGGGCATTACTTTCCCTTTTTAATATTAAAAACATCAACTGAACTTTTTAAAAAAAAAAACATTTGGACAAATTATTTTTATATTTTATCTAAGAGGGGATATATACACACAGGGTTAGAAGTTTAGTTTGATAGAAGGCACTGAACACATACCCTTTGTTTGATACCTCCTAGGCATCTACTGAAAAAAGCTAATTATTTAAATCCCACAGAATTACATGTTTTAAAATAATCTGGAGCTTATTTTTTACTACTGCTGCAATCTGCTGTTCAAATACATGGAGCTAAACATTTACCTGTATAGTTGAATCCCCCATTATGAATTTTGCTCCTTCTATTACAGCCATATATGAAAATCTTAGTTGATCAGGAGTCTGAATAAGTCCCATTCGATATTTTCTCATATCCAGTAATACCTTCTTAATATCTACAGAAAATGGGTCTTTTTTCTCCATCTGTAAAGCAAGAATTACATTATATTGAAAAGTGTCATGGTATATAAAAAATAATTACAAGTAAAAATTAGTCATAAAATTCAATCTAAAAATTAATTTCTCCATATTATGCTTCTATTAGTTATATGGAAGATTACCATCTTAAATAATTTCTAATTAGTTTTTGAAGGAAATTTTAAAACCATCTAATGAAAACTTATTATGAACAAATCAAGGATTGTGTATTAAACAAATAAATTAGTACCCTAATATTAAGTCATAAAATTAAGACATTTAGATATCCTCAATTTTATTCAGGCTTGTATTTGAACTTTGAAATAGGACTGTAAGAATCAGAGCTGTAAAGTAGTATTTCCTACTGCTTCTGAATAGAATAGCAATTCAGACTGACTGACTATGGCAGAAGTACATCTTATTTTTCTCTCTTTTTCCTTATTTAAAGCAGAACCCCAAACCAAAGCAATGCACATGTTTGTCCCCACATTACATTTGCAGGGTGTTTTTGAAGTACATTTGCATCAACATATACCCCTATGTTTTTCAAAATGCATAAAACCAAAGAAAAACTGAAGTGAAAAACCCAACAAGAAATAAACTGAGAGGGTCTAACCAAACCAGAAAATGTGTCTCTTGTAATTTAACTGAAATCCTTTTTCAGTTAAACCTGTGCTGTCCTTTTCACTATTACCAAGCACAAATAGAAAACTCTGTGTCTGGACTTTCAAGCCCAACAAAAATTTTAATTTATTTAAAATACTATTTAACACTCAAGGTTCACTCATGTCATGAGCAATTAAGAGATTATGCAGTTCACTAAGTAAGCAAAAAAAACCTATATATCCATGTGGCACTGGAACTGGCTGCCAAGCCCCACTACCCAGAGAGCTGTACAGCAGGGGAAATTCTGCACCATCCTCCACTACACACTGCAGGAAAATCAGAGGCAAGCCTGACTTCTCATCCTAGTTCAGATAACAATAACAATTTTTCTCCATGGTTAAGAAAATGGCTCTGGAGAAAAAGACTTGTAGATTCAATCATATCAATATATATTCACCAGCTTGTATCATATTAAAAAAAACAACCAATCTTCAACCTTTCTAAGCACATCTTGCATAAAAAGAAAAGAATGTTTACAATTTACTTTCCAGGAAGCTTTGAGAATATATAATAGTCCTGGGGTACTTCAAGGGGGATTTTTAAATGCATTTCAAGAGCTGTGTTTTTGCCATCAAAATATGAGAAGAAAAAAAAAGCCTCATGTCTTAATTTAAGTTTCCACAGGAATGTCATTAACTTCAATGTTTTTAAAGACTTCTGACCAAAAAACCCATATTGGGAAGGCTGGCAGGGTGTCAGGAGAAGGGAAAGGGCGACAGAGAAAATGCAAACACTTACCAGAACAAGACAAGTATCTACTAACGAAAATGTGCCGGAACGTCCTATTCCCGCACTGCAGTGAACTACTGCAGGTCCGTGTTCGGGACTCAATGAACCAGATTCTCTGACTTTAAACAGGAAGTTCAGGAATGAAGCTGGGGATTCAGGAACTCCAAAGTCTGGCCATGTAGTATAATGAAAATGAGAGATCATCCTGGACTCACCACTCTAGAAGTGAAAACAAATAAACACTAGAACTAGAAAGCATTATTCTTTAGCTCAGTTAGCGCACATTTCCCCAGTCTCTATCAACAACTATTTTCTATTTTAAACCTCCCATTAAGACAAACATCCCAGTAACTTGCTTTAAGCTGGACGACAACCAACAGCGCATGCTGAAGCAGTTCTGAGTTGGTAATTTTCTCCTTGGCAATTATTACCACATGCATATTTTTTCTTCTTCTCAAACTTCCAGTATTATGTTTGGTTTGCTTTACTACTTACTCACAAATATCTTTGTCTACCAATAACGCAGTTCAATGGGCGACAACAGTTACTAGGCAGCTAGAAATAACATGACTGAAAAAACCCATGTCAGCATTGTACACACTGCATTCTTGCTTAGAGCAAGTTTTACTGCCAAGAGGTATTACATCTCCTTTATACTAACCACATTATTGAGAGGAGCAGGAAACGTTCCTTCCTGGAAAAGGCTATAAAACCCATACAGCAGGATGCCTAGCAAGACTTCTGCTGGACATATATCTTTTTTAAGTAAAAAAAGAAGGATTCCAAAATCATACAGCTGCTTTAGAACCGCTCTGTTAGAGTTCCTCTCCTAACACAACCAAATAACCACAAGTACTGAAATGACAGCAAGAAAGTAGGTATATGAAATTTGGATCATATTTTTATGGAACTCACTTCAGACCTGCTGTTAAATGCTACTCCTTGCCATGGTGATTCTGAGACAAAATGATCACTGATTTTAGCTCAGGCGTTTTAGAAATGTTATTTTTTTTATCATTTATTAATTAGGTTATTTAATTTTTAATTAATTCAGTTATAATTTATTATTTCAGTTGTTTAATTTTTCACATAGACTGAAACCTACAGAGACCTTGGCAAAGTTTGAACACAAAAGGATTTAAAATCAATGTATTCCAGAAAAGCTATGTTTCTCCTTCAGCAACAGGAAAATATAGCCATGAAATTAAAACAAATTCTACTGTTCTTCATCTACTCAATGTGTTTCTACTTCTTATGAGAGACAACTTATGAAATTCCTTTGTGAGACTAAAATAATCCATTTCATGGTTTCCAGAGTGTCAAAAATAGTCTCCCAACTTGTTTTTTGCCTTCAATGCTCAATACTGCAAGACTGCCAATACCTTCAGAGAAAACAGTGGATATTAGCATGACTCCAGTCACTGTCAGATGCACAGTTATCTTCCAGAAATATTTTGTCTTTTGGCTAGGTGCTCAACAAAGATAACAAAATGATCTGCGATATTAGGAAAATGAGTTTGCATTAAGATTTCATAGGGGAAAAAAGGAGTATCAGGCCCTAAATTGTGTAGATATACCAGGACTTCCCTTTGTCTGGAGGAAAGCATTAAAGAGTTCACATTTTCTCTCCTACTGCCCTTCTGTACCTAGTTTTTCAAGTAGCAAGTTAACTCACAAATTAACTGAATGACCTGTGTGTTTAAAAATCATGAAGACACATTTTTCGTAAGAAATCTGGAAGTAACACTTACGCAATTTCCTCTATTTCTAAGAAAAATAATTCATCACTTTAGATACAAAATTAAGAAGAAAACTGGAGAGGTGAGCTAAATGTACATGCTAAGTAAAGGTTGAAGTTGCTTCTTGTGAATCTAGACAGTCTTTGTAGGTGGTAATTGATGCTCCCTACTTTAAGAATCTGAAAAAGCATTCTAGATGAAAGCATCCCTTACACCTCAAGAAGGAAAAAAATGTCTTTTTTACTGTCATTTGATTTTTGTCACCTCAAAACAGTGACCTGTGGGATTTGTTTGTGTGGGCTTTTGTTTGGTTGGGGGATTCTTTTGTGTGGTTTTTTTACCCCAGTCCCATCCATAACAAGCACTGGCATCTTCTTCCTAAAGAAAAAGAATGAAGTATGGCTAAGTGTCACCCTTCTTATATACTAATCTGAAATAGTTACTTCTAAAAGAGAGATTAAACTGTGCTCTTGTACATGTCACTCTGCTCTAACCCACAGAATTATGTTTTTCTTTCCTTTCTTGTATGAAGGCTTTAACCATCCCATGATTTTACATCCCTTCAGCTCATTGTAAAAATACCTAGTCTCTTCATCTCTCTACAAGAGTCCCATTGCGAGGCACTGGAACCAGCTGGTCATCTTTGAATTCACAATCTCTAATCCTACAGCCAAATCCCATTTGAGTATTTCAAACCTCCCACATTGCTCTCTTAAACAGAATGGCTCTTTCAAGTGGCGCTTGGCAGTCAAGCTGTACAGCTGAAACACTGCCTTTGTGAGGATCTGTACCACCCTTTCTTAAACAACTCCCAGTCACTGAGCCATGCAGCACTTACATGAAGTGACGTGGGACTGTTACGAGAAGTGGCTTTTTGATTAACAAATGTTAATTGACAAAAATTCAAACAAAAACAACTAATTTAATCTGAAGTGTTACCAGGAAACTAGCTAATCTTTTAAAATAAAATCCCCTAGACTTCAAGATTCAGGCAGCAATATAAAATTTTATGTTATACATGAAGGACATATTTCTGCATGGTAACTGCAAACCAGCTTGATCTATGGTTACTACAATGCACTTTTCAAAGATTTATTCCCTAAAACAAGCTACCAAAAAACAAACAAACAAATCAAAACCCAAACAAACAACAAACCCCCCTTGAATAATGATGGGGCAACACTGTGGAAATTTTACAAACTACTGGGATAAGCTTTCCATAAATAACCAAGACATCTAAACCTGATGAACTTGTAAAGCTGCCACCACACTGCACAGTTCTGCACTGACTGCTGGAAACGCCAACAGTACGATCAAAGGACGATCAAAGCACAAGCTCTAAGTTACAGAGATCCACATGAACACTTGAGCAGAAAAAGAATATCCCATTAGGTTAACTTCCAGCAAAACAAGCTTTGCCATAATCTTTTTAGAGTGACTATCCAATCACTTGAAAAAAAAAAAAGAGCAAAAATCTTAAGAGTAACTTCAGGTTGTTCAGTCACCTGGGAGTTTGAACATGAATAAAATGCTACCAAAATGCTCAAAGGTTAAGTTGGTGCCTTCAGGGTCAGGTAAAACAGGGGACAACAAAAAATGCTGGTCTGTCAAGTTTCACACCCTCCTTATAAAAGCCATAATCAAAGTGCTACTGAAATGGTCAAATACATGAAGATGTAACACACCAACAACCCTACAGTGGTCCCATATTTAATGAACACACCTTAATTTCATTTACAACTAATGTGGTCATATAAAAATGAAGAGGCATGCAATAATGGCAATATTCTATAAACTGAAATTTAAAATCATAAATCAGCTTTTACCAGAGCCTCCTCTATTTGTTCATTCATGATGGCCAAAATGTTTTCCAAAATTTAAATAAAAATGGCCCTGAGGATAAGAGGGCCAAATAATCATCACAAGCATTCTGGTTCATCCACAGGATAAGCTAGTGAGTGCCACTAAGCAGTCTTGCATTACCTTAATCTGACAGTCACACAGAAGCTTGGTACTAAGTTGAGAATCTGTTTTACTAATGGGGTTTTCCAAATATTTGCTATTTGTAGAGGATTTAAAATTCCACTTGGGATTTATTAATGGTCCATACTCTGAAGTATCACACCACCAGTGTGACAACAAATTTAGCTCATTTCTCCTAGTCCTTTCTCCCCCAAACAAGTACCTTCTTTGCAGACCTCAACCTCTCCTACTGCTGTATTTCTACTTCCAGAAACTCAGTCTGAGATACATTCAGAAAGGGTCCTCCTGCAATTTCAAATCCCACTGCTCCACTTCCTCATCCAAGCAATCCCCGGTCTCCCTGAAGACCTGATGCTCATATGCCCTCGCATAGCTTGTCTGAATTCCTCAGTACCTGTGGAGTAGTTTTGCTTATAAGCATTCATATTATGTGTCACACTGTATCTTTCTCAGGATATCAGGGTTGCCACACCAGAAATTATTGAAAACAAAGTTTTCTTACTCTAAAGACCAATACATGAAGTTGTGACATTAAGGAAAAAAGAAAAAGCTAAAAGCAACAATAAAGAACAATATAAAAATACATATTCAACACAAAGTGGAGTCTTTCCTAAGCTAGATGTCAAGATCTAACAATTCTCCTGCAACACTGTCGCAAAAAGGTTGTTTTATAGATTTAACAATAAACTGTCATAAACCTCACTATCACTTCTCCAATAAGCTGAGAGACTTTGCTTCAAATCACAGCCATTCAACAGCTTCACACATAAATGATTACAACATTTGAACATGGACACAGTATCTTCCTTCCACCCTTATTTTCCAAGAGGCACTGGTTGGTGGAAGCCTTCACAGTAAGTTTCTCAAGGGACAGTTCTGAATCTGAGCTATTACAGTAGAAAGCAGCACTCAACTTCAGAAGAGCTGACAAATGACACCATCAAACCCATGAAGAAAAATGAATCATGACAGAAATGTAGCTTCAAGTGCCTGTATTCTAAAATGCAGACTGGGTCAGGCAAAAAAATAAGGGAATTCTAAAATAATTACCAGCAAAACAAAGAACATTAGGAATCTCTCCAAAACTTTTGGAAAGATACTGATAAACACCATTGTCTCTCCAAAGCTTTACTGGACTGTGCTAGCCCCAAGAACCATTTTTTTTTCCTAGAACAGATATTAAAAAAAAATCAAATAAAAAAATTCCTTGATATAATCCTAAAAAAGAACAGCCCCCAATCTCACCTGTATTTCTAAGTAATCTTTAACAAAAGCAACAATAAAACCAACCACATGCTCAGAGGTTGTTTCATTGGTAACAATATAAACAAACACTTTACTCTTCATATACCTGTATTTTTTTTATGTCTTAAAGAGATTTGCTGCAGTAAGACAAACTTACTTGAGCTCAGAATGGCTGCATTATAAAGGCAACCTTGGTTCTGTTTTCAAGGAAATACTAAAATTCAAGTATTCTTGGCATTCAGAGTATATTTTGTTCATGAGTCATCCTATATTCCAGGCACTGAATGGCTAAATGTCTTACACTCTGCCTCCACCAAAGGCCCCTCCAGAATAACTTATATAAACACAGTTAAGCTCACATTTCAAGTTATTGCAAATACTCAGTTCCCACAAGTTTTATGGTATAATTATCAAATTCTTAAAAAAGGCTGCATATAACATTGACAGTGTTAGACTAGAAACTATGTAGCTTTTTTTGCTTGAGTAACCAAGTATGTTATGCTTCTTCTACAAGAATTATGCTTTCAAGTTAACATTCATGAAGCCTTACCAGAGTGCTAGAGATAAATATAAATAAATATTAATTACAGAAAGATTGGTATTTGTGAAACTGATTTATATGACTGACCTGGGTTTGCCATCTTAAACCAGGACAATGACACACAAGAAACTCTGTACAGTGCTGACAGGCCTGCACTTTTGGTCCAAAACAAACCCAGAAATTTAAGTGCTCCAACTCTAAAGTCTACTGCAGTATACATTACACTGTTCCTAGAGACATTTCTGCATTTTCCAGTTAATGGTATGTTCAAACATATACATGTAAAGAAAATTGCATCCTTTGAAAATAGGATGTTTAAAAGTAAGGGCCAACATCAGCCAAACAATTCCACAAAGACGACTTTTTGGCAGTTATGAAAACTTGCCTCAGCTTTCCAAAAGGAAGAGATGTTCTTTTTTAAGCACTAGCTAGCCAGCATTACTCATCTTTCTTTTGCTTTTGCTGTCAATAAACAAACCACTAAAGAGAAATTCTTCAGGTCAGCAGGACAGTATTTCATAAAGCTCTTTTAACACTGAGAAGACCAAGGAACAACATGCCAAGCTTTATCATGTTGATCTCATGAGGGAGGTTAAGAATTAATGATTATCTCAGAATATCATCAATAGTTACTATAAATTCAAATATTTGGGACCAATGTATCAACAGTTGTATAAAAGAACACGCAGAACATTGTCAAGCGTTCCTTTCCCAAATTCTCCGACAAACTTGAAAACTTGCCATACTAGCACTTTCAATTAATACAAGGCAAGATTTATAGGGAGAGAGAACATCTTACAAGACATAGCTGGAACAAACAGACAAGCTCTTCAATTCTGTCTTCCACTCTGAAACAGAAGCAGCAAATTCCAACCCAAACTCAGGTCAGGAACAATTTTTTTGAGATTAACTTGGTTCAATTGTCAAAGTGCTTAATTTTTTTAAGAGAAAAGGATGGTTGGTCCTGCGAAGCAAAATGGGAGGTAAGCAAGAGGAGATAGTTACCTATCTATCTACAGGTGGTAATTACCCCTCCTCCGCAAAAACTTAAGACAGTTGGACTAAATTACCTGGAAAATTAAACTTCCACTAAAAAAATCAGTAATTACTCAGTCAGGTTTCTGATAATCAAAGGAAATCAGAATTTTCCACTCTCATGTTTCTCCCTTTAAATTAATTCTTACAGCTCATCCTAGAATCACCACTACCTTCACTTAGAATTCAGCATGTTAAGGTACTGCCAAATGGAAAATACAAGTATACAAATGCCAAAGATGTTATCTCTCCTAATGTATAGACTGAGGTCTAAATCACTTATTTCCACACAAACATCTTCAACATTCTCAGAAGCAAAGTGCATTAAAATTTCCAGAGTAAAAGCTCACTGAAACCTGAAGTGACATCATGCTAAATGGTTCTCATGATACACTTAAGCCCATGAATAGGAGCTGTAGAGACTGAGAAAAGCTTACGTTGATATTTTCTAATTGCAGTAGATGCACTGTGTAATACGATTTGACATCTTCAGACACTAGTCTCACACGGAAACCTGTTTCACTGAATGCCATAACTTCCTCTTCTTTTGTTGGCCAGTATTGTGCACACTTCACCTAAAGATTTTTTATTTTCAAAGAGAGAAAAGGAAGGGAAAAAAAAAAACAAAAAAAAAAAATCTTCGTTAAATATCGTGGTATCTTGGGCTTTGCACGTGCAGATTCTGAGTCCACACTGTCCAACACAGTAGACTCAAGTACCTGCTCCCACTTTGAAGAATTCTAAAGTTCATAACGTTTACAGCCAAGTTACTACAACTGTTTCAGTGGCTATTATGCATTCCAGCTTTTTGTATTTATGCTTTATTTCATCACATGGCTAAAGTGTTTTGAGATACATGTTAAGCCTTCCCTCTCCCTTCTAGTTCTAGAGAACTTCTAGTTCTCTACAGGGAACTGAGATCTCTGCTCAGCTATTTCAGCATTTCCCCCCTTTGTTTCTGACTTGCACACCTGCACATTTACAGAACTCATCTATCACACCCAGTTCTACCCAGGCTTGCTGAATACTGGAAAGTTCTAGTAACACAACAGAATGAACTAACAAACCAATGCAAAACTATTCTTTGTCTTGTATTCCTCTTGCTTTGCACTCAAACTTTCTGTAGGAAAATTTTTGCAGAAGAAAATAGATGACTTTTTAACAGACCAGTCAAATTTTTTTTCACTAATCTGCACTGAATAAAAAACATAAACCTCAAATGGTATGCATTTGTAACAAAAATCTGCAATGCTTTTAGGCACAGCAGCAGAAAAATTTCTTTGTAACACAAGGTTTGTGTACCCCGTTACATTTAGAAGAATTAATCTAAAGACACTTGTTTTCCCACCTTCTACTTTGTCCTAGGAACATCTTACACTGCCTCTACTCCTCACCAGTTCTATCTGCACATCCTTTCTCAGACTGTTACTTTCACCTTTCTGGATGTACTGTTTGTTAGATACTATTTTCATCAAACTGAACTGTTAGCTCCCTCACTTCACTGTTATATTAAATACATATTATACTGCACACCAGTGAGAACGCTTGTTAGTTCTTCTAATGTAACAATCAAACATTGCTCAACTGTATTAAAATTGTGTAGCTTATTTTACAACTTTAGGCCTAATATCACTACTTACCGACTCTTTTTCAACAATCCTGTTCAACATGACAACTGCTTTGGTTTGTTGTTGCCATACCATTAGCCAAAAATGGCAACATGTATTAGGTAGTGGACCCTGTGTAGTAAAAAACACAAAAACAGGCATGAGAATGTATAGGCAAAGCAGTGTTTGAGCACAGTTAACAGTTCACTGTGGGAAACAGGAAAAAGTCCTCCTCTTAAGTTTAAACTAATTATTAGTAATAGAATGATAGAAATGGTAGGCAAGAAAGTAGCCACACTGCACAGATCATTCCAGGACTTAAAAGGGCTGTGTTTTTTTTAAGAAAAAAATACCAAACAACAAAACAGTAAGAACTCAGGGAAGGGATATTTTGGTTTAAGCATCAATACTATTGTGCTGTTAGAAGAAAAGCTACTGCAGGCATGCTTAGAAGGTATAAGATGGATTAAGGGGTAGAAGTAATGTTGTAATGTATTTACAAAAGAACAGAAAGGAGCAAGAAATATTTGAGAAGCTTCACACATAGTAAATTACTCATATTTCAATATCCCCTTTAGCTTTTCTTAAAACAATCTGTTCGCAACTACATCACACTGTCAGTTAATATGAGATACACGTAATTCATGGACACAAGAAACAATCCAAATACAAATTATAAATGTACAAATTCCCCTTCCTCGATTCTCAATCCCTGTAATAACCCAGTAATTGTACTACTTACCTGTGTTAAAATATAGTATCTCTGGGCTTCTTCTATGACCACTAGGCTGGCATTGATATAGTCATTCTCAGTGTTCTGGAGTTTTACACGACTGTGATCATCTAAAATTCAAAGAAAATTAAGAATTAATGATGCATCCATAAGTCTGACAAGCAAGTAGAACTAAATTCTGTCATATGACCCAAACAGCAAACTACAAATGTAAGTGAAACTAATTTCTCACATAACTTTTGCAGCTGTCCCATTCTCCCTTTGGCATTCCATCAGAGTAGTTTCAAGGAGCTATTAATAGAAGCTGCTCAGAAAACTGGAATACCTATTTTTCTTTAAAAAACCCAACCAAACAAAGTAAGCTTTCCACACAAGCCTAAAGGTCCCCACAGTCATCCCTCAACAGCTGCATCTCCTTAATACAACAGCACCACAACTCACACTAGACAACACTGTCTTATTACACCAGATTACTCCACTGCATTTCCTAAGTTCAAAATTTCAAGACTTTAGGTGAACTGAAGTTTTAAAGGTTGAAGTAGAATCATAAAGTTAAGCTCACACAGCTAAAAATAAACCAATAAAATCTACTTGCAGTAATTCAAGCCAGGCTTTGATCAATTTCATTTTCCCTGTAAGACATTGTCTAATATTATGCAACATAAAAATACTAAAAAGTCACATTCAAAACCAAAAATAGTCAACAAATCATCCAATTAAATGAAAACTAATCAAACTACATGGTCTAATCTCAGAATTACACAAGCAAGGCCGACGATTCCCCTGTTTACAGCAGAGGCAAGCAAAGGACTCTGTTTAAAATTCTACCATTAATACGAGAAAGATCATCACACTGTCAAAATGAATAACTGTATAATAAAAAGTCATTGTGGTTGTTCTTAAAACATTTTAGTATCTGATTTACGAACATCTAGGAGACATTTAGGTAATCAGACTTGTTTGCAGTAAGTAATTCTTCTTCAGTCATTCATCAGTCACTGTATTAAATAAACAGCACTTTCAGTTTAGAATTTGTACACAACTACATGCCAGAAAATGAGATTCAACTGACTGTAAACCTCCTGAAGCTCAACACCTAGCAGACTAAGAAGGGAAAATAAAACATAGCAAACTAAAATTAATTTAAGAAACTTCAATGTATTTCAGGAAGAGATGGAAGAGATTTCATAAGGAAACCAACAGCAGAGTGAATTACAATGCAGTACCAATTATTAAAACTAAATTCACGTAGTCTAACCCACAAAACTCATTGAGGGCCCTGGCTACTGTTAAAATGCCAGCCTATCCATCCTTGCACCAAAAGGCTCGCTTTGGGAAACACACAAAGCCATGAGCTTTGGCATTAGCAACTACCAAGTATCAAATTCAGCACAACTACAAGAGTTGAACTCACAGCCAGCCTGTGCAGCACAAGGTTTATCTCAGAAATCCATAAATATAAACCTGGATAGGCAAAAAGATGACGGCAATCAAAAAACAGCTGCTGAATTAGACTCTTGTTCTACAGACAGTTTGTACGATTTAATATGAACATGTTCCATGTGTCTGGAAACCTGGGAGAAGTACATTTACTAGGCCTTGATCTGCCTTTACATTATCCCTCATCTATCTGCTATTGGCAACCCGAAGATGATCTTGTTGCATTCAAGTAAAGAATTCAACAGTAAAGCAGAACTGTTTTGCTGCTACTGAAGCACTCAAATTCTCCCTACCTCCCTTAGCTCCTAGCTTTTATATGCAGTCACATACCAACATGCAGAGAACAGAAAAATGTTGAAAATTTATTTTTTATATAAAAGCATGAGAAATATACTGGGTTGGTCTGTTTTCATTAGCATTCCAGTTGTAAGGCAACACCATTTTAACTTTCCAAAGTCTTAAAAGATTTATGATACCCCTGTATGAAGAAAAAAAATATATTATCGAAGCCAAGACACAGCAAAATTAAGACACATGTGCATTCTAAAGTAAAATACATCTCTTTATATTATTTTGCCAGGATAGGAAAGCATTACTTTTTCCTTTCGTGTATCACTTTATCTGAAATGTTTCTACTGGAAAGAAACCAAGACCTCTGTAAATATTACATGTCATCTGCCAACAGGAAAATCTTAAGATCTTGTTATAGTAAATCACACATACCGGTACCAGTGTTCTCGGAAAGGTGACGCAAGCAAGCACTGTTAACAGTTTAATCACCCAGCGGCAGCTGCTGTACTGCTGCCAGGGGCAGATGACTGCAGCCTCTAAGGAGGTTTCCTACCTTAATCCTTACATTCTCAGATCAGTTTTTTCCCTTCTTATAAATTCTGCTTTGTAAACATGACAAATAAAGTTCTGCAAGTTGTTTTTTAAAGTCCCTTTAATAACTAATTCTATGTATAGACAGACTCCCTCTCCCTCCCCAAGTAAAACAGAGGAGATCCTGCAAGAGGAGATGTCTCAAGATCCTCTGGCAGACAGACCACAGTACAAAAAAAAAAAAAACCAAACAAAAAAAAAACAAAAAAACCCACTATAATATATTGATTTCCCTTCTTTCAAGGGATGAGGTTCTTAAAGGACACAATGACCTAGAAACCTCATTCAAACTCTGGCTTGCTCTTCTGAATTAACTGAAGCAAGCCAACTTTTGAGAGTGAGATAGCTGTAATGTATTTCCCGTATTTAAATAATTTCCAAAGTACTTAGATTTATATGAATGATAAACCTGTCTTTAAGATAAGATTTATCTTATGTGTTGCCATGCCCACAGCAGCTAAAATACAGTACTCATTTTCTGAAGCACTAATTCCCCTATTTCAACAAACTATGCCGCCTGAAAAGGAAGTGGAAACCTTAAAAATTATTCTCATTTTCTCCTGCACTGAGAAAAAACACTCCCAGAATGACCTTGTCTGAGATAAGCAAACTCTGATTAGCCATTTCCAGTGAAACCCTGACAATACTTCCCATGCATCAAATAAAGCCAAGACTTCAGAAGCTCATCAATCTGCTCACACCCTGCTTAACAGAAAATGACAGATCCAGTTAAAACCAAGAGACAAAATGTTTGGCATTTTATATCATGCAGTTCATGCAATTGGTTAATGAAAGGTTTTCATTATAAAACAACTGTGTTTCTAGAACACTGCATAACTTCAAAATTATCTTTTATCCAAGAAATGTCTCTGGTCCCCCAAATACAGAGCTATTAACAATAAAGGAAGGAGAAATGCTACTTAGTGGATTAAAGAAAGTCATAAATAAAACATGCAGCTGCAAGCCATCCCAGTGACCCTGCCTGACCTTTCCCGCCTACCAACAAATCCCGTCCATTTCACTGATCTAAATCTAGTCTATCTGAGCTGCTAAATTATTCAAATTGCTTTGTCACTAGATTTACAATCTCAAGTTTCAGAGATAGCCTAAGGCAAATGAAAGGCAAAAGGACTTTTTGTCACTGCCCTGTCATTGATTGTACACAATGAATGCCATCATATCAGTCATGGCCTAGCTCACCACTGAAATGTACTCACACCGAAATAAACATGTCACTACTGCACAGCATCCTTACACTTCTAAGCAGGACTATGGAAAAAAACTTAAGGCACATTAAAGTTTACATAAGCACGTAAAATTCCTCTCTTCCCCAACCCCAAAGGAAGTATTTCCAAACTCAACAGCAGGTTGAGTTATTTTATAATGTTTCACATTGTAAGATGTTTAAGAGAATAATTAGGTAATGTCAAAGAAATCATCAATGTCACCTTCTAATACAGACAAGAACTGCAGCAGGCTTATTTTGGGCTGAACATCTCCCTGTTCTCAGCAGATACACTTGAAACACAGGACCGACAGGGAACATTCCTGCAATGATAATTAATCAGCACCATGTGTAAAACCATTTAAATCAGCTCCAACTCAGTTCCCTGTAAAGCAGAATACTCCTCATGCTCCTCTCCTGTACTCTATGCCAACTGTAAGCCCACGGTTGAAAGATATGACACAAAATCTATTCAAGGCCACAGGAAGAACACCTAGAAATCACTACCTTGCAAAATCTTCCAAAAGCAACATGATCTATCAGCAAAACTGTTCAGATGATCCAGGTTCTTGAGCCACACATCATATTACAAAGGAATAGAAAACTCTGTAAACCTCCATCTACCCTTCAAAGGAAAAAAAAAAAATCCTGCCAACTTCACTAAAGAGATTTTCTTCTTGCCTGTAATCTGGGAACTCAGCTCTAAAGATGCTTACAGTCAATCTGAGACACTAGACTCCTCTGAAAACAACTAAGGATAAGATTTAGAAGGAAAATTAATTACAGAAATCTTTGGAGTTTCATTAAAATTATTAATGAAGAATAACAGCCTCACAAGTTACTTTCCTCTGTTAACAACATTTTCTGAGAAATGGTTTCATCTGTCCAGAAATGACTGGCTGTCAAACCAAACCTATTTCAGATTAACTTCCTGTTTCAGTCCTATGAAGCCAAAATACTCCTCTGCCTATTCTAGACTAATACCAAACTATTAGACTGCTATTTTTTTTTCAGCTAGCCAGCAATTCTTACCAAACCAAATTGATATATATATGCTACAGATCTTTAGCCAACAAAAATGGACACTAACAAAAATACTTATGAAATTGGAAATACTGTGAAACTCAGCTGTAAAGGGATGATTAGCCGTTCCCAGCAAAGATAAATCAATTTTACCTCAAAATGTGTGTAACAGACATAGTTTGTTTCAGTGTACTTGTCCCAGGTATTACAGCTGAAATGGAGCAAACTAACCCAAAGTATTTTTTCCTGGACTCGTAACTAACATATTTTCTGTAAAATTAAGAAATCTTTGCATTTCCTCTTGCAGACACACCACCTCAGATTTTAGACTGGCTTGGCAGCTACCACAATTAACCGTTTTCTCATTACTTTTGGAGGAATAAAACCCTTTCTTTAAATTATGCCTTAGAGTATGATTAAGTAGCTAGATCTTAAAAGTTCAACAGCTGATTCTGAAGGCCTTTGACTATCTGAGAACATTAGTATCACCCATTTTTCATCTAAACACTATTAAAAAGCAGCAAAAATTGCAAAGTGAAGGATTGAGACATCAAAATTGTGTGAGACTGAGTTGTCTCACATTTCTGCAACACCAGGTCTTTGTATACATGCACCACAATTAGATGTGTTCACCAGAGTAAACAAACCATGCAGCTTTTCTCCTAGCTGCTTTGAAATTTTATTTATTATTTTATTTGCTACCTTGAAATCTTATTTATCACACACTCCCTTACAGGTCTTTTTCTACTCCTGACTCTCATCTTTCTTACTGAAGCAATGATAAGTCATATTTGAAAACACATAAGTAAAATTCAGGAGAAATTAACTAGTTCAAACACAGTGTTCTGCTCTGTTCTCCTGGTACAGCTTTGTTCCTAGTGCCCAGTTTTGCAAGCTATTTAGGTGAACCAATTCAAACCATTTTCTTTCATAAATGCTAAAAGCTGACACATTCTTCATAAACTTCACTATCTTATTCATCATGAAATAAATTATGTCAGAGTGTAACAGCTCTAGCCTTTTCCTGAGCCCTACTTTTCTGAACTACTACTTCAATATTAGATTTTATCTGTCTCTCTGCTTTTGCCTTGGGTCCAGGAATTAATACAATAATTTATATTTTTTTCTACTGGCTAAACATGCATTTTAGAAGCAGGCTTTGCCATGACTAAGGCAAAGGCGTTTGATGCTCTTCATTACTGTAAAAGGCATGCCATGATTAAAGAAAACATTGAGCTCCAAATAACTGCAGAAGAATGAATACAGGTCACATCTGCAAAGTATTACTGGAAGTATTATTACGTACTACTTCTATAATACAATAAACTTTTATTTATTTAGGAAACAATATTTTTAAAAAGAAAAAAGCACAAACAGTTTGAAAGTAAATTTTCACTCTCTTAACATAAATTACATTCACATATGGGAGAAACTGTAGATAAATGCACAGACACAGCTTCTGACATGGAAATTGTACAGGATGTTAGACCCAGAACTAGAACCTGGGACTTCTGGGTTCAAATCTAATTTCCTACCTTCTCGTCTTACAACCTCCATTGCAACTTAGGTATGAAACAGAAAGTGAATAAAACACCTCTTTCAGCATCAGTAAGATGATGATGCTGTGCTGCAACAGGACAGCAAAGCTGGGACACCCAAGTGCCGCTGTACAGACCAACATGTTTCCACCAGAGGACTGGCTCCATTTCCTGAGCCTAATGTGAAAGCCAGTGAGCCTTGCCTCATGTGAGGTATCTTCCTCAGTTCTGGACACTCCTCCACTGGAATGCCACACAGACACAGCAAGGAAGCCTTGCACTGAATTTGTAAGTTCAGTTACATCAATGTGCGGCACAGGGGGTCAGCACAACGCCAGACTGGACTCATTTGGTACAAATTCACTGTGCCAATGATGCATCCTAGCAGCAGCCTAAGGAGCAGTATTGCATCTGACTGCTGTGACTCAATCCAAGACCCTTTCCGTGCCATTTTGAGAAGTGCTATGCACATGCTGTCACCACAACTTTCAACTGGAAACAAAGACCTCAGCACTTCTCCAAATCTTATAATAGGTATTCAGATCAGGCTCTCAAATGAAAAGCCCCAATATACCAGCAATCCTTCAAAAACTCTAGATCCAGTAACAAGGTGGTTTTGAGGACTCTTCAGTATTCTGGGAAACTTCATAAGGAACACATAAACGTTTTATCTGTCCTAACTTTAACATATTGCAAAAAAATGAAAGCTTTATAATTTTTTTCCCCTTATCTGTAGCTCACTTCATTTTGCAATAATTTTGGCTTACGATTTCTGAAGTAAAATGCTGATGAAAGCTGATGAAGCTCACAAAATCTCTCTAGCAGAGATGTTGGTCTAAAAAAAAGTTTTTTTCACGTGAGAAATATGATCATTATGTCAAAAAGAACATTTTATGGCAATTAGTCAAAGTACAAAGCACGTCACACCTTATTTACTACACAGGCAAAGCCAACAAAATCTCAAGCATTTTTTAAAGCAGCATTAGAAATTGAGTGGCATTTATCCATACCACCTTAAAAATGCGCAGAATCACTCAGTCCAAAAAGAGAACACTTCTGTTAGTCAAGGCATATTAACTTAATCTCTATATTCATTTTTTTACAACAGATAAAGCACTATTAAACAAATAATTTCCGTATGATAAAAATATCTCTAAAACATTACTCTGCAGCTCACCAAAATTTACCTATACACTAATGACATACACTATGATTTGCAAACATCTTTCATTCATCATTCAGCACAATGAGTTTAACATGCAGACTTTCCTCCATCCTGTTATACACATCTGTGTATGTGTTACAAAAATGCCACATTTATCATAGGATATAGGCCTACAGAAAGAAACAAAATGCAAAATTTGCAATGACCATGACTTATCACCTCCAGTGTCAACAGGATAAGAGAAGGTCTAGTAAGTGTACTGCAATTATTGCAGAAAAGATACTCACATGGACTAACATCTCTGTATCTGTTTCGATTTCTGTTTTCTGGATATTTTGCAACTCTGTGAGGGTAGTCACTGGATTTATGTCGGATTTCCTTAAAAAGACAAAGTAAATAATTGACTTGTAACCAGCAACCTGATTAAAAATAGTGTTCTACACATACTACTAATTAAGTAATATTGTTAATAACTAACATTTTTTAAACCAACTTTTACTGCACCTAGTGTCATTTTCACTCAGAAGATGTCGCAATCATGGCCAAACTGCTACCATTTATCTTCCTAAAGTAATCCTCCTAAAGGCTAAAACTACCAAATGTAAGCACCACTGAACAAGCAAGTGCTGCATCAGGAACAAACAGCAAAACAACCCTCACCCCAGATACACTTATTACTTTACAGTTATCATTACACTTACAGTTTACCTCAGAGCGGCACATCATCTCCCAAAGCAATAAGGGACCCAGACACAACAGCAGTATTCTGCTGGCTCCTTTTTAAAGTGACTGGAAGCATAAAACCCCACAAATGTAAGTGAACCAGTTAATGATTTTATGGCTACTATTAAGGGCCATAGGATTATTCTTGGTGGTTTGACGGCTGATCCCACACAGCTGTAGTTAAACGTGAACCAATATGAAGAATTCTAGAGTCACAAATATCAATGTGAATCAAAGCCTGTTCTCCCCACACACTAATACAAACCTTCTAATAATATGTGAGATATTGAGATTCACACACTATTTTAAGCACCCTACTGTTTACACATTCTGAATGTTCTGCTTTATTGATTTCTTCCCTGAGTGCACCTTTTCTACAACTTCACTAAGACATACAGAATTACCTTATGCATAAAACTGAGAACAGCCTTCAATGTATTCTACTCTGTCTTTATATCTCTGTACTGATGCTATCTCAGCAGAAATGTTGCACAGTACAGAATTAACAATATTTAACTTTGAATTCTCCTTCTGTTTTTAGATTATGTTGCTACATTTGATCATTATGTCCCAAAGGGCATTTAAACTTCCTATTACAGCTGAGCATTCTTTGGTCTTCTCAATGTTCCCACTATCTTTGTCTCCAAACTTCCTAAATAGTCTAGTCTATTCCCAGACAATGAACACAGCCAGAAAGGGCATGAGCGGAAATGTAACATACAAAAGAAAGCACCAATTCTTAGCATTGGTTGTGTGACCTTTCTTTAAAATGTACTGCCAATCTGCAAAGAACATAAATCACAATGTGGAGTAGCATCTGCCAAGCACCAATACTCCACATATTTGTAAAATCGCTTGATCTGTTAAGATTTTTATTTTGATACAGCACACTGCAACTTCTCTTGTTTACATGGCTGACAAGCTTTGGGAGTTTGCACAAAGAATGAATGGATCTGGCTGGCATTCACACCCAAGTTCCCGTGAAAGGTAAATTTTGTATTACTCAGTAACAGGATGCAATACATTTTTTTCTTAAAGCACCTGCACCGTCAGTGCACAAAATCAGACCCATATTTTGGTAAAGAAATACTAAAATAGCTGGAAATACTTCTACAGTGATGGCGTGGGAGGGCAGGCTTGCTAAAAAGAATTAAACTTAAGGAAGTTTAATCACGAATTCTAAAATCAGTTTTCCCACATAATATTCAGCCATCATGCAGGATCACAGCACGCCTTGACCTGGAAGGGACCCACAAAAATCATCAGGTCCAACTCCTGAAAATGCACAGAATAATCCAAAGTGCCTGAAATAATCCATGTGCCTGAAAGCATTGTCTGAACCCTTCCTAAACTCTGGGAGGCTTGGTGCTAGATGCTACTTATTTATAATGAAGATACATCCAAAACTGCAATATCGAAAATACTACAGTAGAAATGTATTTGAATCACATATAAATCAAATCAATTGCTAATTTAACAGAGAAAAAGCATAATTTGAAGTCAGTAAAGAAAACTTTGGGGTTTGGTTCTCTTTCCTCATTTGTGAAAGAGTGCTATAAAATATTGCAAGCTTAAGTGCTCTAGTGATACCAGCTGATACATAACGTCTGTTTTTCTCGGAAGTTCCTAATCTCGTTTAAAAAAAAAAAAAATTGCAAATACTGTATTTTATTTAGCGGCATTCGGGCAGGGTCCCCGCAGCAGACGCTGAGCTGACCAAGGCAGCGGGAACAGGCGCTGAGGAGGGAGCACGGGTGCCTGAGGAGCCGCACGAAACCGCGGGGGCGGGCTGGAGAGGGGAGCATCCAAGCCTTGGCCGAATCCGTACTATCGGGCACCGGTTCTCAGACAGCCCACAAGCCGCGAAGCCCCACGGCGGCTGCCCCGGCTCGGACCGGTCCCCGCTCGGTTGAGCCCTGAGGGCAGCGCGGACCAAGAACCGCCACCGAGCCCGCGCACCCGCCCCGCCCCGCGCCTGCGCGCCACCGCCCCCCTCCCGGGTCCGCCCCGCGAGCACATGCGCAGCGCTTGCCCACGGCTCCGCTGCGCGCACCTGAGGGCGAGAGTCCTGTTGGCCCAGCGACTTCCGCTCTCCCCGCTGCTGAGGCGGCGGCAGAGCCGCACACCGGGCACGGGCGCTGCCGGTCCGCGGGTCTCTCTCCCCCCGCCCTTCCCCCCGCCCTCCCTGTTGCTCTCCGGCTGGAGCCGACCACGCCGCTCGGCTCACCAGATAACGCGCCTGCCAGTCGTTCGTGGCGTCGATCTCCTGGAACTCCTGCTCGATGGCGGCGGACATGATGGCGGCGGTGGCCGCAGCGGCCGCCAGGGCGCGCGAGCCTGTCCGCAGCAGGCCGAGCGGCGAACTCGCGACCGCTCGCGCGCAGCCCCCCGCCTCACGGCAGCTGCGGGCGCGCACATACGCTCGCGACCGGGTGTCCCGCAGCCGGCGCTGGGCGCATGTGCGGCCCTTGCCCCGCCCACCGAAGCCGTGGAGATCACGCCTCCCCGGGAGGAGGAGGCGGGAAGCACCTGGGGTGACGTCACCTGCGCGGGGCGGGGGCGGAGCCGCTCTCAGGTGTCGCGGGGTCTCGGCAGGACCGGGGACTTCGGCCACCAAATGGGTACCCGAGCGCTTGCTGTCACAAAAATCACAGACTCCGTTCGGTTGGGAAAGATCTCCGAGATCATCGAGTCCAACCTGTGGCCGAACATCACCACGTTAACTAGACCATGGCACTAAGTGCCACATCCTTCTCTAAACACCTCCAGGCACGGTGGCTCCATCGCCTCTCTGAGCAGTCAGTCCCAGTATTTAATCGTCCTTTCTGTGAAGAATTTTTTCCTAATATCCAACCTGAACCTCCCATGGCCTGAGGCCTTGTCCTCTCGTCCTGTCGTTGCTTGCCTGACTGACCCCCTCCTGGCCAAAACCTCCTTTCAGGCAGGTGTAGAGAGTGATAAGGTCACCCCTGAGCCACCTCTTCTCCCGGCTAAACACCCTCAGCTCCCATCAGCAGCTCCTCACGGGACATGTGCTCCAGACCCTTCCCCAGCATCACTGCCTTTCTCTGGACACGCACTAGCACCTCAGTGTCCTTCTGAACTGAGGGGCCCAGAACTGAACTCAGTATTCGAGGTGCAGCATCACCAAAGTGCGTGCAGGGGGACAATCACTGCCCTGGTCTTGCTGGACACACTACTCCTGATGCAAGCCAGGATTCCACTGGCCTTCTTGGCCACCTCCACACTCTGCTGTGCCCACATTCAGTTGACCACTGGTCCTTTTTCACTGGGCCACTTTGCGGCCACTCTGCCTTCAGCCTGTAGTGCTGCATCGCTGTGCCGATGTCTCTGAGAGGACACAGCCCCCGAAGGGTGCATGAGCTCTTCCAGCCGCCGGCGAGTCCCTAGCCCGGCTCAGGGTAGCACCCCCGGCGATGTGCCCCGCCGGCAGCCACTGGTTCCGAAAAGCAGAAGTGCGAAGACACGGACGTGTCGGACAGACAAATCACAGCGGGGCTCGCTGTTCCGAAAGCAGAAACGCCGTGTCCCACAGCGATTGCCTCACTGGGACAGAAAGTCCCTTAGGGGGGACACCGGACAAAGCCAAAGGTCGGGCCGGGTCAGAGAGGCCTGCGCGGCGCCGGCTGCTGGGGGACACCAGGCTTTGGCCCCCGGGCAGGCGGGAGACGCCTCGTGGCTCAGCACAGGTCGCTGGAAAACCCCCGGCGCCTTAAAAATGTTTGAATTAGTGCCACGAAGGGGAACTATGTACCGTCAGTGTGTGTAAGTATCTGAAGGGAGGGTGCCAAGAGGATGGAGCCAGGCTCCTCTCGGTGGTGCCAAGCAATAGGATAAAAGGCCACGGCATAAACTGATAGTCAGGAAGTTCCACATGGATATGAGGAAGAATTTCTTTCTTGTGCGGGTGCCCGCGCAATGGAACAGATTGTCCAGAGAGGTTGTGGATTTTCCTTCACTGGAGACATTCAAGAACCGTTTGGACGTAATTCTGTGCGATGTGTTCTAGGATGATCCTGCTTTAGCAGGGGGGCTGGATCAGACGATCCCTTCCAATCTTCCCCATTTTGTGAGAGGTTACAATGGCTCCCCGCACGCCGGTGACAGTCCTGCCCTCGGCCCGCCGCGGCCTCCTCTTCCGCCTGTTCCTGTCCTGAACCTTAACTCCCGGCGCACCCTTTCCTTGCCGCAGCCTCTCCCCCACCCTCAACACGGCTCTCACGGACTGGGAGGTTTCCGTGGAAACTTTTGTATCTGCTCTCTCCCACGCCCGAGGAGCCTCTGCCCTGCAGGGCGCCCCAGTCGCTCCCCTCGGCTTCCCTACCCGGCCACCACCGGCCCCCGCTGCCCCGACCCCCTCAGAGGGCCCGACACCAGGCACGTACACGGGCAGGGGCTGGGCATCTCAACTGTGGTGTGACTGACAGCTGAAGGACTGGATGCCATGGAGAGGGGTGGCGTGGACCTGGACAAGCTCGAGGAGTGGGCACATGGAAATCTCATAAAGTTTAACAAGACTCAGTGGTCAGGTCAAACGTCAATATCAATATAGACTGGTGTCTGAACAGATGGAGAGCAGCCCTGCCAAGAAGCACTTGGAGGTGCTGGTAGATGAGAGGCAGGACAGGAGCCAGCAATGTAAGCTTGCAGCCCAGAAAGCCAGCCACATCCTGGGATTCTCCCCCTCTGCTCTGCTCTTGTGGGACCCCAAGTGCAGTGCTACATCCAGTTCTGGAGTTGCCAGCACAGGAAGGGCTGTTGGAGCAAGTCCAGAAAAGGGCCAACAAGTTGATCTGACAAATGCAGTCCCTCTCTTAAAGGCTGAGAGAATTGTGATTGTTCAGCCTGAAAAAGAAAGGGCTCAGGAGTGAGCCCTTTTCATGGTCCTCCAATACCTGAAAGAAGGCTACAAGGAAGATGGATAGGTACCTTTTAGAAGGGCATGTAGTGATAGGACAAGGGTGAATGGTCTTAAATTGAGAGTAGGTTTAAATTAGGTATTAGGATTAAGGACTTTGCTTAGAGGATGGTGAAACACTGGAACAGGTCATGCAGAGAAGTTGTGGATGCCCCTTCCCTGGAAGTGTTCATAGCCAGGTTGGATGGAGCTTTGAGCAACCTAGTGGAATGTGTCCCTGCCCAATGCAGAGGGGTTGGAACTAGAAGATCTTTAAGATCCCTTCCAGATCATATGATTCTGTGATCTACAGCTCCTGTGATAACCAAAGTCACAATGCTGAGTGTGGCTGTGCCATCTCTGCGGTTCTCTGTGTGCTGCCACTGCAGCCCCACGTGCAGCCCCCCTGCCTCCTTTGGGCCTCACCTGATGTTTAAGCACAACATGAGCAGCTACTATTTTTGAAACAGACTTGATTTTGAATACCTGCCACTGAATGCTGCTGCATTTCCTTTCTACCACACAGTGCTGGAAGTCCACTGGCTCACATGCTCCCCCAAGTCCTGGTAGAAAAGCTGGTGTCCTGGATACCATGGGATTGTGTGATGCCTTGGAAGCACAGCAGATGGGACAGCATGGATCAGTAAGTTCATAATAAGATTTTCTAAGTAACTCAAGGATTGCACAAGATTTTTTTGAACTATGGGTTCAAGCTTAGAAATCAACATAGGCAATATCTTTCCTAGATTTTTTCCTGCCTGCCTGCATGACTGACACGCGGGTCATGTCTGTAGTTCTGCAAGTGCTCTCTAGTTAATCAGTGTTCTATGTATGAACAGTTATGAAACAAGCAAATAAGAAAACATTTTTGAATTATGTTTATGATTTAAGAGTACAGCAAAGAATCCAAGTGCCCATCCTCAAGGTAAAGATTTGCTTTCATTTGAAGTAGATTTATTTGATTCAATTAATAAAATTGTTCTTTACCTCAGAAAACTTATGTTGTAGGGTGTAAGAAAGTAAATAGGTACATACAAGCTGTCTGCCAAATAACATATTTTAATAAAGAAATTAAAATGGACACCTTCCTTACTGATTTTAGACTTTGGCAGGCTTTTCCCTGTATATAAACATGCTGACTGATCTGTATTTATAGCATTTATGACATGATGTGCTTTTCACTTGTGCTTGTGATATTTGGGGTGGTAGTTCATTGTGGGACAGCAATGTAACTCCGTTGTTAGGAAAGGGAGTTTTATGGTAGCAGCTACATTTAGAATCTCTAACACAGATCAGTGCCCAGAGACATCTCATGGAAAGCTAAAAATGTTTGTTAATTGTGATTAGAGCTGGCTTAGAAAAGGAAAAACTTGTAAACTAGGGATTTCTGAAGAAATTGCTATTGTTCTGTTTTGGGTTGCTTTTTTTTTGACTGCAAATATGCTGAAAATTCAGCACCAGTTCTCTAGCTTTTAGGACCTGAGCCCAGGATAGATCCAAGACTACATTTCTAATGGTCTGTGAAGGAGAACTGTATATACAACATAAACCAAGTACACTCATTAGAAAACTTTATTCTGTTGCCAATGATATACTCCCATTCTATATTAGCTGAGCAGCCAAACCCAGATGAACTGCTACAGAAAGTCTTAAACCCTTGAGACCACATGAGACATGCAAAGAGGGATAACATAGTTGCTGGAAAGTCTAGTCTATTTTAGTGTTTTCAGTCTTAGTATAAACACAAGCAAGCAATGTTTTTTAATTAAAATCTCTGATTATTTGAGAAGCCCATTGCTGTGCTAACAAAACACTCACCCCAAAGTAGTTGCTATCCACAGTTTTGATTTCAAAATTTACTTTGGTGCCCATGAAGACCAATGCAGTTAATTTTAAATGCTTTTTGTCCAGTGATCTTGGCTGAACTATTATTTTAGTACCAGTCTGGAGCAGACTAAGTGTTTGTTCCTCTGTGTGTACTTTTTTGGGTCATTCACTGGAACTACTTAAGCACCATTTATTGGAAATGATCTGGTTTGTGCTGCTTTTCTGAGAAACATTTTAGATATTGGTAGATGAAGAACAAATTCTTCCCTGAGGTGGTCTTATTCACAAATACACTCCACATCAATTTTAACTGTTAAGGAAGAGAGCTGTAATGTGCTTAAGCTTGCCACAATGTGAAAGGAGGAGCACATGTAATTCCTGATTTAAGTCTTATAGCCCAAGGCCTAAAACAGAAGAGGATCCTCCCTTCCCTGAACTGGATAGGACTTGAAACCCAGAAGTGCTGGCCACTCTGCTGGCATCTGGTAGGGAGTAGAGAAGCTGAACGAAAAGGTCCAGTGGTCAGGATAAAACAGATTTCATTTTTATATGCATTTACAGTGCACTCTTTGTATTTCAGACTTTTGGAAGCTGTATTCCTTGCTCAAGTGAACATTAAAATTCCCATTACTGAAAGTGCGTGTTGGTGCACATACATTTCCTCAGCTATATTATTGCTTTCTCCTGCCCAAAATTGTATTCTAGCTTACAACAAGACGGGGAAGGAAAAAAAAAAAAAAAGAAAACACCCAAACCCCCCACAGCAAACCCTTCAAAATGTATGTAGCAAAATGCAAATCCTTATAGCAGCAACTAAAGCAGAACAGAAGTGCAAGGGCCTCAAACAAGTTTGCTTTCAGCTAAGGATGTCTTTCACATCAGTCAGAAATATACAACAGTGGGATCCTATTGTCCAGTGTCTGATAAAAACTGGCTCTGTAGTAAAGGTGATTGGATTATGGAAGAGAAGGACAATACACAGCTGTGCCCAGACTGTTGTATACAATTGCTCAAACTGTTGTCTGGAGTTCTATGTAGAAGAAGTTCATGGCCAAGGAAGAAAGGAAATATTAAGAACTATTAAGGAAGTCTTTCACAGTCTAGAGATTTGTGCCAGTCTGTATGGCACTGGAGTCCCATGGTGAAGCTGAAATAATTGTGGAGTATGAAAAGGGTAACTGGCAGAAGTGCTGTCACGAGTGAATGGACACACCAGCTGCCAGAAAAGACAGCCAGCCAGAATGTCTGAGGGATAGAACAACTTTAGGCTCCGCTGTGGCTTTGTGAAACAGCCCTTCCAGCAACCTAAGCTGGGGTGTGCAGTCAGCCACAAAGCCTAATGCCTATGAGTCAATGCAGGGGATGTTTGGTACGGTTATGGGAAGAAAAAAAGAGCCAGTTGCCAAGAGAAAGATGACTCTGAGTTATTATTTTTCTTGCTTGTAGAGAGGATCTTGCTTGCTGGGGATGGTTTGTGTCCATTACTTGACTTTCTGTCTCTCTTTCCTTGTTGCCCCTAGCTACAGTGACATTTGTTGAAATCACCATTTGCAAGTGAGAAACTCTAATTCAGTGAGTGTGGCTTAGCGTCATTCCATGGTCCTGGTCAGAAGGTCAATTTTTGCTAGAAATGGCATCTATATAACTGCCTGTAACTGACATAGAGTGTCCACATTGAAAGTTTGTTTAAAGATCATGGGTTTATCGGACTTTAAAACTGCCTCACAGAATGAATAGGGCCTTTCCTTGCTTAGACTGTTTCTAATCTCGTAGCTGTTATTTCAAAGAGTTACTTTACATGATGGCATAATGGTTAGGAAGCAGTTCTGGAAACAGTTGTGGAACAGTTCTTTATACTGGACAGTGAGTCTTTCACTCAAGTTGTCTTACAATGGTGAAGTCATAGTACCATGGTCTTGTAACTTGTTTCTAGCACAGATTCTGTATTTTAGTGGTTTCCATGCTTGATTATATGTATCTTCATCTATATTCAATCTTATCTTCCAAATTACAAAATTAAGGTAATTTTCTGAATTACAGCTGGAAAGATTGTGATGCACCAGACCACTGTTGTTTGCTAGGAGAAGTTCTGGTAAGAAAATACTGTTTTAGCAGAAGACTTTCTCCTGAGAAGTAACAGTAAATGTTCCTATTATAAATTTGTATTCTCAGTTTTATATTCCGGGGGTTTTTTGGGTTTCCCAGTATCAGAACAAAGCAATTATGACTATTTTCATGGGTGTAACAGTCTCTGAATTGTTTTTGCTTTTTTTTTTTTTTGGCCCCAATAGTTCAAAATAAGAGTCTTCAGATTGTAATCCATGTTTGTAATTTATGCTTCTGCATTAGACAACCTGAAGTACCAATAACAGGAAAGGATTTTCTTGTACTACTCACTGTAATAGTGATTTAAAATATCTCATTGTTACCAACTTCATAGATACTAAAATTTACCATGTGGTGGTGAGCCTTTAACATATATTACAATAATTACTTCTGTCTTTCCAGTGATAGCAGAGGTAGGTCTGTGCAAGATTTGTGATATCTTTGCCTGTTTTTAAGTTGACGTTAATATATCGAATTTCATACAATTTCCCGTAGAAGCTTGTCCTGTTGAGATAATGAGCAGCCCTGTAGGAGCCACATTCTCTGAGTCACTGTTTTGATGGCAGAGTTCCATGAGTGTGCGGCTCATTTTGCCTGCTGAGATGTCCTTTGGTATGTTATAGAGAACAAGGTGTTCGCACTTGTGTTACTGTGTAAAGGCACTGGATCTTGTAAGGGCATGGAACATTATAGCAAAATTTGCATTGCTTCACTCACTTGGCAAGGCAGGACTGCAATAACCAATGCATCTCTCTTTTTACCTTCAAAGTAAATCAAAAGGCAAAGAGGAGAATAGATTTTGCCTGTCAGTGGCAAAGAGCCATGAAGAAATTGTTAATTTTTCAGGCAGCATGATTTCCTAACAAAAACAAATTAGTAGTGCATGTAAATTTTATCTTTCATTTTGAAATTTAAAAATGCCTTTTATAAAAACGTCTTTGCAATTAATCTACTAAAGTAAGGAGTCTTAAAAATCTGTTTTGCATAACAAATAAAATAGAGCTTTTGAATGTATACTATGTTTCCTTTGGTCCAGACATTTCAAACCTCTAATTCATACCTTTGTGGCATACAAATGGGCTGTTACTGCTAAGCCAATTTGTTTGTTTTCTCAAAGAAGAAAAACTGAATGTAATGTACTGAAAGAAGGATCCATAACACACGCTTTTCAATTGGAATGCTGTCAAGGTCTTTAACATCTTATTTTAGCCAGTGGAACAGTTCCAGCAGTTCAAGTCATGACATGACCACTTACTGGAATTAACAACCCAGGGAGAAAAGTGCCCTTGTGCAGAACGTGTCCAGTATCAAAATGGTTGTATGAAACTCTCTCAACCTTTAAATTGTATACATTTTTAATTTTCTTTTTCTCCTACTCTCTCACTGTGTGTGAAGACACTGTTTTTCTTTTAAAAACCCTATGGTACCACTCCTGGAGCAGATCTCTGCAAGTTCTTCAGTGGCTGACTTTCTAACACAGATTTGCAGTAAGGAAAAAATGTTACAAAGAGATAAAGAAAGTATTTTATTTTATTAAGATTGTATTTGTCAAGAAATATCCCATAGGGTCACTTCAACATCTCAGGTAACTTCTAGCTCCCATTCTCTTACACTAATTTTTGAAGCTCTATTCACTTGAAAATAATTTTCATTGTCCAAGATGGCTGCTTTCTTCGTACCAGCCCTCTCTGAAGCACTGAGAAGGAAAGGTAAGGTGCAGAGCAAAACCAGAGATGTTTGGGGGTTTTATTTGTTTTGTGCTTAAGAAAGACCACCTCAGTTTTCCCTTTTGTTTTTTCTTACTTAAGAAAGAACATTTAATTGAATCTAGTGACTAGATTCCTGAAAATGATACTGTGTGGAGGGGATTAAGAGATACAACTGCCATAAGCCTATATCTGCATTCCCTAAGAAGTTGTGACACTAACATGTATGTCATAATCAGAACAGTCCAGATTTCCCTTTGCTTCTCAACACATTGATAATACCTTATACATACTGTTATCAGAAGTTATAAATGCACAATCTAATTTCTAGATTCAGAATATATTTTTGCTGGTAAATGCCATAGGAGGAACAATATGGCAGCAGCAATAATGAATGATAAGTGGGATGCATTATTTGTGAAACTCTGCCACATGCACGGTCTTTGTCCTAGGATTTTTTCTGAGGAGCATCATGAATTGTGTGATGACGGTATTTCTTTTCTCAGAAAAGGTGGTAAGGATAACTCTCACCTAAATTCCAGAGTTTCAACCTTGGAAAGCAGGATGAGGCAGACAGCTGGAGGTGACTGCATCAGTCATTACAGCTAATTCTGCTGTCAAATATGCATAAACAGTGTGCAATATTACTATTGAATCTACACAATTCTGTCACAGCAAGTGGAATAAATCCTGAGTATCTTTGTACAGGAGGCTCCAATGAAGCAATGCAAGGACTATGTTTCTAAAACATAAATATGTATGATTTCAGGGTGACATTAAAACTTTCTCTTCTCTTTCTTTTACCTCTCACTTTCCTGAGATAGGAAGAAGTGAGGGTGCTTTGTTCACACAGAGAAGTAGTCATTTATAGGTTTGATAATTAATCAGATTAATGAAATCTATGCTGCAAGTTATAGCCCTCTGGTTATCTAACTGGAAACTTATATGCACAGCATTTTATACAATTGTTTTTCTAATGGGAATTTCATAGATGTATACCTTTAAATCTACCCTTCTAACTCAATGTGATAGAAATTAAATTAGTTAAAATTATCAAGTGCTGAACTATATTTTCTTTGACAATTTAAAAGTATTTCTATAAAAAGTAAGGCAGATACTTTAAATGATCATGCAGATAACATCATGATTAACTCTTGGAAGTTTACTTCTTTCATCACAACATGGCATTATTAGGAGAAAAATGGAAATAATATTTTTGCTTTCACTAATCTGTGCAAGTCAGCAGATGGTGGTTAAGAAGTCTCTGTATATTGTTCAGTGTTCCATTTGTATGCTTATACTTTGTGCATAATACTTGTGTATATAAATATCATCTGCTCCTGCTGTCCTCCCACAGAGCACTTCAATGCACAGGGTATTTTCTTTGTATTTCAGATATCTCAAGGGCAGGGGCTCAGAAGAGATGCTCAGCACTTAGAGATGGTACATAAGCCACTCACCAAAGATACACACATCTAAAATAGCTGCATTTCAGCTTGTTCAAAAGTGTAACTGTGGGGGAAATGTTGAATAAGGTGTGTGGGTAGAAATTCTCTCTTTTTGGCATACACTGTTTCCTCCACAGTGTATCAATGGGTTACCTTGGACAGAAGGCAGTTGCAGGCAATTAGTGTCACTTACTTGACCTTGGCTGGAAGGAGCATCCCCTGTACAGCAGTTGCTAATATGCCTCCACAATAGAGCTGCGTGGGAATGTTCAAAGCAGCATTAATCCTAAGGCATCATGTGAACATTTCTTAAAATACTTGAGCACTCTTCTCAGCATGTTCATATGGCGGATGCTCTCTCAGCTTTGGGCTATGTTTGCTTTGGCATGCGCCTTGAGTTTTCAGTTTAAATTTCTGTCACAGTGTAAAAATCTCTTATTCCTGTAAGGCCAACTAACCATGCTAATTTGTACAAGACTGTAGAAAAGAGACTTTAACAATGTGCAGACTTGATTCTTCTCTTGCAGCAGTGAAATTTCAAGATTTAGAAATAATTTAATTAAAAATATATTAACATAAACTATGACCATACAGTCCACACCATAACATTTAAAAATTATATAAATTCTTTGCATCTAATGATTCCCTTGAGTAATCTGTCCTCATAGTACCTCCTGTTGGGAAGTTCTCCTTGTTATGATTCTGATCTAACAGCATTGCTGAATTGAGACAGATTATTAAAGTGGCTAGTGATTAGTATGAAGTCACAGTACATTTTCTCTTTAAAGGGAGTGCACCCTCACATCTGAAAGTAAGGCAGTGTTTTTGCTAGTGAGAATTTCATGGTCAGAGGAGAAGCCTTAATTGAGCACAACAAAACATTTTCAAAATTTCCAGTGAATGGGAAATTAGCTTTTGTAGTCATGTGTCTTCCAGAAATTCAAGTATGCTTCCTCTGGAATCTTGTCTGGGATTTCATTACATGTTCTTAATCCAGATGTTTCAAATGCTTTGGAAACAATGAACTATTATTATTGTCAGAATAAATTCATCACATTTCCTTTTAGAAATGTCAGAGGGAGGGGGAATGCTTAGGAGTGCACATCGCTAGGGAGCCTTTTGGTGTTCTCTCTACTGGAGTCTGAAACCTCCCTAGACAGATATGTTTAGCTTCTCCTAATGGTGGTCAAATCAGAAAATTACTCTAGCCCTGCCCATTTAACATTTACTGATATATATTATGTATATAATATACTTTTTATGCCTCATAATTATATATGAACTATATATAGCATATGAAATCCCTAAATATGCTATTCCATATCTATAACATAGTCTCCCCATACACCTTGTGGAAATTTAATTTGGAGTCTGAGATAGAGAGATGGGGTCTATTCTCCATAAGAAGAGACTGAAGTGTCATCCAACAGTTTGCAAATCTTGGCTATGCCCTTTCAGAAATATTCCTTGAAGTCTGAAGCTGCCTGTATGTACAGCTACTTGCCCTAGCTGAGATTCATGTTACCCCCAGAGCACATAATAGATGCTTATTTCTTATGCACCTACTATTAGATACACAGAAATGGCTCCAATAATTATTATTTTGCTGTATAAGGCTAGTTTTGTGACGGACCCATAGTCTGTTAAGCTGCTCATCTTGTAGATGCATGCAGATATGTTAATGTTGCTGTACAGCTTCTTAAGTCAATTTTTTTTAGAATGGGTAATCCTGTTGTGTTTGGGGAATATGTGGTTTTCCTAAAACACCAATTTCAAAAGCTCTTTAGCCTATTATAGCTAAATAGCATTTTAATGAAGCATGTTTGTTACACTAACCAACAACAAATATCAATCATGTAATGAGTAATAAACAAGTTATTTCCATAGTAAATACTTCACTGCGTTGTTACCATCCTTCAAACTGCATTGTACCAGCTCTGCTGCGCTATAAATTCAGATTGGTATCAGACAAACATTTGGATATTATGTCCTAATATAAATATTTATTCTTCTGTTTCCAAATGAAAAAGAAATTCTTAAAGAAAATTATTGCTGAGGTTTCAATTTTAAATTTAGAGTTTTTATTTTATTTGAACAGAAAACAGCAGGGCCATCTGCAGGTATAGGCAATGTAGGTAGGTTGCCTATGGATGCAGCTGTTCAGGGTGGCAAGACAGCCCCAAGAAAGAGCAGCCAAGTTCCACTCTTTCCTCTGTGAAGGCCTTTCTTCTGTGGATACAAAGACCATGCATTTGAGCTGTTCATACCATGTGAGCAACTGATCTCTACCTTATGACAGTAAACTCGCTCAGCCTAAGTAATTTATACTTTTATGCTGTAAGGATATATGTGTTATATATACATATACATATCCATACATATATGTGTGTGTGTTTTATACTCGCTCTAAGAGTGAACATGCATCAGCAACAGTAGCAAATCTGACCTTCTGAGCCAGTCCTATTTCTCTCTCTTCCTTTGCCAGAGCAGCTGAGCCCTGGAAGCAGTGGAAGAAGTGTAAATGATGACATGTTTGCTACTTGAGAGGTGAGGAGTGTGGGCAAGGAGAGGAACAATATCCTGAAACTAGAGACTGGAGAGCTTGGATCCAGTGGCTGATGAAGTAGGCGTCTTAATTCTACACCTGAACCTTGCTGGATGGTCTTGACAATAGATCTCCCTACAACTCCCTCTCATCTTTCCTCCATGCTCTTTTTCATGCACATCCACGTTCTATAACCTTCACGTTCTTTTGTATAGACTCTAGTTCTGCTGAAAAATTCAAATTTTCCTGTACATGGAGAAGCCTTGAGTCAGCTCCAGGAACAGGCTACTTGAAATTTTCCAATCTATTAAGCAGATGACATCAGGTTGTAGGTTCACTTCAAATACGTGAGAAAGAAAAACTCCAAATAAAGGAAAAACTAGTCTAAAGATACACCTGAAGTAAATTAAATTCTCACATTCAAAATGGATGGCGTCATGATGTGTACTTGGCATCAAACACTATCCCATATGCTGTGGCACAGCCATACTTTCTGTGGCCACTACAGCTGCACCTCTGCCTCTGTCCCCACAGAGCAGAAAGACTGACATTCTGCAGCTCCATCCATGGTGAGAGGCTGAAGAGAAAAGGCTGCAGCACATGCTCCTTCCCTCAGCACTGCTCTCCCCCTTCATGAGCAAACTGCTGAAAAAAATGGGAGTTGGCTCATCTCTGAGGTCATTGAGAGGTTATGGAATCTAGAAGGCAGAAGTCCTTCTTCAAGCACACTGCCTGACCCTACCGTCCAAATCACTAAATATTGCTGTGGTAACTGGTGGTGCTGTGAAATCTTTTTATAAGTTAGTGAAAGATCTGTGTTACCACCCAACAGTAAAGGTAGTAAAGCCTTCCTCAGCCTATAAACAAGCATACATAAACATTCTGTAAGCAGCAGCTACAATAATGCACTTGATATTCTATCATAATTGTAGTCTGCAAAAATGATTTAACTGGTAAATTTGTCAGCATTTATACCCTGTTTTCTACTTCTGATGTTTCTTTCCACACTCCAAAACAGTCAGAGGAAAGCCACCACTGCTAAGTTTAGACTTTTCTGTCTCTTCTTACTGTGAAAACTCTCAGGGCCAGCTATTTTCGACTTTTTCTCCTACAAGCTGTTTCTATTTCCAAACTTAAGATCACTAGTTTAAAGATAGCACTGATGTAATTGTACCATCTGAGATCAACCTTCATATTCATCTGTTATGAAGCCATCAGTATTCCCTTCCTAGTTTTCAGTTATGTTGCTTGTCAACTTGTCATTCCAATTTTCTCTTACATTTCTTTGCACATTCATATGACTCAAAATAGTTTCCCATCCATAAGCCACTTATATATAACATCACTTCTGTTTCTCCTTAACTCAACTTTATGTGCTGCCACAGCCATATTTGATCACAACTAACTGCTTTTCTTGTCTGTCATTTTGAATAATTATTATTTTGCTTACTTTGTCTTCCTGTACTCTTTTTTACATTATGTGGTAAAACATAATTTTATAGAGTTGGAGCTTATCTTATTTCTTTGCATCTTATAGTCTTTTTTTTTTTATTTTTTATTTTTTTTTTTTTATAAAAGAGTAAGTTTTAAATCCAGTTTTGGACATTCTATTGAGTTCCTAGCAAAATAAATATCAGGTTGTAAGTGGAACTCTGCAGCAGCACCAAAGCAGGGTGACACATAAAGGTTCACTGTTCTGCTTTACATGCCTGTTTTATTCTCAGGGTATTCACATAAAGGCTTGGGGACTTTACCCTCTTTTTTGCTCACAAAATAGTATTTTGCTTTTAATTTCTTGCCATGATTGGCAAATCGTGCCTTGGAAGGGATCCTCTTAATTTGTCTTACTCTTCGTACCAGCGATTCCTGGTATTTTTTTCCCTGAACAGGAATTCAACCCACATCTTTCACACACTGCTGTGATTATGTGTGCTTTCCTCTGAAACATCCACCTTTAGATTTCCAGTTTGTATGACACTTTTATTACATATGAAAGACCACTTGCTAACATTTTCAAACTCTTTCCAAGTCTTAAGCCTCATATTGTCAAAATTAAGCAACCTCCTAAATGACTGGGTTGAACAGACTTTTTTCCCCAAAACTAATTGCTCAATAACACCACTCCGTATTTCTACATTGCCTTAATCCAGGATATATAATAATAGAGATCATTTTACTCTCTGAAAAATTATTAATTATTGTGAATCCAGTTTTTAAGTTAAGGAAAACATGGTACAAAAAAAAAAAAGTGTGGATTTCACAGGATCAGGCAGATCTTCCTTGACAAAAATAATATTTTTAAAAGGTTGTCAGGAATAGAACCTTTAACTCTGCTGAAAGCTGTTTGCTGTTGGCATGATAGTCCATGATTGCCTGTAACACACCAGCTTCTAGCGCAGACATGTCTGAAGCATGTAACAGTGGTAGAAGAACATTTTAACAAGGCTTCTTTACCCTCTATCCCATGCTGATACAAACATCCTTAATAAGTACAGTTCATTATTTCCTTTCTTTTTGGTAGGCCTTTGCATTTTATAAAAATCTCTCTCTACAGGCAAAAGCATCTTTTACTTGAAGAAGGTAGTCAAAAAGTAGAAAAGGAAAGTACTAACCATATATTTTTTTAAAAATTCAAAGCAATGCCAGTTACAGTCATTTTGAATATCTGTACCAATGCTAATACACTTACACTGGGCTTCCAGCAGAAATAAATTGAGTTATGGGGTTTTATGCAGTCAAATTGAGAAAAAAAATTGGCCTACTGTGTCAAAAGTGAAAAACTAACCTTATTATAGATGTTTTTACTTCTTCTTCTGTGCTGTGGTTCAATTTAATTTAATCAAGATATAATACTGAATCAAAATGTTAAAAAATATGTATCAGGATTGTCATAGTTGTGTCATCTTCTGCACATCATTACGCAAATAGTAATGTTAAAATACAGCTGTCTTTTCCACTCCTGCACACCATCAGCACAAGCAGAATGTTTTTCCATACTATTCAGCTGTGAGAGGAAGTCTCCAAGGTTTGCCAGTAGCTGAATCCTAATTCACGGCCCAGTTAACTGGAAACTGCAAACTTCCTGTGGTTTCCGTGAGTTCCAGCATGCTTCCCGTTATCTTGCTATGTGGCACGGAGTGTTCTGGTTACCATCAGCAGCAGATGCTTGTGCCCCCCTGACCTGGCCGTGGTGGCTGCCAGCCACTGCTGTGCAGTGGGGATTGTCCCTTTGTGCACCAACTATACAAGCCTCTGGATACTCTGGAAACACAGCAGAGTGCTGCTTCAGCTTTTCAGCACTGTGTCTTGCTTTCTGGACTTGTTACACCATTCAAAGGGGAATGTCTCACTAGGCAGTAGTCTTGAATTTGTTATTAATTTCACCTAGATTAAGACAAAAAGAAATCGAAGCATTTGTTCATAACAAAAGTTTATATTTGACCTACGTGAAGAACCAAAAGAAATGTGCTCACAAATTGTTCATACTATCTCTATCTGATTTACCATACTACCCCAGATGTCAAAACTTCTGTGGTCCAAGGTAACTTGTGTTCGTGTTATATCATTGTAAAATCCCTCTTTTGATGTAGCATGCTGTCTTTTATAGCAAATTTTTTGTAACATTTGAAATCTCCCTGAAGAGGTTCAGAGATATTTGATCTTATTCAACAGATATTGTTTTAATGCAAGAGATACTCTGGCCATTTAAAAGAATTTAAACAAGTGTTTCATTTCCCAGAAAATGTGAATGCCTCTTCATTAGACTGGATGCCTTCCATCCTAATTGGCTGTTTATTTAATGACTGCTTCCCTTAAGAAAGGCTGTATCTTGTCCTCTCATCCCTTTGCTAATTCTAATGTTTCACTATGAAGTGTTTCCTCTATTGAACCTTCATTCTGTGTCAGTCTTTCTACTAACAGAAAACACCTGATACAATTGTCTTCATGAGGTAAATGTATTTATCTCATTCCTGGGTACTGACTGAAACCAGACACCACAGTAAACTAAGATTCTGGGATGACAATCAACCACATTTCCTGGATTTTTTAAGTAAGTGATGATTTTGGACCCAGTTTCTAAATAAATCTAAACTGACATAACTTGCTTTGAATCTAGGGAATTATGTCAGGGGCTTGCTGTATTTAAAAATGGACAAATATCTGTGTATATGTACACATATATATATATAATTGTTTGGGTTTTGTTTTGTTTTCTATTTTCTTTTTCTTACTGACCAAATGAAAAGGTTAGAAATAAAACCTAATCTTGACCTGAATTTTTGTGTCTTGTCAGAGAAAACATTTTAGTTCAAAATGTTCCTTTGCGATACATTTATGTATTTATATACTGTTCAAATGAAAATGATTGATGACAATTATTTGTGAATCTGACAATTTTGCCCTGCTCCAACTGTACCGATATTACTGGCTGAAGAAATAAACTAAATTTGAGCAGGTGAAAAATATTCATTCACTAGTTGAAACATACTCAAGTCTCAGCAAAATCATTACATTACTAAAATTACAAAAGAATTGAGTTTTGACAGCTGAATCACTGACTGGAAACAATTATTCTGAAAAAATATGCACTTTTTTATAAACATAGTCAGTGGTTTACAGTAAAAGACATTTCCCCAAATAGCTAAAAAAATTCACCGTTCAAATACACTGCCACAGACTAAAGAACTTATACGTCAGCTTTAATGTTTTTATTAAGCGCTGTTTCTCCAGCTGTTTGAATGAAGCAATAACTGATGTTTCAAAGTACACATGTCTCTAATTATGTTGAAAGATTTGAAAAAAAAATCTTCCTCCTTAGCAATCTAAATGCATGCATTACTACTGCTACTGGGGAGGGTTGCTTTTTTGTTTGTTTGTTTTTCTTACATATGAGAATAGTGTGAAAAACTCACTACCTCACTAATTACAGCACTGAAACAGTCACAATCCCATTTCCTTGCTTCTTCTATTGCATTACCTAAAATTTAGCCATTGTTTAGAAAATACTGAAATTTCAACTTCCAAAGTAATTGCATGTGATTGCAGGGGGGGAAGAAAGGGTATTTGTACGATAGCTCTTGAGCCTAGAGTGAGGTTCCCTCTAGGAGGGTAATTGTGCAATACCAGTTCATCTTCGGAATTGAGAAAATGTTAACCTCTTCCTTTCATTAGCTCCTCATCTTTTAAAATGCTTTGCAAGTTTATTTACAAGTGCCAACTAAGTTTCTCCACTAATATAAACAGGTAAAGCTTAGACATCTAAACTTCCTTGACAATTTTCTTGCAAATTCTTCTTTTCCTCTCCAGCTGTTGTTATCCATTGAGACTGAGATTTAGTTCTGTAGTATTTAAAAAATAAAATTTTAAAACTATCATTGGCCAACTTGGACAAGAATGTAAAACCAGCTGGTGATTGTTCTTCTAGATTCTTCCATATTTTCGATCCTCTGTAATTAAAAACATTTTTTATCATATTTGCTCTACTTGGGAAAAAAAACTTTTCAACATGTTAACTTTTCCTTACCCAATATCACTAAAATAATTGAATCCTAACATTTTAAAGCCATGGTGTACCTTCAAGTCCAAGTTTGTTGTAATTTATCTTAATCTGTTATTCTCTATTATAATTCTGTATCACATTTGGGTACCACCATACCTGCTCTTAATATAAGGCCTACCTATGAAACACATGCATTAAGGTGCTAAATACCTGCATATTTTGCCGGCAGGTTATGCAGAAAGAGTGAAGGGATCCCTCTGGCATGTGATAACAGCACCTCCATCAGTCTCTACTGAATATAGTTTGCAGTTTGCAAAAAATAAATAAATAAAAATAAATGCATTAAATATCAAAGTGTCAGGTTTATTTCACAAGCATGTAACAGTTTCTTTATAATTCTGTGAAGAATTTGGACATTTCTGAACAAATTCTAGTCACTGAGTAAATAGAAATTGACTCCTCATTGCCATGAACATGAAAATTTTAAATGAGGTAGTGAGAAGCAAAAGTCTTTTCAAAAATGTTAAACATAATTTTCTGTTCAAATTGCAGTTACCAAAAATCTTCTAGGATTTGAATCCAGGGAATTTGAATATATCTGGTTTCAGGGAATTTCATCCTTTCCCCTTTTCACTTAATATATGATTGGAAAACTAGATCATAGTTTTAAGGCACTGGAGGTATTCTAATGACTTCAGTACTGTTTTGGGCCTGAAATATAAACCAGTTAAATACAAATCTATTTGTTTTTGGTGTTTATTGCCATGATCATAATTTTATTTTTTTTTTTCTCTTAAATCTACTGACTGCATTATTGCTATTTGGAATACAGTGCATTAATTATTTTCTCTTTGCTAATACTTGTCCACTATTGTAGTCATCTTCAGAATAGTCAGTAAATAACACAGCTTGCAGATGAAATATTCCTTAAAAAGAAGATGCTGTAATGGTCTTGTGCTCAGTGATACAGCAAATGAATGGTATGTGAAAGGTATTGGAACTGTGAGCTGCATGACCCAATTTGAGAGTGGATACTGCAGGATACAAACTGGAAGAAAGTGCTTCTTCTAGTGAAGGGCTCTTTGAAAGGTGGTAGGTCAGGGGTGAAAGTATTGAGCCCTCAAGTGTCTTCATCTGCTGTGGTTCATTTATTTTGCACAGCCCTCTGACTAAAGACTAGTCAATACTGGTCTATAGCCTCCCTCCCAAAGCTCAGTCACTCGTGATGTGTTTTCTACCACATGCCAGGCTCTATTCTGCTTCTTCCAGTTATTAGTCTGGATCTTATCCAACACCCACCGTGTCTCACTTTGAATCATTGGATAGCCTGAGTTGGAAAGGACCTTAAATACTATTTCCAACTCCTCTGCCATGGATAGGGACGTCTTTCCTAGACCCGGTAGCTCAAAGTCCCATCCAGCCTGGTCTTGAACACTTCCAGGGATGGGGAATCTACAGCTTCCCCAGGAAACCGGCTCCAGTGCTTCACCACCCTCACAGTAAAGAATTTATATTCCTAATATCTAATTTGAACCTATTCTCACTTTGAACCCATTCTCCCTTGTTCTGTCACTACACATACTTGTAAAAAGTTTCTCTCCGTATTTCTCGTAGGCTCCCTTCAGGTACTAGGTGGTCACAATTAGGTCGCCCCTAAGCCATCCCTTTTCCAGGCTGAACAATCTCAATTTTCTTAGCCTTTCCTCACAGGAGTTTCTCAACCTGTCCACGGGTTCCTGCCCTGCCTGCACTGTCGGTCACGCACTCCATCCTCCCAAATCTTTCCCCGACACGGAAGCAGGTGTCACATTCTTTCGCACCACAAAGCTCATCTGACAGGGCTCATTAATATAGTAAATCATTAACGAAGCAAACGCAGTACATCACTCAGCGCCGCGCTGTTTGTTTATCTGCACTATCACAGTGACTTCCGCAGCTTTTCGGATCCGCTATGGAATGCGGCTTCGGCGCGCTCCAAGGGCGCCGCACACGCGCCGCTGTGAGCACACCCGCAGAATGAAAAGACCTCCGAGATCATCGAGTCCGAACTGTGACCGAACACCACCATGTCACCAAGTGCCACGTCCAGTCCTTCCTTAAAACACCCCTGCCTCTGAGATTTCAGTATCTAATCACCTTTCCTGAGAAGAAATTCCTCCTAATGTCCAATCTAAACCTCCCCGGTGCAGCTTGAGGGGGTACGCGAGGGTAAATGTCACAGTCAGGTGTGGCAGCGGGGTAACTTCCCGCACCTCCCCGACTCCCACTGGCCGACTCTACTTCCCGCCCCGATCCGATCCGATCCGATCCCGTCCAGTCCCGTCCTGGCCCCGCCCTTCCCCCGTTTCCGGGCGATGGGAAGGAGCGCGCACGCGCGGAGCAGCCCCCTGAGGCGTGCGCGCGCGTGGCGGCCGCGGCGGGATGTTCGTGGCGCGCAGCATCGCCGCGGATCACCGCGACTTGATTCACGATGTGTCCTTCGACTTCCACGGGCGCCGCATGGCCACCTGCTCCAGCGACCAGAGCGTCAAGGTGAGCGCGGGGCCGCCGGGCCTGGTGCTGGGCGAGTGTCGCGGCACCGAGCGTGCGCGGCCTACCGGGCTGCGGGCCGGGGCGCAGCCGAGGGCTCGGTCCGCGGGAGGTCCCGGTGCGGTGTCGGGTTGTAGGGGCGGGAGGCTTTCGCACACAATGCACGTTGTGTTTGTGTGTGTGCTAACGTGTGTAAACACGGGAACTCCGCTTCCGACTCATTGCTGCGGCAGGGAAAACATTCTAGACTGCTGTGCCTGCAGCCGTGCCGCTTGTTTTGTTTATTTAACTGGAAATCTGTACTTACTAAAGAATATTCACGAAGGAAACTACTGTTTCGTATTGTAGTGCCAATAATCTGTTTTTATTACGGGAAGAAGGTGAAGTGCCAGTAAGCAAAAAGTCGGAGTGTTCCGTGTATGCCCTTGGCAGACTGGGGAAAGCGTAGAATACTAGAAGCCTTAATTTTTACATTCCTTTAGGGGAAATAAAGTAGCATTTTATATCTACTTAAACGAAAAGTTGGTTGCTTTTTTCCCTTTTTCGTGCATAGTGAGAGGATGGGCAAATATTTGGGAGTCATGAGGATAGATTTAAGAAATCTAATTTGCAGAGAGCAGTCATGTTTGTTATTAAGTCCAGATAAATGGGTGAGAAAATAGCTTTTTTTTCGCAGAAAGCTGTGTCATATGTAGATTAGGCTTAAGAACAAGAAAGCAGCCCCTTCTCCCTTACCACAGACTAAAAAGCAAATAACCAACCACAATAAAATGATCCCCCCAGAAAGTAAGCCAAAGCCATAGGGATCTTTGGTTTGGACTGACTTCCTAGAGTGTGCAGATCCTAAAAAAGATGCCAGGAGATAGGTTGAACACAGAAACTATGTTCTTTAGCAGTGTAATGTTACTTTCCAATCATAACTGAATCCTTTATGAGAATGTTCAGAAGTTTTCTTCCAACCAGAGGGACAACATGACCCAGGTTGTGTTAGAGATCCATAGTGGCAGTTATGAGGTGATTTTCAGTACAGCTTTAAAGTGCATGAGTGACAAACAGGAGTGGGTGTCAGGTGGTGTCTTTCATTTGGTTATGTTCATGACTTTCTGCATAGTTTTTCAGTAAAAAACTCATAAGTGTAAAGATGTATTGGAAGTCAAGAGAGGGGAAGTTCAGTGACTTGCATGTGTTTAAAAATCAAGGCAGAAATCTCATAAAAAGAAACAAGATCTGTTCCCCCACAAGCCTGATGTATATTTTGCTGCCCTGCTTTGCTTTTGGGATGAGTGCTGGGAGCTGCATTAGGGTTTTGCAACCAGAGCTGAGCAGGTGAGGATACTGGGGGCTCTAGAATGAAACAGAACAGTGTACTCTTGGAGCGAAGTGAATGAAGTATTGGGAATTGTAATAATTTCTCTTCTATGTAATTTACTGTTTAAAAAGAGATAGAAGTCACACAATAGTGGGTTTTGCAGGTGGTGCCTCATCTCCTTACTTGTAATAGGGATATTTTCATGGTTGAATGAAATGCAGTTTTGTACTGAATCAGGTACAGTGTCCTGGATGAAAATGTTTAGTGGGGGTGTGTGGGTATACTTTTGTGTTATATATATATATGTATATATATATTTTTAAAAAAAAATTATCATTGTATTTTGATTTCTCAATAGGTCTGGGATAAAAGTGAAAATGGAGATTGGCATTGTACTGCCAGCTGGAAGGTTTGTATTTGTAAAAATTACACAGACTTAACTGTCATTTCTTCTTTGTTTTTGGAGAAACGTGCTTAATTTCTACTGAATTGTAGTGTAGAAATGCTTTTGGTTTGCTGTAGATTCTCTGTCTTGTGTAAAATACTTTTTTGCTTATATAAAACATCTCTAGTGATTCTCACTTATAGCAGATGCTAACATGCAGTCTGCTCTTGTTACCTAGTTATGTTGGAAGACTAGTATCAGTAAACATTATCAATGACAGGTGTTCAGGGAGTAGAAAAGAGTACCTTAATTTTTAATTGAATATTTCCTTTTGCATATATTAAGACTTAAAAAAATAAAAGGGGGAAAATTAAAAGGAAGATGTCTGGCTCTTAAATGTTACAACATCTGACCTCTGCTTTTTTTTCTTCAAAATCTTTCTGAGAACTGTGTCATAATGATCTCCATGCATTAACACATTAACGATAAAGTTACTGTAACTTACTAAGAAAATGGAATATATATTTATCATGTAGCATGCTTCATCTGCATAATTATACATGGATAATACAGCATGCTTCATCTGGATTAGTGCATTCTGAATTGTTCTTAAACTTGTACTTAATAGGACCACAACACATTAATCCCTGTAAATGGCAGTGCAAGGGAGGCTTTTGAATTCCCCTTTTCTAAGGCAGGAATGTGAACTAGGTATGAAAGAGGAGCTTCATGTTAAAAAGAAGATTATTAATGCTCTGCAAATGCTTTTAAAAAGTACAGGCAAGCTAGAAGTGAACATGGTAATGTCTGAAATTTGATTGAGAACAAAACTGTACTTTTTGCATCAAGGCAGAATCATGGTTTGGAGCTTAAATTAGTTATAAATAATGCCATGAAATACACTTGTAATAATTGAATTTTAAACACTAAGAGCAGCAACTTTGCAGTGCTGATTGGAATAAAGAACTGCAAGAGCTGCTATGTAACTTTGTATAAAAGAACGTAGGTTTCAAAGGAACAGTGTTGCTACTTCGAAGAATTCTCTTCAGAAAGTCATGAAAATTTATGGTTCCTTGGCCTAACACAGTAAGTTTGCTTCTCTACAGTGTTCTGATGTTATCTTGCAGACACATAGTGGATCAGTGTGGCGTGTGACATGGGCCCATCCTGAATTTGGGCAGGTCCTGGCTTCCTGCTCCTTTGATAGAACAGCGGCTGTATGGGAAGAAATAGTGGGAGAGTCAAACGATAAACTCCGAGGCCAGAGTCACTGGGTGAGGCATCTTTTCAGTAGCTATAAAGTTTCTGATATTGGTTATGTTTTGTTCAGTTGTGGCAACATTCCAACACAAAGTATTTTTAAAACAGCTGAGGAAAACAGCTAACTGGCTACATTCAGGCCAAGTAGTGTCACTATTATCTGTGTTTCCTAATAAGATGTTCCCTGGCAAACAACTTCCAACCAGACATGAATTCCCACCTGCAGTCATGTTAAAGTTGGGTTTTTCATTGATAAGAGATCATTTGAAACAACACTGGGTGTTCTCGCTCATCTTTCAAATAATAGAAAAGTTGGGGGCAGGGGAGGGATTTTTTTTGGTGGAAGATGTAAGTAACCCTATGAAGTGGTGTTGTCAGACTTTGATTAGCCTTCTTTAGGGAGTAAATTTTTGATGGAAATTTCTTTGCAGGTCAAAAGGACCACTCTAGTAGACAGCAGGACATCTGTTACAGATGTGAAGTTTGCTCCCAAGCACATGGGTCTTATGTTAGCAACTTGTTCAGCAGATGGAGTTGTAAGGATTTATGAAGCTCCAGATGTGATGAATCTCAGCCAGTGGTCACTGCAGCATGAAATCTCATGTAAGCTCAGCTGCAGCTGTATTTCTTGGAATCCTTCAAGGTACGTTATTAAAACATTTGTTTTGTGACTGTAACAGGAAGGGAAAGAACATTCAAAGCTGAATTGCTTTGATTTCTCCAGAAATCTGCTTTGATTTGTCCAGAAGTACTTAATGGCTTTCCCTGTGGACACAGTGTTGTGTCCTGCTGATCCAGTTACTCTTTATTCATTAGCAGTAGTCTGTGCTGAAGGTTTGGAGTACAGGCATTCATTTTAATGCATGGGATAGGATGAAAGTTGATTTTAAAACTAGAATTCATTTACATTTAGCTTATGGTATTTATCTTCCAAAACCTGAATGAAATATCACTAAATCAGTCATTAAAATCACTGCAAAGAATGCCGACTCTGCCATGAAACTTGTGGCAAATACTGGGCTGCAGATGCGGTCTATTGTAGAAAGTCAATTCTTTTTTCTGAGAACATAATCTTGTCTAATGATTTCACCTTAGTGAGTGTATAAAGTGGGCTTCCGAAACAAGACCATAAAGATAGTGGTAACTGTGAATAGCATTTAAGTCCTCTTTCTTTGCAATTTTTTCCTTGTGATATTTTGTGATGTTGTTTTGTTTTCTCTACAGACAATATGTTTGAAATTTAACAAATGGCTTGGTGTACTTTGTATGGGAAATATATATATAAAAATATGTAAATATAACAGTAAATGTTTTCACCTTTTAGCTCTCGAGCACATTCTCCAATGATAGCTGTAGGAAGTGATGACAACAGTCCAAATATACTGGCTAAGGTTCAAATTTATGAGTATAACGAAAATACCAGGTATGCTAAATAACAATATAAAATGTTTGTGGGATCATGGAGTTGTTTATAATGTATGGCCTTCTATTCCTATCATTAGATGTGGAGTAATAAATAATAATACCTTAATTTTGTCTCTGATCCATTGGGTGGGAAAAGAAGAAGACCTCATAATGGTAACTGATGTTAATAGAAACAATAGTGATAATTTTATTCTCTGTCAGTGCAGAAATGTCAGTGTTCTTACCAGCATTTTAAAGTAAGAGTCGTTGTTCCTGTGTCTACTAAATTGTATGTTTAATTTTGCACAAGGATTAAACAGTTGAAATTTGAATTGTGTTGCACCAGGCACTGTTTTGTTCAAAGCTGCCTTACAATGATTTTAAAGGCATGATTATAATGACAGAAAGCACCGTGAATTTCTCATGGTCTGTCAAAGTTCAGGTTGTACAGTGGAGTTCACAGAACCAAAAAAGGCTAGTAAGTTTGTGCACCACTGCTTCCAATTAAATGATAACAGAGAAATTGTGTTTGATTGGGAGTGATCGATGTGGGAAAGGAGCCAGCTTGTTCTGTGGATTTTATGCCCAGCTTCAGGCAATGCTCTCCATGCATTAACACATTAACAATAAAGTTACCGTAACTTACTAATAAAATGGAATATGTGTTTATCATAGAGCAGAGGAGGTAGACAGTTGTCTACTTAAAAGCATGGAAAATTTAGTAACTTACTGAGATGCAAATTCCCTTTAGATTTGTGAGTGGAATATTTCTTTTCATTTCCACTTGTAGACCAAAATGTTCTTTGTACTGAAATTCTTACTTTGTTATATGACTTACAAAACTGTAGCATATTGTACTTAGCGGCTGCTCTATCTGATAAATTCAATTTCTGAAGAAATGTGCTTGAAATTATTGCCTAAATTTATGTTTTAAAAGTACTTTTATTTTTGCAAGTCTTATCATGTATACTTTTTCCCATTTCCCATTTTTCCTATTTCCACTATATCTGGTTTATGTAATTTGCATTACTGGCAGTTTTCATGGCATTAAAGGTTAATTTCTTACACTGTACAGGAAATATGCAAAAGCAGAAGCTCTGATGACAGTCACAGATCCTGTACATGATATTGCATTTGCTCCAAATCTGGGAAGATCCTTCCACATCTTGGCTGTAGCAACCAAAGATGTACGAATTTTCACACTAAAACCTCTGAGGTGAGCTTAGGAGGAAGATGGTTTAGTGATGTTTTAGATGTGATACATATTCTACAATCTTGTTCAAATAGTCTCTGCAGAGCAAAAGTAATAACTTAATGTCTGCAGGATTGCTTTTAGCAGCCTGATTTTTAAGGTGACAAGATTGTGAGCAAGTTATAATTTTGTCTGAATACCTAATTAACAACAGTTGTTATTAGAAAGATGTAGTTCTCTCTGACATCATGTTCATGCACAGACCTTTGAACAGTTGTGTGCAGAACTGTTGTTTTTCTCTTAAACAGGAAAGAATTGACTTCATCAGGAGGATTAACAAAATTTGAAATTCATATTGTGGCACAGTTTGATAATCACAACTCTCAGGTGTGGCGAGTGAGCTGGAATATTACAGGCACAGTGCTTGCCTCCTCTGGTGATGATGGCTGTGTTAGGCTCTGGAAGGGTAAGGTCACCCACCTGAAACACATTAACTTTGTAGTCTGATGAATGTACTTGAGAAATTTTACTCAAAGCGTAATTTTGAAGTGGTGTGTGTGTGAAAGATAGATATTTTTTCTATATTTCAGTTTCTATTTAAGAAAAACAGAATTCAGAAATAACTTTCTGTGCTGGAGTACTTACATGCTGTGAATAGTTGTTACTCTACCCTGAAATTGTTTTGCCAGATTAGAGCTACATGAAATTGTCATTTAAAAAGTGAGATAGATCTTTTCCTGCTGCTAAACCTAGAAAATCTACATTCAGTCACAATGTCCAGGCAAATGGCATTTTTCTCTTTACATTGTTAAAGAAAACAAACAATATGTGCACTCCCCTCCATGAATTAACCAACCAACCAACAAAACATCAAAACCACCAAATCCCCACAACAACAACTCACTGGCAGTTACCTTGCACATTCTCATTTGTTCTTCAGTATTGTAATAGTGGAAACTGAGTTTTAAATCATGGACAGGTGGAGAATATCAGGCAGCTAAAGGGCCAGATCCTTAGCTGTTTGGAATTTGTATACTGGTATTAAAGTTCAATTCTGATTCACACCAGGTGTGGGGCAGTTGAAACGTTTGTAGGGAAGGCTGAGTTTCAGGAGAGAAACTAACAGTTTCTATATATCTGTTTGCAGCTAATTACATGGACAACTGGAAGTGTACTGGTATTCTGAAAGGTAATGGGAGTCCAGTGAATGGTAGTTCTCAGCAGGGAATTTTTAATGCCTCTCTAGGTTCAGCCAATACGAGTCTGCAGAATTCACTAAATGGATCTTCTGCTAGCAGGTATGTTAATTAGTAGAGAGACTGATTTTCAGTATATAGTCTTTTCTCTGAATCTTCTTAATTTCATTTAACTCTCATATTTGTTTTACATGGTTTTAAAGTGCAATGTTATTTATTGCATGAGTACTTCTATAAGCTCTTCTGGTTTTGCTCTGTGGTTTGTCCATTATGCCAATGTTAAGAGGAGAATGAACAAAACAGTAAGTCATACTGAATCAGTCTATATAAATAAGCAATGTAAACATTTTCATTTTTAGTCCTTTCATATTAATAAAAACATTTCTGAAATAGTTTCAAAGGGGAAGCTTTATCCTACTGGTGTGTTAACTGCTCTTTTGTTTTAGATACACGTTTAAAAGTGAAGCAAAAACACCAGCAACAAATTCTGGTTTTCTCTGGGATAATGTAACAGAAGGGAAGGAAGAAAACCTTCATAACATATGGTTTAACAATCAGATATTAGTGTTAGTTTACTTGGTTTTTGCAGGTGTGTAGCATCAATTGAATAAAAGTTTTGTGGTTTTTAAAATTTTCCTCATGGCATTCCTATTGCAGATAATTTGCCTTAATCTCAGTTAGGTTTTTATTCTGTAATAGTTGCTGTTTAGTGGGTAAATCTTATTGCCTCTTCTGAAAAAACATTTTCATTTGTGCACACTGAAATGTAGAAATATGCTGAGTCTTGCATCTGTGTGGTACAGTGTGTACAATCAGCTTTACAGAACTGTAAGTCCTATATAAGGATGAGATGTGGCCAGATTCTATAGCAGCAGTTTATAGTTTCCAAGTTTTGTGGCCATCTTTGTTTCAAACACCTTGGGATAGTTTCCCTTTCCATTCATGTGCAGCTACTCCTGGGGGGCTTTTTCGGTTTGGAATGCTTATCAGTAAAGTTTGCTTTTGGAGAGTAGCACCAGCCTGTCCCCTCTCCCTTTCAGCAGCCAATCCTGAATGGCAGTTCCAGATCCCTAACCCTGTTGAACAGAGAATGGGTTTCACATTTTCAGGGAGCGCAAGAGGTGTTAATGGGCCTGGTCCCTACAAGAAAGGGCAGCAGAATGATGTTGGTCATGGTTCCAGGTTCTACTTGCAGTGTAGCAGATGAAATATAGCCCTGCCTTGGAAATGGTATATCCAGAGCTGTGTAGGTGTATTTGCTTGGGCTCCTGTGGAGAAATGCACGTTGTCTTACAGCTCTTTTAGCATAGGGTGTGGTTTCATAATCTTCTTATCTAAGACTATGCTGCCACCAAGATTAACTGTCCTCACCCCGCTGGTGGCCCTTCTCCTGTCCCTGAACTTGGTGCTAAGGCATTGTGATTCTAGCATTATTTCTATTCCTTTCATTGCTCTGTATTTTGGAAGGTGTTTTGTTTTGGTTTTTAATAAATTATTCTTCCCTCTGATTTGTAACACAATGTTATTTCCAGAATTAAGTCAGTGGCTGTGGAATTTCCAGACATACGGTATCTTTTCCTAGGATTGATCGTTAGAATAAAAGGATCACTTTACTACACTTTACTACATGCTTTCTTTTGTAATGATATTGGCCTGAATTGTGTAAGCGTAGTCACTAACTTCTGTGTTAGTGTTAATGTGCTGATAAAGATTTATGCATTGACATTTGACTGAATAGGTATCCTATGCATAACTTATTTTGTCTCTGACTGTACATGCTATGTTTCATGTCTATAGGTTTAAACACTTAAAACAGCTATAGCACTGGCAGATCTGGAAAAGATTATAAAAGCACAATGGCCAAACTGGATTTGTAGTCAAAATAAATTTCAGAACATGTGATGTAGATTGTTAGGAAATAAACCAGTAGGGCTATATTATTATGTTGATGTAATTGTGTGTCTAGATTTATGATACAATTTCCATTCTCCATTTGTATTATGTCCTTTTTAACAGAAAGCAGAGCTGATACCAAGCTAACTGGAGTAACTTTGGTGTTTTGCTGCTTGTTGCATGCACACAGGAATGGAAAACGAACTCCTTTTTCCCTTCCCCAGCGCCGTTTGATCTCTCCCAAGACACCAGCAGCCTGCTAACTACTAAATGCTGTTCAAAAAGCCTTTTTAAAACACGTTGTGTGCGTTTTTTGTACTAGCCTGCACAGTGTGATACTGATGGAACGCCCGATAGAAAAATATTTGGAGAGGCATCTTGTTTGGAAAAAAACATAAAGCACCCACTCAAACCCCAAAACTTCCATCAGAACGTATTTTTGAAAGCTTGTCAAATTAAAAGATAGTTCATGATTAAAAACAATAATTTTTGTCCTTGATTGGGATGGGAGGAGGGAAACTACCATTACAATAACTTTCATTAAAGTTGTTTTGAGAACCAATTTGTTTTGCGTTTCAGAGTGTTCAACATTTGATTAAGATTCCTAAACATTACAAGGTTGTAACTGCTTTGTAATATATGCAACTGTTAGTTCTAAAGGAATAAGAAAACTGTTTTGATGATTGTACAGATGATGGCTTTTAGTAGTTTGGTATTGCTTTATTTATATTCTTTAGTATGACTTCAAATAAATGTTTTGTAAGTACTGTCATACTTCCTTCATCCTAAAAGAAGTACTTTTTCTGTTACATATTTGTACATTCCCATGGTAATAATTACAATTACATAGAGTACTTAAATTCTTTAAACATAGTATCCTTGAAAAATGCAAACACATTAGCCATACAGATATAAACCAAAATGCAGTTTGTTGTTAATTGTCCCATAATTTCATTAATAAACTGATAGCTGTTCTTTGATGTAAGTCCACAGAATTGTAAACAAGACAGAAAACATAATATACTAAATATAAAATGCACAAGTGTTACGGGTAAGTTCTAATAAAAACAGCAGCAGAATGACATGGAGTGGCATAATTCTGAATTGTGCATTCACCAGGAATCTTGAATTTACACTGAGGATTTTGCAGAAACATGTAAATAGATACAAAGACTGTATTTCATTCAAAGTAGTTATTCTCTGTAAATGTATATCATTAATGTAAAAACAGTGATGTTTTTACGTCTATTCTAGAAATGCTGTGAAGTTAATCTGAATTAGATGCATATGCAGCAAATGTACTTGGATAATATTTAATGTATATTTTGTGTCACAAACAAAGCATTAATGAAAGCTGTTAACAAATCACAGAAATGCTAGGAGAATGAAAGCCTGTTAATAGCTGTAATTCACCACCCCTTTGACTTCCAAAGCAATCCATTCTTTTGTAAAAATGTACACTAGGACTATGGCTATGGTATTACTTGCAGTGAGTTTCAGTGGAAAAGACTATTATTTTGCTTTAAAGAAGAGTTTCCAGATTTGTCTTGTTTTGAATTACAAGCCTTGATTTCTGCTATTATGTTCTATTGGTTTTGGCATGGATATACTAAAGCCTTTTTTATTTTCCAGCATGTCTTTTCTCCCCTTTGGTTCTCCTTGTATTTACTACCTTTCTCTTCTTTTCTTGTTTTGTTGTTTGTTTTTTTTTGTTTTGTTTTGTTTGGTTTTTTGTTTTGGTGTTTTGTTCCTTTCTTAATTGTTTCAGGTATTTCTTTCCCCCTCTGGATTCCCCACGGGCTGGATCGCGATGGTCCAGCCATGCCCAGCTCCTTCCTCCTCCTCCTCCTCTGATAGAGCAGTCTTGTGATGCTGACACTGCCAACCTCCAGTATCCTCACCCTCGCAGACGATGTGTAGCTCGGCCTCTTAATCTTTTACCTGAGAATGAAGGGGTTTAGTATGTTACTTCAAGTAAATTCTGAAGGGCCTTACTCTGGTGTTTGTGAATGCTTCCATTTCTCGCTGCTTTTGTATTCCTTCTCTGGAACAGAAGACTTTTGTAAAAATGTGGGAACTTTATGCATGTTTTTCAAAACAAAAAACATTTTGAACATGTTATTTGTGTATCAAAGACCATTTTAATTTATACCCTTTGAATTTTGGCAACATATATAAAGAGTATTAGCCACAAGCTCTTTATGGAGTTGGTGACTTCAATGTGCTGTCCTTTTTTCTTTCTTTTTTTTTTTCAGTCTTTTTTGAAATCAGTTAGTATGGTCTTTATTTTTTTTCTTTTTGTATACTGCATTTACATGTGAAACCTCAAAATTTGACATACCTTCAAGACACTTGTGAGTGAAGAATGATGTTGGATCAGGTTGTTAAAGAAACAAAACCATTCCTGTGTATACTGCAGCAAAATAATTTGAAGTGTTTGATTACTTAAGATTTATCCATCTTGCTGTATAAATATTTAAATTTTATAATTGTGGTTGACTAATAAACTTGTTCTGAAAGGTCTGTATTTGTATGCTTATCCTTTGTAATAAGCTTTTTTCTTTTTAAATAGGTTCCTGCTGAAGGTGTTTTTTTTGATTCAGGTGTCCACTCTCCTATTCTTGATGTGCAGCTACATATTCCCGGTCTGTGGCATAGGGTGTGCTTTGACTTTTCCCGTGCGTGTGCTGAAGGTTTGTGGAGACTGATAGAGCTGATGGGTTTCACATCATCTCTCAATTCTTTTCCAGTGATTGGATTAAATTATGACATTCTGAAGAAAGATGCTGGCTTGAAGGATGTCAAATGGCTTTTCTGATGTGTCCGCACAGGAACATCACTGCTGTGGATCAGTGTGTTGGCACTGACTCAGACTGGTGCAATACAGGCAGGAAGATAATGCTGGACAAAGAGTGGATGGTATTGCCCAGGAGTTGCATTACTGCGCACGATGGGATTGCTGGGTTTGTTGGGCAGATCCTGGGGGGAGGAAGGAAAAAGGAGTGCTTTGTGCAGCAGAAACCTGAAGTGAATAGTATATTTCAATGTGCTTCAAAATGGACTTACCCTGTTTCCTAGTGGACTAGACCATTATCATGAGGTAAGGGAGAGGGCAACTTGTATTTTTCCGAAGTGACGAGTTCCTGTGTGTTTTACTTGTGTTGTGAAAACTTTGCTCAGATTCACCACATTTGTTTCTTTATTTCTTTCTGAGGAACAAAGTTTTTATTTAAAACCCCATGAGGTATGCTGGTGTTGGAATGCGCTTGCTGAACTTGTGTGGAGGAAGGTTGCTGGTACTTTCTAGCCAACAGGAACAGTAGTGTGGAAGAAAAAAAAAGTTTTACACCTTTGCCAGAAAAACACTAAACCATGCCAACTTTGTATGGTAAACAAAAATGTTACATGATTAAAAGATAATGCTTAAATAGCAGGTAGAAAGTAACTATTCCTCAGAGGGAGAATGAATAATTTAAAAGAAACAAACAAAAACCAACAAAACTATTACACTGGGATACATTCCTAAACCAGAACAAACTGTTTCTGAGTATGCAAGCAACAGAAGATATTCGCAGATAAACCAGTTACAGTAATGACAATTTTTTGCAGCTTCTAGTAGTAGATTGTTAATAGTTTATTCAGCATGGTCGCATTATTTTCTTCTGTGATGAGCATGTGATGAACATTCAATATCCTAATTCCAGTCAGACTTCTTACTAATGGAAACATGCTGTAAGTTTCAGTGCTAACCAGCCATGTTGGAACACAGGGGTCAAGTACTTTAACCTCAGCAAATGAAATCAGGCTGGTTTTGTGGCTGATTCTTGCCTTGCCCTCTGCCTGCGATTTTGTATTGACCTCTCTCCAAACCAGGACCCTTCACATACCTGACTTTCCACCTCTGCTTCCTCAAACTCGTGCTTCCCTCTGTTGCCCTGACTCTAGCGTGTGAACTGTACTTCTGTGCAGGATCTGGACCCTTGGACATAGGCAGCAGAACTCTAGGAGGGAAGATTATAGAAGGACTTTGAAAGGGATAGTTACAGCAAGGTACTCAAAATATTTTAAATTTATCCAGCACTTTTTAAGGCTTTGCTCCTTTTTCTTCTTCTGAAAGAATACCCACAACAGCCCTTTTAGTGCTTCTACTCTTGGAGCACATCTCAGTTTGAACTGCTAGGATTAGAAGTTTTTGGGTGTTGTAGGAGCCATGAGATGGCTTTGGTAGTTTTCTTTGGTTTTGTGTGTGTGTGGTTGGTGTCTGTGGTGGTTTTGCTTTTGTTGTTGTTTGGTTTTGTTTTAAATATATCTGAAACAGTATGAATTCCTGATTACAACAACCGTGGGTTTTCACTGTCATGGATTTTGGCACTCTCCATACCAGGAACACAACTGTAGAAATGCATCATGAAAACGTGTTTGGACGGCACCTGGTCACGTCCTCTACTTAAAAAAAAAAGTGACATGTACGCTTCAGCACGGAAATGAAGTTTTCTAAGTTCTGTACATAAACTAGAACACAAGGAGTTCCACCTCAACATGAGAAAGAACTTCTTTACTCTGAGGGTGGCAGAGCACTGTGACGGGCTGCCCAGGGTGGTCGTGGAGTCTCCCTCTCTAGACATTCAAACCCCAACCGGAGTGAGTCCTGCCTTGGCGTGGGGGTGGCACTGGACCATCTCCAGAGGTTCCTTCCACCCCTAAAGACCGTTTCTCAGCCTCTCCTCACTGATTCAAATGGCAAAAACGGGACAGAAAACAAAGCCGGGATAGAAACAACGTCACATGAGTTAATCCGAATTAAGTTTTTTTTGTCTTGGGGTTTTTTTTTTTTTTCATTCTTAGGTAGGACGGGGGTCAGCGGCCCTTTTCCTGGAAGACGCCGAGCTACTCACTGGTAGAGGAATCCAAGCCTGGCCGGCCTGAAGCAAAAACCTAAGACAAAACACACCGACGCCACCACCTCCACACCGCTCTCGTTGCCTCGGGAAACGCCCACTCCCCGTTCCCGCCTAACGGCCGCCGGGGGCGGGGCTGGGCGGTGCCGCGCGCGCACCGCCCAATCAGCGCCCCCGCCTCCCCGCCCCAAACCTCCTCCCCCCCCCGCCTCCCACCGTGGGCAGTGCCCGCCAATCGCCGGCTCCGCTTGGGGCGCTGCCATTGGCTGCGCGGGCGGGATCGCCGAAGTTTGGGTGGCGGGCGCGGCGCCGCCGCGCACGCGCCCCTGGCCGCGCGGGGGGCGGGCCGGCCGCGCGGCCGTTTCCGTTGCGCGCCAGGGGAGGGAGCGGTGGCCGCCTGGCCGCTGGGGGGCGCTGCGGCGGCGGCGCGGATCCCGAGTTTTGGCGGTCGGTCCGTCTGTCCGCCAGCGCTCCTGCTGCTCCTGGGACCCTCGGAAAGAGCAGAGCTCGTCTCCTCCTCCTGTTTGGGCGAAAAGGCGGTCGCCGGCTTCCAGCCTCTTCCCCCGTCGCCGAACTGCGCAGCGGAGCGTGGCCGGTGAGCAGCCGGAGCCTTCCCGCCGCGGCCCGTGGTCACACGGAGTTGGTATCGCCCCAGGTGCTCCCTGAGAGGCCGCGAAGGGAGGAAGGCGGGCTCGGACTGCCTCGGTGCGGGTGGCTTTACAGGCTAAATATAGGCTGGCACGTCTCGCAGCGGCGCTTCTGCGACTCGCAGGAGCACTGCTCTTTTTAGGCGCTCCAAGAGGGCTGTGAAAGCGTGTCCCCCAAAAGTCTTGGTGGGAGAGGACGGGGAATGGCTCTTGAGCGCTCTTGCGGTAAAGCGGGGTGATTGCCCAGGAGTTCTGGCAGTGATGTGCGGCTGAAACGCGTTGCCTTGTGTAAGTGTGAAGCTGTTTGAATGCTGCTTGCAGATACTGCCCGACCGGGGCTGATGGTGTTGCCGGGCCGAGTGCTGTTCCAGGCAGCGGGTGCAGGATGATGGAAGACTTCAGGAATATCGCCGACGAGACGTTCCCGAGCTACTTGGGCCATTCCTTGAACAGCAGCGCGAGTGTCGTCTTTGAGAATGTCACCGTCTCCTCCAACCCGGGGTTACCTGTGGCGGCCTCTACTGTTGCCAGGAGCCAAGCGGGCGGTGACAACAGGTGAGGGTCTCACTAAGTGCCGCTCAGTAATACAAGAAAACAGCTGAAGCATTTAACTCTGGACAGCAAAAATTAATTTCACAGATTACTTGGTCCGTGATAAAACTATTTAACAATCAGCGTCTCAGTAATCAGCAAACGTCTGTATTACCAGTGTAAAATTTGCATTTAATTTGTAACTAGTACAATAATTAACATTTACAAAAAATGCCCTTCACAAGTAATTTAATTTTTAGCCTGTAACGGCCAAGTCTCTTTTTGCTCAGCTCTTCAGCTGACTTATACTCAAGTTTGAAGTTGTGTAAAGAATAATATGTTTTTTACGTGTGTGTTCTCTGTTATCTGTTCTCTGACCTTACCTGAATCTGGCTCCTTTTAGAAAGCGTAAGAGCTACTGTTATGTATAAGAATTAAAACTTGCTCAGCAAGGAGTAGAGTAAAGAGTAGCAATTTGAAGCCTTTGCACTTAACTGCTGTCCTGTTACTTAACAACAAGTAAGATGAGACTTTAATACCCTGTCTTTCCAGAAGTGTGTGTTCCAGAAGGACATCACTAGCCACTAAAATCTGTAACGTGGTATTTCTCTAAAGAGCTCCAGAAGACTGGAGAGGAGCATTCAGGATACATATGTGTATCTGTAAAGACAGATTAGCTAAAATATTGAAGTAATTTAACTTACAGGAAATAAGTAGTCATCAATATGAGTCCCACCCCCCAGTTCTTTGGAAAACAGGAGGAGTGCATATTAGAATGACTCTGATGTGTGTTTTTTCACCCCACATTTACAGGCTTCCTGATGATTGTGCATCCTATTTGGAAGGGAAACATTCACCTCTATCAGCATCTCCTCTCAGCAGTCAGTCACATCCTGAGCCAGTGGAAAGATTTGCTCTCAGCTTTCATGATGACATGTAAGTGAGGTAGTTAAAATACAATTCTGTCCTAAAATGCAGATACCAGTAAGTTAGTATATAGATTTATACGTACTGTATGGCTGATTATGAGCTACTTCAGAGATGAAAACAAGAGCTTTTACTACTGGCTTGCAGTAACTGGAGACCTCAGCTGTGCATTGGCCTGTTAGCTTACAGTATTTGGCAGCCTGGGCAGCTTTTCCTACAAAAACAGCTCCTCCATGTTTTGTGAAGAGGGATAGTGCTAGGCCAGGTGCAAGCACCCTCTGCAGTGATTGATGCCACTTAGCCTGTGCAGCCCTACATGAGTAGCATCCTGCTGTTTGACTAATTGGACTTCATGTGCGTGACAGGAATGAATCTTCAGAAGGGACGTTTTCTAGACTGTGAGGTTTTGTTTTGTTGTCACACTAATAAAAAATGTCTTAAGCATGATTATTTAATTGACTTACCTGAATGTGGCATGTATTTACCTGGGTTGCTTTACATAATCTAGAATTAAGCTGATGTTTCTGGTTCATGTTGTGTGTGAATAGCATTTTACACTGATATAAATATGTTTTGAGTAAGTATGATGCAGTTTGCATACAGAAAGGAGCAACAGTTTCTATTAAATTTGCCTTCCTTGTAGCCTCAGTGATTGGTATTTCTTAGGAAATAATTAGTGTTAGTGACTTGAGAAAGCATTGCTGAGTGGTGGAAGTGTTGGAAGCTGTTGCATAGGTTATTCTAACCAAGGCCAGATGTGCTCCTGTTGTGAAAGAAGGCACTGTGTGCATTTCTCACTGATAAAATTGCACTCTAGGCAGTATGTCCCTATCAAAACGAAGAATATAAGATTTGTGAGGGAGTCAGAGTCTTGATTGTACTTAAGTAAGAAAACAAAACACAGAACATGGAATAGTTGTGTTTTTGACTTTCAAATGTTCGTTTCATTTATTAATTTAAAATATTGAAGCAAAAGCATGAAATTTTAGCATCTGGTATGATTAGTTTATAAGCCTGCATGGATGTTTTGTAAAACCAGAAGTGAAGAATAACTTTATTGCATAATTACAAAAGCTGTTGTTTAACTTCGTGCAATTTCAGTAATTTGTGTTCTTTATAATTTGTTCCCTTATTAAGTGTAACAAAAGACTTGGTGGTATTGTGGACTTGGTGAAATCTTGTCTAGTGTTTGACTTGTCTCAAATGGATCATGGAACTTGGCCAGAGTAGACCCTTTTATCCTTATACTTTTCTCTCTTTTTATGGAAATGAAAGAGAGGAACAAATAGGTAGAGAGGCATATTTTGCATGAAATTTCACTATTTGTTTCACAGTTTAGATTGTGAAACTGAAGTACTTATAATTTTCATATGTATTCTTTTATTATAAAATGACAAGTCTCTAGAATCTATCCTATATTGGGAACAACTGAGACAAAGAAATTGGAGAATTTGTCAAATCTTTATCATGAGAGATGATGGTCTATGTAGCTTACTGATTTTTAATTGAAATAATTTTCTTTCTAGGGAAATTGCTACACAGATTGAAGAGCCTCAGCCGCCTTGTGTTAATTTGAAAGAATCCCACTCAGTATATGGAGAGCAAGCTCAGAGTGTCATTGAGCATTCAAATTGCAGTCAAGGTACCTTACGTGAAGTTTTGCCTCTTGAGCGATTGGAAGGTATTAGATTTTGAGAAAAATAGTGTGCTTATTGTCACTGTAATTAGGTTTTTATGCTACAGATGTCTTCTTTTGACCCTTTCACTGTTTTATGGCAGATTATAAATAGGTTTTGAAAAGAAATCTCTTGGATTTGAGCAAACTGAAAACAGAGAGAGTTTGTGGTTGACATGTTCTTGGACTTTTCCTCAAAGTACAAAGCTATACAGCAATTTGGTGAAAATAATTTTTGCTATATTCTACCATAAATAGAATGCCAGTAGAAATCTGACTTAGTTCAAGGAACTTTGTGGAAGAAGTGTGTGTAGCTTGTTCTCTACCCCTTCTATATCAGTAAGGCTGCAAGGTTATGCTTAAACTAGTATCTCTTCTCTTGCCCTATTCCAGCCTTTAATAGAGACCTTTAATTGCTGCTGTAGGTGTTGGAAGCATACTCTCCTTGTGAGGTTATACATGAAAAAATAGCTTTGAATACTTGCTGTGAAAACTGTACTTTTTCTGAAGTCTGAGTAGGGTAGTGGAAGCAAAAGGATATTCCCAAACTTATTTTATTAGCATGGCTGCTGATATTAAGATTGCCTGAGGTTTTTACTAATACCAGTTCTGTGAATAAATTCTACTTGTCCCTTAAAATTCAGTAAATACAGTTAGTAAATATATACTTTTAGACTTTTCCAGTCTTTGAGTATTTGTATAGGTTTTTGTGAAGTATTAATAATTTTGACAGATAATGTGTTCAATTGGAAGGTACTGTGACCTGTAATATAAATAGAGCTTTATAAAAAGCCACTTCTAACAGGGAAGTGTTGGCTTCAGTCATTTGTTACTGTAGTCTTGAGGAAGTGGCAGTAACTGGCAACAAAATGGTGATACTTTGGAAAGCTGAGAAAGCTGAGACTGCCCAGTGTTTGGACTTGATAGTGGCCAGTCAGATTTAGTTACTTGATTTTAACTTGGAAATTGTTGTTTAGAAATTGCCTTTTATTCACACCTATTACTGAAGAATTACAAACCTTTTTTACTAAAATCTGAGTGTGCAGGTCTAAACTGTTCTCTGTCATGTGGGACTTGCAAGTGAATTATGTGTGGCTATAACACACAGACAAGTGGAAGCTGCTTAAAATGATCCAAAACAAAAATTGGTCCAGTAGGTGAAATGCAACAGTGAAACAGAACACTTGCTTCTCCTAATGCTAGTACAAACTGGGACTCCTTACTTTCTTGTGCTGCCTTGTGGAAATCCTTGAGCAGTAAATATATTTCATAGTTTTTAGAGTTCTAGCCCTGATGAAGCTCTGCCTTTTTAACAAGCTCCTTTAGATCATTGTCGTAAGAATGTGCAAGGTTTAGTGTTGTGGTAATCTGTATGTTTGGGTTATTTCTGTGGTGTACACCAAGACCTTCCACAGGCCCAGTTTAACCTTGGAGAATAGTCAGCACTTGTTATGTTCTCGTGTTATACTAATAAAATACTGCTTACACCACTTTCTTATGTTTCAGATTTGCCAACTGGAATGTGTTTTCTCCCAGACATTAAGAGCAAGGTAAAAGCTTTTTCAAATACAGTGAAATTAAATGATTTTCTGATATTAACCTTTTAATAGACTTAATTCTGTCAGAGGAGGAGGGAGGGAATGGAACTGTGTTTATTGTCTTATGTTGTGTATACCTTAAGTTTATGAAGGTGCTGGCATGACTCACTTTGCCTTCATTTTGAAGATCACTTAATTAGTACTGTGTGAGCATGACTATCTAATGTTCCTCAGTTGTGAAAAATGTTGTTTGCTCCTAGCCTCCACTGTCTTGTAATTCTTTGTCTGTGTAAGGACCTTGCATCTTATCCCAGTTGTAGTCTTAGTGAAGCATCTTATGAGGAATTTTTTGTAGTGCTTTTGGAAATTGAAGCAGACAATCCAGAGCTAGCAAATAGCTGTTGTTATTGACAGATAGGGTTATACTTCACCCGTTTTTATCTACTGTATTAGAGATGGTAAAGTTTTGGGCACAGAGATACAATGCAGACAGGAATGGGAAGTGTCCTGTTCCTTGTAGAAAACATGCATCAAGTTACAGCCAAATGCTGTCCAATACATACTCCTTAATGTGTCAGCTAGTATTTTGATTTGATTTTTGTAGGGGCCACAGTGGTCAGTGAGTTGCAGCTGAATGCTTGCAGGCTGTCTTCTGAAAACCATAATTAATTTTCCTTTCAAATTCTTTACTCTCTGAACTTGGACTTTTTTTTGCTGTGTGTCAAAGATGATCTGTTCACTACAAAGAAGGTGAAACTAAATCCATACCAGACATTGTCATGCTGTTTTTAAAAATTATTCAACTATAGAAAAGATAGAGTATTTGCTGTTAGCTAGAGTCAGCTGAAATACTACTTTTTGAGTAATTCAGTGTGCTCATTTGGAGAAGTTTTCAACGAAGGTTAGATCTGTGTGCACAATTTCTGAAGAAGCTCTGTTTTAGCAGCATGGGAAACTATTGAGAGATATCTTTGTACATTTAAGTTGGGATTGCAGCTCAATGAATAATGTAGGACATTTTTTCAAGTGTAAACTCTTTAATGCAACGTTTAAGCTCTTTATTTTGATGTCTCTTAAGTTTGGTATCCTTCAGATGCATTTTTACTGTTCTGCTTTTATGATTCCCGCGTTTCTTGAATGCATCCATTCTGGAAGTTAGCAGGCAAAGTCCATTGGAACTAGAGTGTTTCCTGAGATAATTAAAAATGTGTGTGCAGAATTTTGCAATATTATTAACCTCATTCATTGTTTTTTATTAACTGAATTCATACAATAGTTAGTGATTTCTAGAAACATTTCTTTATGGGTGCTTTTCACAGGTTGGTCCATCTGAACCTTCTGAAAAGCTGATAGATGGTGCTATCTCAAGTGTTCATCTTAGCAATAGCCTTTCAAGTTTTTTGGAGAATGAAAAACTCTCATCTCTTCTAAGCTCGGATGAAGATTCCGCTGGTAGGTGTCTTTATAGCTCTTGGTAGTTGAGTCTATAGTTCTGAATCTGTTATTGCATGCTTGAGTAGAAGGATTTTGTTTTATTCAAGTATTTAATATCGGATTGTGCTTGATGAAAAAGTAGTGTAACAATATTAAAGAAAATTGTTATTTGGAGAGCTGACTATTTCTAAATTGTAACAGGAGTAGGCATCTATGGAATTTGTCAGACAAGAATGCAATTGGAATTTTAATCTAAAATATTAAATAACAGTTCTCAGTTACTGTGAATCAAAGATATAGGTGGCAGCATGGGCATTGATTTAATAAAGTGGTAACTACCTACATTTTCAGTATGGGCTAGTACATATAAAATTCTGTGGTGAAGAGCACACCCATGCTGCCTCGGAATGAAGTGTAGCGACCCGGTTCGTGAGTGACACGACGGCTAAACTTACAGGCCTGTCGAGCTAATCACATGTGAACACCAATGTGGTGGACGGTGAAGAGCGTTTATTTCCGGTGTGCAAGGTTTTATATGACCGAGATATGATGACATCATCACTGTGACATTATGGGTTATAGAACTTTGGAGAAAGAGGGGCCCTATCTTCCCGTACAGCGCGAGATCTTCCGATCGGCGTTCCCTATCTCACCACATCATCTCCCCCCCTCTCCATGAACAGAACTTTACAACTGAATGACTTATGTAATTAACAACAAACCGTGAACTTGTTAGTAATGAACGTGAAACGAAACCGTGGTGTGTTAGTACGAACTATCAGGCAAACTTAGGTTAACTGTCTCTGTTCTAAATATAAAATGTCTATCTTATCTAAATGGGTTTTTATAAACTGGGCTAACTTATTAAGGAGACAAGGACCAAAAATAAGTATGAACACAACAACGGTAACTGGTCCTGCTAATGTGGAAACAAGGGTAATAATCCATGGGGATTGGTTGAACATTGAACTAAACCAGTTCTGCTGAGAGCGTTGCTGGCTACGTTGTTCAAGTCTTTGTTGTAGCTCTGTTGAAACTCGGGATTGAACCAGGGACCTTTAGATCTTCAATCTAACGCTCTCACAACTGAGCTATTTCGGCTGCCTTCTGTTGGACCAGTCTGTCTTGTAGCTCAGCCACGACGTCTTGCACAACTCTAGCGCGATTCGCGCAGAAGAAGCGCTCTTCCTTCACGGCGACACAGAGGTGTTTTCGCCGCATGATCCGAAGGCTGAGATTTCGCTTGCCCTGGAAAACAACTTCGGAGAGAGAGGAGACCGACCCCTCTAGAAGGGACAGTTTACTGCGGTTGCAAACCCATGCTGTGGGCTCGTCATTTGACCGCCTGCTCTGACCGGTGTCTGGGTCAGTGCCGGAAGTTGACTGACTCGAGGTTTTCAGGCTGCGGTGTGTTTTTGTTGGGCTCCGCCCCTTGCTCCTCTCCCCGGCGCCATTTTGCGGCGCGTACGGCGGAGGCCTTTCCCCGACATCTCCAGGGCCCGCGGTGTCGGGCGCGCCCCGCGACTCCGCGGCATCGGTACCCCCCGGTGGCAAAGTGTGTTCCTCGGCCAAACCCTCATTAGAGCCGGGCAGGCGGGACGGCAGCTCGGGTCGCCCGTCATCATTAGATGGCCAGTTAGAATTGGTGGGGCAGTCAATGAATGTGGTCTGAGTGGCAGCTCCTACCCCCACCCATGGTGTAACTCTTAAACAGTTTTGAGCTGCCTTCCAAGTTTCTTGTTCCTGAAGCGCTTTTTGCAGCCCTTGCGTAACTCTCGCCCAGCTTTTAAGGCACTTGCTGGACTTGAAGCACAACACGTCATTCGTGAGCACCGCAGTCCACCTAACCCAGCAATCTGGGAGAATAATATCTACGGGATCATCGATAACACATGATTCTAGTAATCTGACAACCATGCATTCAAAATCCTTTGATTTGCAGTCTATACCCCACTGCTTATGCAGTTGTGAAACTACCTTGCTGAGCGACTGCATCTTGGCGGTACGGGAGCGTCCTCCCCGCTGGAGTCGGTCCTGCCGCTCCAGCCTTCCCTCAGCGTCCGGCGAGACTCCCGAAATCCAGCCGCTAGAACCCGTGTATCAGGGAGCGGTCCCGCGTTTCGGCACCACTCACCCATGCAGTTAAAAAGGACCTTTACTTGAGTTTGAATTCAGCTCTCTTTAGATGCTGCATGTGGGGGATGGCGCCCAAGTTGGAAGTCCAGTTTACCTGCAGGCATAAAAGTGAGAACATGAGTTCTGTATTACCAAGAGTTTTGAACTTTCTGTGCCCTTCCAGTGGCTGCTGCAGAAGGACAAACATGCTCTTCATTAATGCGGCTAACTTTGCCCATGACATGAAGGATGACGGGGCATGTTCTTGGATGTACCAGTGAGGAAGGCAGAGTGATCAGTAGGTTTACTGTTGTGAGATGAAGTACTCTTGCAATAAAGTAGGGCTACTGCATTTCTCCCATGGCATCTACATGTCTTGAATGTCTTTTGAAGTTGTTTTGTACTTTCTTGTTGCATAACTTCACTTGAGAGTTAAGCATATAAGAATTATGTTAATAGTTTGCTGAATCAAAATAATGTGGGTTTTTTTTCCACTCAAGAGGATAGTTACTTTTAATTGCCCTTTGAGAATTAGGTAGCTGGTAGCTGGAAATACTTGCCTATTCAGGGTTCCAGTACTGGTGAAGCTAACTGGTCTTTTTATTTTTATCATGCAATTCAGTATTCAGTGTAAATTATGGAATTGTTCTGATAGTATGTCAGGTGATATATCAGTATGTCTGTTAAAAGCGAAAAGAATATTTTCTTCTCTTTTCATAGATGATGATATTGATGATGAAGAATTCTTTGATAACCAATTAGAAGCGTATTTTGAGCAGCTGATACAACCAGAAATGGTGACAAGAGACACCAACCTGCAGAAACTCTCAGAATGCTGTGCAGCACTGAAGCTTTCTGAAAATGTCTTACAACAAGTAGGTTTAAAGTTCAAAGCTCAGCATGCCTACTGGCTCTTAAACATGTTAAACTTTCAGTGGTTGTATTGGTATTCTTAAACAGAGATAGTTTTAACTGTTTTTTTGGTTTCATTTTTTTGTTTCTATAGCTTTTAAAACAACATGCTGTCATTTCTCTTTCATCATATGAGTTTATAAATAATCTTTTTAATCATCTTTTTTTTTTTCCCATCTTGGATACCCATGTCCAAGGTGTTATTAAGTGTATAGCAACACAGAGACTTGTCTTTCCAGGAGAGTCAATAATTCTCTTAAATAATTGGTAAATGTGTGGAAGTTAAATGTAGGGCAGCAGCAGGCTGGCTTTGCCTTTGAGCAACAGTTAGCTCCATTCCAAAGAGGCTGCCAGGGATTAAGTGCCTTTCCATTTTCTTGGCTTTGCAGCAATCGATGTGATCCGGGCAGTCGCATGCTTGACCAGAGTGGAAAAGTATGATTGATTTAAACAGTTAAACTGCAGCTTCTGAAATTTCAGAAATTTCCCAACTGACATCAGAGTTTCCAAGCTGTGTGGGAAGTGATGTTAACCCTTTACAAGTTGTCTGGACTGGCTGCAATTTGTTGTAGCAGTTCATGAAGGAAGGGATAAGTGGTTTTAAGAGAGAGAATAACAGAGCTCTGTCCTCAGGGTTTCTCTGTGCAGGATGTCCCTGCTTCAGTGCCTTGTAGATAGACAGTAGGGTAGGTAAAAAGGGCTCTGAGTATGATTTGGAGCCCTCATCCAACAATGTGTCGGCCAGAAGGGAAAGAGAAGTGACACAGTACCCATGTTAAAGGAAATGAGAGGATGTAGTAGGAATAAGAAGAGATCTTCCTATCTTCTTGCTGAGTATGCCCTTGCAGGCACATCCATGGATTGGCATAGGAACTACTGTCCTTGGTGGTGGAGGCTAACTAGAGGTGCTGGCCATGGCAGTGTCATAGGAGTGAACAAGTATCATTAATCTCTTTTCTACTAGAGAATTTTTTAAAATTCTAAAAGGCCCTGTAGTATTATTTTTTTTTCCCTTCTGTATATCTATTCTAGTGGAACCTAAATATTTTATATTTTTTATTTAAAGGAGAACTTTGAGGGTTCTGTCAGCTATGGGGCTGTGACTGGAATAGACTCTGGAAATGCTAGTGACGAAGATTCACAAAATGAAAGCATAACTGGATGTCCTGTGCAAAGAGAAATGCTGCCCAGAGCAGCACAGCAAATGGTATGAAATTTCCATTTAAATTCCTATTATTCATGTGGAGTAAGACTGTAGAAAATGATGGTAATGTGTTAGAAAACTTGTTAGATTTTTAGCTGAGCACCCAACCTTCCTTTACAAAAAATTAATACCACTTTGGTTTTAGGCCTATTTTTCAAACATAGCTTGGACTATTTTGTATCTAGAACTTTTAATGCATGTAGTTAATAACTGTGCTTCTGACACTTTTCAAATGATTATTGTTTTCAAAGAATTCCATGACTGCTGGGGATGTGCTGGATTCCCACACAGCTGCTGAGCTGCAGTTAGATTCCCTGTATCTCCAGTGCATGGACAGCCGTAAAGCTGATGTCTCTGATGTCCGTCCAAACCAAGAAGTAGAGTCCTCTGTCTGTCAGGCTGCTTCTGCTGACAGAGAAGTGGTACACACAGCAAGAGGATTTTTGGGACATGACACCAGTCCTGAAGTTCTCAGGGCAGATGCAACTCAATGTAAAGTTGGTCTTCCTGATACTTACCTGTCTCCAGCTGGGGAGAGCTGTGAGAACTTAAGTTTATCTACAACAGACAAAGGTAGGATGCTTTACATACAACCTATCTTTACTTTAAACCTGTCTATGCAATTGTGACCATAGTCTGTTGCATGGAAAAAGAAATAAAATTGTGAGCTAGACATTTTTATTTAGTTGTAAGAGTTGGTAGTAAAAAACAATGTAGCATGCACTAATTCTCACTTGCTTTTGTTTTCAGATACACTAATTGTGGTATGTTGCGCTTAAGTTTTACTTATTTGCTGATGAAATGAATTTAAGTTTGCAGCAACTTTTGCCATATCCTTTTTTATTTTATTCTGTAATGTAACATTTGATGTATCTTTTAGGTGATCTACCACACAGCATTGTCTATCAAAATGAGGAGGGCAAATGGGTGACGGATCTTGCATATTATACTGCATTTGATGAAGAACAAGATTTAAATATATCTGAAGATGATAAAAGAAATGAGGAGTTCATTTCTGGTTGTATGTAATCATCTTTTTTAGTTAATTCTTGTTGTCTGTAGTAATGTTAAGTAAACTTTCTTCCTTTTTATTTTCATTCCAACAAATTAGTATTTGGTGTTGCAAAGCCTCTAGGTTTTAGATACTATAAATTATTTGAAAGCTGATGCTGATGGTAGTCTGTAGTGATATTATATCACTATCTATAGTTCATAGCTTCTTTCTGTGTTTCCTACTCTTCCCATGAAGAGTGTTTTAAAACAAAACAAAAGCATTCTAACATTTGTCATTGCTACCTATTGTATGAATTAAAGCAATTCCTCTCATTTCCACAGTTTTTCCTTTGGACTTCAAAGATTGTTACCATTTCTTGCAAGCAAAGGAGAAGAAGAGTAATTTTGAGTTGCATGTTGCTTATAAGAGAGGAAATAGTTATCAATGAGGAAAAATCAAATGGAATGTGAATACAGTGTCAAAATTTGAGAGACTTGAAAGTCTTGAATTGGCTAGCTGCTGATTTTTTTTGTGAAGTCCCTTGGGAGAGTCTTGGTGCTGAAAAATGCTACTGGTACTAAAAAATGTTGGAGCATATTGAGGGACTTTGGGACTCTCATCTTTCCTTGAATTCCAGGCTTTTTGAACCTCTGTTTACTTAAAAAGTTGTTTATTATCCTTAAACTCTGTCAGACTGATCTTCATGAGAGTCTGTGTATTTGTCATACAGGCTTGGATAAAGCACATGTAGTGCCATAGACAGATTGATTCCTTAGCACCAAAATGTCATTTGCTCATCTGTTTCGTAAGAGATTCAAGCAGTGTATGCAACAGCATTTCTCCTAATCTCTTCTAGTTTCTAAAGCGGATAAGTAGATGGGCTAATTGTATTCTCAAGATGTCCATGGTCCACTCAAGGTTCTTCTTTCTTTCCAAGTGAATCCTGTCTAACACTGTTAATTTTTAATGAGTGATCAAACAGGCTTGACTGGTGAAATAATGTTTTTCAACACTGTACTGATTTTCGGACAGTTCAAGTAAATTTGGGAGATGCTTTCCAATCTACTATGTCATTAACGTAGAACTCTTTGATGATTTTTCAAAATCTACTGTATTTCAGATACCTTTAGTCTTAAACTTGAGTTGTTGAGTGATTAGAATATTTGACTGTTGTAAATTTTTCCAAGGCTACTTAGGTTTTCCACCTGATAGATTTTTAAACACTTCTGCTTGCAAGTCAGTGGGCTTTCCTCTTTGCATGGTAGATGATAACACACTGACAGATTAACCATGTAACCATACAACCATGTGGTTGGCATTTTCCTGGCTGCTGGTCTGCTTGTCTGTCTGCAGTGGTGTTTGACAGCTGAAGACACTTTATTTGTGAGAACAGAAAGGACATGTTACATCTGATTCTTTGGATTCTCATGACATGTCTCTCAACAAACTGTGCACACAGTGTGTTCTTGTATGGAATAGTGCAGGAGTGCTCACTTGACAGTGTTGGGTGCTTCAGAAAGTCTCTGGAGAATGTAGGGCTCATGTAGAAGATAAAGAGCTGCTGGTGACCGAGAGTTCAACTGGATATAGCAGTGTGTCACTGATAGTGCCGGGGTGCCTTTAGGAGATGAGCTTGGATTACTCAATCAAGAAGTATTCCAACTTTGTTTCTTTCCTCAGCGTATGTATTATGGGAAATATAACTTCTCATGAGTAATTTTATGGACAGTGGCACTCACAAGTTTGTATCCATTCTTGGCTTTTGCCCTGTGCCCTCTATGCCTAGGGATGCTCTGTGTAGAAGGCCATGTATTTTTTAAGTTTTGGTGAGCTTAAGGATATGTTAGCATTGCAGTCATGTTGGTGGTAGAGTAATTCTTGATCAGTTTTTCACAACATTTTGGTGAAGGGATTCTTAAGTGTTAGTTTTTCTGTAGATAGTAATTGTGAAAATACTACAGGCATTTGAGTTCAGAAGTAAGATTGAGTTATTTGGCCTGTTAATTTGCATGGGTTTTTCATGAATTGGTACAAGCCAGTGTCTTTCTTTTGCTCCAATTCAAAGGTACCACCCTGATGGGACAAATTTTCAACCCCAAATATAGTAAAGATTTGATCCAAGTTAGCCGTATGATGCTTGGTTCTGGCTAGTATGGATATCATAACCTGTAAAAAGTTATGGTTTAGCTTGGGACTAAGGCTGTTAGAAACTTTCTTTATTCACCACTAAGTTAATCAGATAAATGCTGATTTTACTTTGGCTTCTAAAGATTCAGCAAGTACTCCTTTCTAATTTCATATAGCTTTTCTCACCAAAATGGGATTGAATAACTCCTGGAGTGTCCCAGACTGTCTCAGGTCTAGAATTATATGTGCAATAACTTTCCCTCAAATTGAGTTAAATGATGACAAATAGTAATGACAATGTTTAGTAACTTTTGCCTTATTTTAATAAATGTTCTCTTTGGTTTTAAGCTGAAGCAGCAGCTATGATTGCACAAGACCAGGAAGAATTTGAGAAAGCACACAGGCTTCTGCAGGTAACTAATGACCTCAATGTAAACAAAATAGTTTTCTAATTTATTTACAAGTTGCAACTTCTGCAATCTCTTTGTCTGCAGGCAGGAAAGGTAGGCAGTCCCAATGCATCTGAATTAGCAAATACTTCATGGAAATCTGTTAATAGCTTCATTCTGCCGGGAACATCTGATCTTCATAAAGATGCCAGCTATTTACGTTTGTCTTTGGGGGAGTTCTTTGGTCAAAGATCCGAAGCTCTTGGATGTCTTGGTGGAGGCAGTGGTGTGAAACGGGTATGTATCTAAATGTTAATATTGAGAAACGAGGAAATGATAAGACAAGCAACAACTAGCACTAGTTTTGTTATTTTGTAACCAGTTCATAGATGTAATTTTCTTAGTTGATTTAGGAAGTCAATTCTCTGTGTTACAGGCGTGGTTTGACTGGTTTCCTACTGGAATTTCTGATGTGAAGTGCTGGCTGGTGTTATTGTTGAATGTTGAACTTTGCCTTTTGGTCAGGGACTAATTATGTGTAGGATTAGAAGGAGAGAAGTACACCATATAAAGGAGGCGTATTGAAGGTCCCAGCAAATTATCCACACAGTTGAGTGAAATGCTGCTCCGACAAGAGTATTTGAACAGTGAGGGTATCTCTGAATGACTATTGATAGTTGATGTGCTATTTGGGCAATGCCCAACTTCAGGAAAAGTGTAATCATCTAAATTTTGACTTACTGACGTCTGTATTCTTCTTGCATCTGTTGGATACTTGGCCCTTCCTTCTTCTGCTGTTGGTAGACAGGATCTCATCTGTGTTTCAGACCAAATAAAAAGGTGGGGAAGTATGTGCAATGGGAAGAAGTCACACATGCTTGTGTAATTCACTTGTGTCGTGAGGGATTGTTGGATTTGGCAGAGTTAGAGTCTGTTCTAAGCATTCCAAGGCTTAGTGGCAGACCATGCCTCCAAGCAGAGATAATGTGAGCCTATGTACTTTATTTATTTATTTTGGGAAACTGTCCCTTCACTTGGGATAGAGTTAGTTTTCTTTGTAGCAGTTAGGACAGTGCTGTGTTTTGGATTTAGTATGGGAATTATGTTGATAACACACTGATGTTTTCGTTGTTGCTAAGTAGTACTTACCCTAAATCAAGGACTTTCCAGTGTCTCATGCTCTGCCAGTGGAGCAGGTGCACAAGAAGCTCAGAGGGAACGGGGCCAGGACAGCTGACCCCAACTGACTAAATGGATATTCTGGATCATAGAACATCCTGCTCAGTCTATAAACTGGGGGGAGTTGGCTGGCAGCCATGGATCGCTGTTCAGGGACAGGCTGGGTATTGGTCTGTGGCCAGTGAGCAATTGTGTTGTGCACCACTTATTTCTCCCTCTTTTATTCCCCTCTCCTTCCTTTTCATTACCAGTATTATATCTTGTGTCAGTTATTAAACTTTTTATCTCAACCCGTAAGGTTTACATGTTCTTTCCAATTCTTTCTGTCGGGAGGAGTTGGGATATGAACAAACAGCTGTGTCACTAGCTGGGGTTCAGCCATGCCAGTAGTTAGTTTATTTTATGTGTGTATGGGAAATGCAGTGTATGTGTTTAGATTAGGTATTTGCAATGCTAGGAGGCACACGTTATTTCTTAGTGGTATGAGAGATATACCCAGCAAGCACTGCAGGCCGAAACTGCTTTGCAAGTGCATTGAGCCTGTTTGTTAATTATTAAATTTACTCATGCTGTATTCTGGGGTATTTTTTTATAGCCGTCTTTTGGTTACTATATTACGTCCCCGAAGAAAAGGCAGCCTGTTTCTTTGCTAACGCGATCTGATTCATCAGGAGGTGACACCAGCCAAGAGATATCACAGTTGTCTGACGAGGTGTTTTCAGGTAGTTATGGAACAGCTCTTTTTTTCTATAGGGCATTAAGGGAGCATGTGTATTACAAGAAATGCAGGTTTTTAGACAACTTCCTTACTGTAAATTAATTTTTTTGTTGTTGTTGTTAGGTGACTTAGAAGCACAAACAAGAAAACATGCAAATTTTACCAACTCTGAAGGTTCAGGGCATATGGTCGATACTGCTGCTGAAGTACATGAAAATATTAATACACAAGCTGCTACCAAAAGTAAAGCAAAGGTATTTCTCTTGTATTTTTCTTTAAAGTGCAACTATGAACTGAAACAAAATTTGAATTACTCCAATTATTATTGTTTCTTTAAATACAGCTAAATTTGGACTTTCATATCAGCTCACTGCTTTTTATATTGATCATTTGAATCCTAGTAGGTGCCCCTGTTTCTTAGGATAGTTTCATTAGAATGGCATGATCCTGTAGTAAGTCAGGTGTTACTATCACCATCTCATTTTCCTTTTTCTTCTAACTTCACTTTTGGAATTACTCAGTCTGTCAGCGCATAGTTTTTCAGAGACTCAAGTTTCTGAATTTCAGCTATGTCTTCCCCTTCTATTGTTTTAATGAAACAACTGACCTTTAGCATTAGAGTAAAATCTTTTAGTTGATGGAATTTGAGGATTTGAATGTGGTGCAAGCCTGAAAAAACTGTCTTTCTAGTTTGGCAGTCCTTGATACCTACCTTTCCTGCCTGTGTCACCTCCCTAAGTCTGCTGGCAGAGCTCCTAATGCAGGCCAGGATGCTGTTGAGCTTCTTTGCCTGGCTTGTGGTCAACTTCCTGTCTACCAGGACCCTCAATTCCTTTTCTGCCAAGCTGCTTTCCAGCTGGTTGGCCCAGGGCCTGTACAGGGGCCTGGGGTTATTCCTCCTTAGGTGCTGGTCTTGGCATTTCCCTTTGAACTTCTCAGCCCATCTTTCGGTCCTGTTGAGGTCCTTCTGAATGACAGCTGATTCTTCTGACATATCAGCCACACCTCTCAGTTTCGTATGATGATGGAACTTGCTGAAGGTGCACTCTGCCTGATCATCCACATCATTAATGAAATTGTTGAACAGTACTGGCCCCTGTCTTGATCCCCAGGATACTCTACCAGTGAGTGACTGGCCTCCTGATGAACTTGGTGCTGCTGATCTGCCCTTTGAGCCTGGCAATTCAGCTTGTTTTCAGTCTAGTCATGGTGTACATGTCTGCTCCATGCTTTGTCTGTCTTTTAATGAGGTTTTTGTGAAGTCATGCATGCATATCTACAGGAGGACAGGTGTTTCCAATTCTGAGTCTGTCCATCTGAGAGAGACAGAAGGAAATTGGATTCTGGACATAACTGTCTACCTACTTCACACACTTTGCTAAGAATAGCCAATGTGAAAACTAAAGAAGAAATCAGACTTGATTGATAGAAAAAGCTGTAGGAATAGCTGTGTCCTCTCTGAAGAGATTTAGTGCAGATGATTTAATGTAGATGATTGGTCATGGTAACTTCTCTGCTGTTTGTCCCTGATAGGATTTTACTCCCAGTTCTTTCAACTGCACTAAATAAAGCATTTTCAGATTTTTAAAGTTTCACAGGAACTAAGGCTTCCTAGTAGGCAATACTTACTTAATCTAGAAAAGCCTTTGTGAAGTGGACTTAAAAAATCAGGAAAATGAGAATAATGTCTATTTCAGTGTTCTTTCTAGATAGGTGCTTAAAAATGTGTCAGTGAAGAATGTTAATATATTGCCATATCCTGAATTGCAAACAAGAAACAAAACTTTAAACAAAAATTTTCTTACTGTGGTGCTTAACTCATTTTGTTTTATTGTAGGATGGAATTCATAAAGGCAAGTCTGAAGATAGCTTGTCTAATCATTCTGATTCTGTCTTGAGTATCAGTACAATTGCAAATGCTATTGCTAATGCTTCCTCCAGTGCTGAACCTTCCCAGCTAGCTGCTATGATGATGGCACTCTCCAATAAAAGTAAAAGAACATGTGTCCTTCCTGGCGTTGTTAAAGAGGCTGAACTCTCTGCTAATGAGATATTATCCAGCAATGAGGAAAATAGTGCATTTGACATGGAAAAATACCTCAAAAAAACAGATGAGAACAGATGTGAAAGTGAATACGAGAGTGTTGTGAAACATGAAGCATCTGTCCAGAACCTTACATCTGATACCTTTTTACTGGGTAAAGATAAACATAAGGATGCTCTTGCAGAAGACTTGATGAATAATCATAGCGAACAGCAAGGTATAGAGAAGCAATTGCTTGATTATCTTAATGAAGAAAGTGAGAGTCAGAATTTTTCTAGTCTGTCTGGTATTCCCCACCATGGAGACGTAATTGCAGATAATGTTCAATATTCAGAAAAGTTGTCAGATTTGGTAAATAATAAACATTTACAATCAATGGATGCTGATATTAGATCAGAGACACTTAAGGGTAGTGAAGCCCACACGTGTGGAATTCTCTCAGCAGCAAAAATGGAAGTGGCGCAGAGAAATCTGCTTGCTTACCAATACAGCAATCTCACTAATACATGTAGTATAGGGGAAGATAGAGAAACAGTAGATCAAGCAGAAAATGCTGTTCCTGAACCATGTAATGATTTGGTGAAGGGAAGTGCAGGAAATATTCCATCCTTCAGCAACTTAAAACCTGCCAAGCAATCTAGTAAATATGTCTCAGTAAGTTCTACAACAGCCCAGCCTGTGCAGAAATTGAACGAAGATGAGAGGAAGCAAAATATAGAGAAGAGAAACAAGGATGCCACTACTCCTCATGGTGGGAATGCAAAACATGTAACTTTCGAGAATCTCTCCCCAACTTTCCAGAGTAGTACTGGTAAGTAAACCTATATCAATGCAATTAGTTGTTGAAAAGGCTTTTCTTGAAGTAAACTTGTTTCCTGTCCATGAATAAATATGGTGCTTAAATTTTTTTTTTTGGCAGAGCATAAACCCATTCTACCTGAATGTGACTTAACTCTGGAGGGTGAGCAGTGTAGCTTCAGGCCTTCAACTTCGCCTCTGATTCACTCTTCTCCTAGTGAGACTTCTGGAACAGCGTTTTCAGGGTAAGTTTCTTGGTGTAGGTTATAAGAGGATTATTGAGAGATCCTGTGTTAGTTTGAATGTTGACTATGATCTAGATTTATAGAAGATTTTTGTTAGGCTAAGACTTCATTATACACTAAGATGGACATTCTATAGACAAATGAAAATGTGTTTTTTAAACTTAGAAGTATTTAGCTTCATTTGGTTCACTGGTTTGTATCATTACTTGCTGTGGGAGAGGGTGGGTAGAAGTATTTGTATTGCTTTTGACTATTTTGTATTTTGATATATACTCATGTCCAAGGTTTAAAGTTTCCTTAGCAACTGAAAGAACGATGTTTCTTAAATCAGCTCCCATAACAGTAAGTGTCTTAAGATTGCAACTAAGTTAATTCTGTAGTCTTAAACACAAATGTGGCTAGTAGCTTATGGTTGTGTGCAGTCTCATAAGAAGATGAGGCAGCTGATTTCCCTGACTTAGCTTTTAAGTTCATTATTTAGTATTTAACTACAGTTTTTGATTTGTATGTGTTATTAGAATTACATGCTGTCTGGCATTACTCAGAAATTATAATGTGCAGGAGTAGTTGTATTTTTGCAGGCATGTTATATAACTGTTAGGATTTCCAGTTAAAGTGACTTTACCTGTTGTCATGTTAGCTTTTCTTGTTGAGCAAAGTGCTGAGACATCCTGTGTTTTCAGGTATTTGAAATTAAGGGAATCTCAGCAGTGAATAGGAAGCTAATGTGTAATGCCTGAGAGGTTAAATGATGTCATTATGCTTTTTAATTTAGTTAGATACAAGTATATTGATTCACCTCTTTAAATAAGTTGTGTTGTTTCTGTGGCCTTAGCATCTGAGTTCAGTTGTGGAACTCCGATGCTTTACCTATATGGATTTATATGGAATGAAAATGTGTGTTATGTACACCAAAGCCAGAACTTGCAAAGGTTGAGAGCTGATTTCTCATTTCTACTGACTGCATTTAACACAACAGCTAATTAAGTTGACTTTTAGAAAAGTGCAGCTAATATGTAACATTTTCTGAGGGCAGCATTAAAAATATATATTTTAATACTGGCATGTTTTGAATCTTTTTCAGATCTGAAATGGATTTTACTTGCCCATCACATTGTCAGGAATCTCCTTGCAAAGAAAATGTTCTACCTCAGTCTGTTCACTCAAGTCCAAGCATGAGCAGGTTAACCTATGTCTCTGCATCTGGCAGTACCCATAAGAACTCAGCAGTGATACATAATCCAGGGACACACTGGGTAAGAAAGGCAAAACCACACTTCCCCTTTGCCCCTAAACCAAAATTTCTAGGTCAAAGTAGTTCTAAAGTAGAAAAGCCTTAAGGGTTTTCAAACAGTAGGATATGCTGTGCATAGGGAAAAAAGTTATTCTTCTTCTTTTCAGAAGTTTTTTTTCCTTCCGAGTTCTTCAGAAATTTGAGTTTTGGTGTCAGCTGTGCCAAATGCACACAGTCTAATAAATGCAAACATAGTAAAACAATTAAAGAACTAAGAACTTTTTCAAAAGTTAAAGTTGGTGTATTTTTTATTTTCATTTTTTTTCCATAATTTCTCATTAAGTCATTCTATTCTTGGAATGTGGAGTAGCATTTTGCAGGATCTATATTGCTTTCATCACACCTGAGGCTCTCTTGTTCAGCTTCAGCTGTTAAGAGAATACTTTCCCTGGTTTGTTTTTTTTCCTGGAGAAATGTTTATAAATACATAATGTAGCTTGTACTACTTTTTTCAGGTCTGAAACTGTGTTTTTTTTACCTCTGACAGTCATTCTGACTTTTTTTACGGGTTTAGAAAAGAATGTACACTGAGGGTGGAATTTGTGTTCAGACTTGCAGTCTTACGCTGATTAAAATAATTGGCAGTCTTTTATCTGAATTTATGCTTTCCTTGGAATCTGGAATCTCTGTTACGTCTTCCCCCCCTTCCAAAGTGTGTGCAATTGCGGATGGAACTTTGAAAAACAGACAGATAAACCTGAAGAACCTTTCTGACTTTACATGCATGTCTGTGTAAATATGAGTGCTCATTCCAGCTATACCATACCTGTCAAAATGGCAGGTCTCTGGACTTGAATGATTTCTGTGTGAGCGCACAAAGAAAATGTGTGTATCAGTGCATTTTCATGCATCTCAAATCCTTTTTGGTTAGTGATTTGGTTCAAGGTCATTCAGTTTTGTTTTGTTTTTTTGAAATCTGGCTAGTATGTCTGGTGTGTTATCAATGCTGTTTTGAACACCAGTCTAAAAACACAGCACCACAGAGAGTGCTGTGAAGAAAATCACCTCCATCTCAGCCAGACCCAGTAGAATGTGTCTTTAGGATAGCAGACAGGTTGAAGCTGCAGGTTTTGTTTTTCACGGTGAAGAATCACAAAAGTAAAACTTCAGACAAGACAAGCTTGATTATTTATATTGGATGGCAATACCAGTAATGATTCGACACGAAAGTTGCCTGAACAGGCAGCACTAGAATTAGGTGTGTCTTATGTACCCTATCGCTTTTTTAAAATACTGCATGTTATATTTGTTTACTAGGATGAAAATGCTGGTGGACTGAGCACAACAATAATTCAGGCCAGCCCAATTCCTCCACAGGAACAATCAAAAGAAAATCTAGAAGACCACTCATGTCAAAAAAATAGAAAAGAAGCAGTATTTAGTATGGACCAGAAACAAGGCGAAAATGAACTTTCTGGTCTTCAAAGAAAACCTCATAATGTACTGGACCAAGAACTGGCTAAAGATGGTTTTCTGAAGAATGAAAAGCAGCTTCCATTTATTCATTCGAATGTACTGGCAAATCATGAAGGGCTAGACCATGTTAAATCAGCTTTGCCAAGTAAACTCTGCACCTTTCAGCCACTTTCTGTCAATGCTGATGCACAAGAAGTGTGTCAGGATCAAACAAACAAAGCACAGAGACAAGGATTACCATCTCTGAATATATTACCTGTTTATCCTGGATTAAACACCTGTTTGCCATGCAATCAAAACTCATCAGGTGAACAGTGTGTTCATACATCAACTGTTAAATCCCATGTCACTACCTCTGAGAGTCAAGCAATTTCTTCTTCTGTCCCCGCCTTGCTTACAGGGCATTCGCTTGCAGCAACTGCATTTGCACAACAGCATTTGGGAACTATACAACCTACAGGAAATGCAGTTCCATCTCAGTGTCCTGGCTGCAGCTCTGCAGGTTTTGGCTTTTCATCTGGGCATCCTTGTTCTGGGATTCCAGCAGGACATGTTGAGAATCCACTTACGTTAGGAATTCCTTTAGGTCCAAATATTGGTCCTGGCTTTTTGGGTGCAGCTTCACTTTATAATCCACACTCCACTTCATGGAATAATAATATCTTAAATATAAAACCATGTCCTGGACAACCTTTTGGAGCTGGCAGAAGTGGGTGGGAGTTGTCAAAGTCACCTGGTAGTGGTAAGTGTGTTTTTTAAAGTGTATTTGAAATACAGCTGTGGACAGGAATGGTGATAGTGATGTTGCTTATGTTATAGTAAATAAAATTAAGATGGTACTAAGTGTAACTGCAATTATTGTTCATGCAAACCCTATTACTAGTTTTCCTTGTTCAGTGTTGGTCTCTGAATTCAGTGTCTATTCTTATAGCTCCCCTAATGGTCTTAAAAAACATTTCTCATAATTTAGAAGAATTTCAGCATTATTCAGTATTAAATAGCTTTGTGTTTGTGTGAAGGATCTAGAGCTACCTTTCGTAGGAGGAAGAAAAATCTTAGCTGCAGCTGAAACTAGGCAAGACAAGTCATGCTCTTGAATTTCCATTGTATTTTATCTGGAAAACAGAGGGCATTTCTATTTCCAGCCTAATTTGGTATTAGCAGTCAGTGAAGGCCAAAGCTCTTAAGAAGTTTGAACCCCGTGGAGGGTTGAAACTGTTTGCTGGTTATGAAGGGAAAGACAAGCTGTCAAATGTCTTCTTTCCTTTCTGTTTTTACCCAGTATCTAGAGTAAATGCTAACCTAGCCATCACAAATTACTATTTAATTTTAGAAACTTGTTTTAACTTACAATCTTGTTAGTTATTTTTTGCTATACCTTTTTTTTTCTGGCTAATTCTTTCTGCCTAAATGACAAGCTAGTAAGGTTGAAGACTTGAATCTGTGACAGTTTAGAGCTTGTTTACTGACTGTTCCAAATCATTGGGATGCACTTCTTAGTGCATTTTAAAATAGTGAAATACTCTTTACCTATTTTTATACTAACAAGATTTTGTAATAGTAATGTTCAAATTTTCTCAGTTGGGCTAGTACTGATTAAATTGTGACCACTGAGTATTTCATATCAGGTGTATATATACACATTTTGTTTGTCTGTATGGAATGTGCTATTTCCATAAGTATTTGTTTTTGTGACAGTAGAATTTCAAGATGCAAATTAGAAATGATCAAAATTTCAAATTTCATGCCTGTGGAAAATGTACTTATGAGAACTGTTGTCAAACCTTTCCTTGCCATAATGAAGCATTTGTCAGATGAGATCATAAACTTGGTGGCAGCCTGAGTGCTGATTTGCTTCTGAGTACCTGTAACTAACAGGAGCGTATTTTCTTCCAAAGGACATATAAAAGTACCAGAGGAACTGAAGTTCTCTAATGCCTGTTGTGTGGGAATTGCATCACAGACAGTTCTTAGCATTTATAATCCAACTGACCGGTGGTTGCAGGTCAACATTGGAATACTCAGTGTTTCAATTAATGGGGAAAAGGTAGGAGATTTTTTTTTTTTTTTCATAAAGCTGAATAATACTGTAATCTTACCAGATATCTTATGTAAAATTAAGGCCCTCTTTACAGATTTGTAGTTTTTTCCCTGCTTTATAGTTAATATGCATAAAAGCAATGCTACTTTCTTTAGCCAGGCCACTTGACAAATTTGTGAGGTAAATGCCACACGAGGTGATTGATCTGTAGAATTGTTTTGTGTGCATGAAGTGTGGAAGGTTTGAGTTTATGGGTTATTCATTCCCACTTCTGTGTATGCAAGAAGTGTTAGCCCTAGGCCAGAAAACATTCATGCTGAGGAATGTTACTGCTAAAACATTTTTGGCAGTTTGCTCCTCTTTTTCTTGAAATCAGGAGATCCTGAGTGATGGAGAATGAGAAATACTTGGAGTAGGCTTCAAACTAGATGGGTTGTACTGTGTGTTGTAGGTAGCTTGTAGGCCATAGATCGGCTGTGTTGCACTTCAGTTTTGTCAAATTCTATATACTTCTGTTATCTTAGTAATAGTTCCAGAAGTAAAATATATTGAAGACTTTAGAAATGAGTTTGAGCCAAGATCCATCAGAATAATTTCTTTTATTGATGAATACACTTAGTGGAGAAGAATATAACAACAGAACAAGCATACATAGGTTACTCAAAGCTTCTGGTAACTTTAGTGCTATGTGTTATTTCTGTTCTTATTAGTTTTAGGTAGAGTACTCTTTATTGAGCTAATCTGTTAAAACTATGCAGTGCTGTCTACAGTTCAGCTGTAGATTGTATAAAGTACTGCTTTTTATTTTTTTATTTTTAATTTTATTTATTTATATTTTATTTTTTTAAATACAGTTCTTGCTGTTTTTATTTGGTCCATATTACTGAGGAATAGCAGACAATGATTTGCTTTAAGTGTTGTAACTTATACGTCTTAGAAATCCTGATCACATCCCTCATCATATTCTTCCAGCAGATGATGTAGTATGTGTCTTTAAAGGAGTATGATTTCTGGTTTTGATCTTGTTTTCTCAGGATGCTTCCTTTTTAAAGAACATCAAGCCACAATTCTGTGTGTTCATGTATAATATTTATATATGTGTATATATATGTGTGTGTGTGTATATGAGAATAAGGATTTGTTGCATAATTTTCTAATTGGCTTTATAGGGCTTTTATGCAGCTTCTGTAAAGCGATTCTGTTGTATCAAGAGGTGATTTTTAACATAAACTTCCTTTACAGTTGTTTCCGTGAATAAATATATGCAATTGTTCGCACAGTGTGATTAGAACTAATTTTTTTTTCAGTCAACTCTGAGATACGCTGCTGTTCTTTCTCAAAAATCAGGGTTTTACTTATTAATTTTCCCAGTGTCAGTCTTTCACTAGATGGCAGAAAGAAACCTCAGCAGTTTTCAGGCTGACTTCTCTGTTTAAATTAAAAGACCTTCAGTTGAGCAGGTTGCAAATGTGCCATGGAATGGGCCATGGATATGAAGAAGCATTAAGTGTAGGAAGAATATATATATATATAACATCCGTGTTCAGCAGTGGTGCCAGACAAATGTGGTATTTGGAAAGGAAATGTCTTCTGGTAAAAGGCCTGTTTGAAAATTACAGGTTTTTTGTTTTTCAGATGGATCCTATGAAATATCAATGTCTGGTTTTCAAGAACAAAGCCATTGTAGGACCATTTTCTACCAATGACCTGAAAATACTTTTCTTACCTTCCCATTCTGGGATCTTCCAGTGTATCCTCAATGTTTCATCTTGGCCAGTTTCTGCAGATGCTGAGACAATTGTTCAGTCAGAAGCCTTGGCAAGCAGGGTAGTTCTGACAGCAGTTGCTGAAAATCCTAATTTAGAAGTAAGTTGCTGCTTATTGTGGGCCTTTCATTATTGTAATTGTATGAATAATTTAATGACACTGGAAAATAATGGGGTTGCAAGGGTTGTTCCTCAAAGAAACCTAGAATTTCATATGTTTTGAGTGGGAATATAATAAGATTTTTGAGGAGCTTACTGCTCTCTGGGAAGTTCCAGTTGTGGAAAAGCAACTTGCTGGAAATGAAGGGTTCTGTGTGGAAAGAATAAATGAAAATGCATTATCTTTTCATTGTTAAAAGACTGGGCAAGACTTAAACATCTGATGCTTACTAGGTATCTGCTCTGTTGCATTGGACATTTAATGTAACAGAAAGCATTTATTTCCAATTGTAAGGATTTCTTTATTTTTTTACAACAAGTAGGCTTTGTCTTGGTTTCTTACTACCTCTAGCTTGTTTATAATTGTAGAGAATCTTTTCTTATTTTGGACAAATTAAAAATTAAAAGTAAGTGCATGTGTAAAGTGCTCTTGTCTTGTGTCTTGTCATGAAGAACAACCAGGTGGAAGACAGTGTGACATTAATAATCTGGCTTCATACAGATCTAGATTTAAGAGTATGGATAGGTAGAAAAAGGCTTGATTATCTTTTTGGAGGTGCCTGAACAAATTGTATGGTAGTTTGTGACATGATGGATAAAAGTAAAAAGTAAAATTTTCAGTTATCAGCCACAGCTAACATTTTTTCTTTTACGGTGGTCTATTAACTTGCTTTGGGCTAATTATGTGTGTTGAAGTAATGAATGCACAGGAATGGATATAATTTTTAATGCTTCTTCCATAAATTTTTATTTATTTTTAGTACATTGTTTATTCTTTTACATGTAGTCAGTTTTCCATGTTCTTCATAGTATATAGCTCAAACTTGTGTCATGTTCAGATAAAATTTAAACCCTGTGCTCAACCTCTGCATGTTGTTACATCCTTGAGATTGGAACAAGTACCAAATAAAAGCTGTATTTTACTGCAGATCATGACACTTAAGTGTTTTTAAGCAAATTGATTTAATTTTTGTTTTCAGCAAAAATTAACTGCCCCTTAGTTATTTTCTTGACTTTTAACTTGAAGTATTTAACTATCTAAAATTGACATATTTTACTTGCTAGCAATAATCAGGGTTTATACTTACTTTTAATTTGAATTATCCAAAATAACTTGATTGTTTGCTGGATTTTGGTGGATAAACTGCACTAAGACTGGCTTAATTGATTGAGGCAAAGTGCATGGGAGACAGCCAATTGTCTGTAACCCCTTCTAATATTAAAGAAAACATGATTCTTAGACTACTCCTAACTTTTACTGGTGGAAAGTTTATATTATATGTGGATATAGGGTTAAGAGGATGGAATAGGTGAGTAACATCCTTTCTTTCCTGGTACTTTTGAAGGGTAGTGTGTTTTGAAAGTTTTCCTTTCTTCTAAGTTCTGCTTTGTTTTAAAACCAGGTGGAAACAGGAAAAGGAAATTGCCTGGATTTTGGTGACTTGCCTTTTGGCAGTTGGAAGGCTCTTCCCCTAAAACTTATCAACAAAACCCATGCTTTTGTGCCAATTAGACTTATTATTAACGCAGTAAGTACAGTAAACTTATGTATGTGAGAGTTAACATCTTTTGATACTGAAATTTAATACCCAGACACTTCATGTTACATATCATTAAGAAATATATCTTGGAGACACTAGATGTAAGGCTCCCAAGAAGTCTTTTGTTAGTCAGGAAAGAAATAGTTTTTGTAGGGTGGTAATCTGACTCTGCTGTAATGGTACCAACAAAAATGCTTCTGGGATAGGTGTGTAGTGTTTTGTTTCATGTCTGTTGGTTACTTTTTATAGTTTAGCCATAGGATTCTGCCTCTGATGCTTGTTTTGACAGCACAGGGCAGCAGATAGGAAAAGGGTTGTGTTGCCTAAACCTTCCCTTTGAGAAGGTGAGGAAGCTGGAAGCTTCCCTCTTCTCTTTGAGAAGCTGAAGATGTATTCCACTATTCAAATGAAACAGCTGACTGTTGAAACAAGCAGCCAAGCTTGTTGCTAGCAAGTTTAACATACTGCCTCTTCCTCTTTCTGTCTGCTTTGTCTCTCACTAAATAATAGCCTGTCTGAGAGGCTACAGTGTGGTCCTCTCTACATCTCTGGCAAGGCAGTTTACACACTTTTGGCTAGGCTGGGCTGACTGCTGATTTGTGCTGTGGGGTGAGCTGGCCTTGGATCCTTATACAGGGGAACAAGAAAGGACTGGCTTTATGTTAAGGTGGATCAGGTTGTCTTGGGGATTAGTGATGTTTCAACAGCCAAACTTCTTGAAGGCTTAATCTAACCAGACTCTGCTTGTCCCCTTTTGCTGCAAAAGGATTTCCTATTGTTTTTAGAGGATTTGCTGGACTATCATATACTTACCAAAACTACAGCCTAATTTTTTTCCAAGCTACTTGGATCATTCAAAACTTGTCTTGCGTTTCTCAGCTTTGTCATCATTGATGTTAGTGACAGTAAGGGATTTAATACTTGTAATACTTTTTTTTTTTTTTTAACAGAATGCAGTAGCCTGGAGGTGCTTCACCTTTTCCAAGGAACCTGTTAATACTTCTAGTGACCAAATGGATGCAGTTTCTCAGACAGCAGCTCCATCAGTTGTAAATCATGTGATACATGCAAGCTATGATGGACAAGTGAGTAGTTTGTAATTGGCCTATTCTTCTTTTTACTTGCTGTCTGAAATGATGGTGCTGAATATTTGAGTTCACAGTAATGATTTTTGGGCAGTGAACCTTTTTGCATGTGTATTTTTTTTTTCATGTTTTGTTTGCATGTTTTGTCCTCTCAATAATTTTCTCCCTTCCATAAGGTGAGTCAACCAATTTCTTTTTCAGGATCCTGAAGCTTTAACAGTTTGGGTTCTGTTCCGTGCACCTAAGAAACAAATTTCTTGTTCAGGTAAAGTAACTTGATTTTCATTTCAGCTGAAACAGATTTTACTTTTAATATATACATGTGTTAGAATTGCAGGAGCAGGCTGCAAACTTGAAACCATGTTTGGTATGTGTGTGCTAATATTTCAGGTATCATACTCATTTCTAGTAACTGTAGGAGGCAGAATACCTCTATGTCTTAATCCCTTATATATTACCGGGGACATTTTTACTTAAGTATGAAGCTGTACAAAGTTTGCACTGCAAGATGCGTGGAATTTGTGTGAACTCCTTTAAGTGAGGAAATTAAACCATCAGTTAAGAAAACATTTCATTAATTGCAAAATAATTAATTAATTGCAAAAAAATTGCAAAAAAACCCTCTGAATTGTTCTGGCTTTCTGAATAGCAAATAGTACATATATCAACTAGTTTGGCTGGTGTGGTAGGATGGGTTTTATTTGAATTCGTGACAATTTCAGTCACATTTGACAAAAAGGTAAAACTCTTAAATAAGATCCTGTGAGACTTTATTTAAAAGAGGAAGAAAGTGTTGTGTGAGGAATGGGAGAGCTTCTGTTATTATGAGCACGTGAATATGTTAAGTTTGAGGAGTAGACATGCATCCATAGGAATGGCCTTTGCTGTTGGCAGACTTGATTGCTTTTGCTACTCATGAAATTGTTCCTAGATTCCTTGGGTCCAGCAGAGGAGGTCCTGGCAAGAGTGGATGTAGAAGTGGACAGTCCAGGACCTAGCACTGTGATTAGAAGTATTTCTCTCAGAGCAAGAGCTGGAACAGCAAGGATACATACTCCAAAGGACTTACAGGTTTGTGTACATTTACAAACTGTATTTCAAGAACAGTTTGTCTCTCGTAGCCTCCTACTTTTGTAATGTTTGGTTTTATTATGTATGTGTATATACAAACCTACACTTACTTAATTTTTACAGAAAATATATCTATCTACTAGTGTGGGTTCAACAGTCAAGCAGCAGCTGCCATTGGAAAATGCTGGAAACATTAGCGTACATTTGAAAGTTAAGGTAGGTTGGCTTTTCTCTCTTGAAATCATGATTTTTGTGCTGTTCATATTGTACTGAAGCTGGAGCGGAGCCTTGAGATTTTAGCTCAGCTCTGTGGTTTCACAGAAGCTTTATGAGTTTATGAGTAAAGGGAATGGAAGATGGCAAAGAGATTAGCTTATTTTTTTTGGAAAAAGCACATGGGTGTTCTTTTCCTCAACTTCAGTTTTATTTGTTATAACAAACATACCTTTATGATCTTTACTAAATTTTAACTAAAAGGTTTGTTATATGTAAAAGTAGTGAAGCCTGTGCTGCACAGCAAGTGTTAGTTAGCTGGTAAAGACTGCTTAAGGCAAAGATGAATATTAGCATTGGGAAACACCTATATTTTCTAAGAAAACTGCATTTTATTTGCAGTTTTTAGTGCAAAACTTGCAAAAATTGCAAGTTTTTAGTGTACGTCTTGCCAACTTGAGTTCTTTTCAGACATGCAATGTCTTTACTTGACCTTTTTAAGAATACATGGAAAATGTGGTTCCAGACTGAAAGATAACTGAACACATTTGAAACTTGCATTTCAAAGTCAACAGAAGGAACAGTTGGTTCCATTTCAGAAAAAAGAGATTTGTTTGACCATCATTTCTAGGATCAAAGACCATGGAAATAGGATATATGACCACTTAATGCCACATTAAACAAGAGTGCTGGGTAATAATTGATAGTGTTGAAGACTCCAGGTGTATTCAAATTGTCTGAACTGCATGTACAACAGGTGCACAAACAAACTGTATTACATGTTGTAGAAGTGTTTAATCCCTTAGAATAGATAACTAAGCCTCCCTTTTGTCCTTGCCTGCTTTCAGACATCAGATCAGGACAGCTGCTTTGCTGTTAAACCTGAGGACCTTTTCTTGTTTCCTGGAGAAGAACAAGTAGTGACTGTCCAGTTTTTTCCAAAAACCACAACAGCTACAGAAAGGTAATATAACTGACACTGTGCTACATTTGTTAAACTGAACTACTTTTGACCTTAAGGCAATGAACAAATTAAAAGTTTTACCCATATGAGAGTCTTTGGCTTCAGTTGTTTTCATGAGAGTTCTCATCCATTACAAAAGTGTTTTTGTTAAAGTTCACCTTTTCTACAGATTATCTGCCTCTTAAGGTGTGTATAGCAGTATTAACAGATAATATTTCCCATCAAGAAATGCTCCAAGACTTTTTAGTGTAAATAAATGGAGTAAGTCCCTGAGGCCCTTTATATGGTAGCTATTTCTAAAGTACAACAAAGCTTCAAAATACTTACTTTCAGCAGCCCCTTCAGTTGCTTCCCTCTTTCTCTCTCTGCTGAGGCAAGGGGAATGTTATTTCTATTTTATGTGTGAAAAAAACTCAAGAACAGACCAGGATCATAAGTATCCATTTGTCTGCTGTAATCAGATAAAAGTTTGTTCTGTACTGTACTAATATACATGTTCCTATTGCAGATGGAAGGAGCATTAATAGTTTTGCTCATTAGCGAATGAGCATATTGTTCATGCTGAACTTCATTCTGCAAAACAAACTTGATTGGTTCAAGTGACAATTAAGATGTCATTTAAGAATTTTTGGCAATGACAGTGGTCTGACTCATTTCTCCAGAGCAGCCTTTCCTCTCTTGTTACATGCTTTCCAGTATCTGCTGTGATAGAGCAAGAATGGAAAAAGGAGTATCTTCAGAATATGTTCAACTTCATTAGCTAGCTTAACCAGGCCTCCCCAGTGCATTTAAATTAAACAATGAGGAATTCTGTGCTAGTGACAGTATGATCCTATTGGATAAGTTGAATTTTTACAGGCTTGAGGTACTCAGGAGGATTGGAAACTTTGTAGTCTACGTCAAAGTGTTGCTGAAAGACTAATAAACCAAGGCAGTAACAAGGGTCCATGTTCCCTGCTGATGGGATTCAGGGCTTTGTCAGCAGGCATCATAGGGATTCACTGACAGCTAGAGTGGACTTTCTGAAGTTTTGTTCTTGACTTGAAGTGTGTCTATAGCAAATTATTCAGGCTATTATTTAAAAGCTAGATGTACTTCCTTGGTGCTCCTGGATGTCTCACACCTGTAAAAATTCAGTGAAGTTTCTCATGGCATTCAAAAGACATCTCTTCAATCTACAACCAACTTTATTTCTTTCTAAAATTTGTCTGTCAAAATAATTAGAAATTAGTATGGACAAAAAAATACTTTGCTGAGCTGTAGTCTCTGAAATATATGTCTGAATCATTTCCAGATGAAATACTTCAGGAGACTGTGTGAGGTTTATGTGATGTGTATTTACAGCCAAAAGGATTTAAATGTAGGGCTATGCCTAAAGTTGGCCTTTGTCATAAAATAAAAAAAGTATTTGTATATCTGCCTTAAGAAGGTAGTTTTAAAAATGCCTATCTGTAATATTTTTTCAGTTATGTTTTGATTTCATCAGCTAATTTTGTTCTGTTGTGGGATTTAAATTTATTTATTTATTTTTAAAGTATTTTGAAAATCCTTGTGCTGCCATCTGGGCCTCAGTTTGAAGTGATGATAAAAGGTGAGGTAGAATCTGGGAACACACCTGTGTCTACAGCTGCTGGGTGCTCAGACATTCCACCCATCCTCTCCAACAAGCAGTTCATTGCCTGGGGAGCAGTAGCACTTGGATCATCAGTGTAAGTATAAGCTGGTCAGCTGTTCATTTAGAATATCAAGTTAGGTATTTTATATTGCACTTATTTTAAGTAAAATTTCCTATTCACATTGATGATTCACAATGATTTTTCTATGCCTCAAGTGGAAGCAGTATATTACAATTGCTTTTCTTGTGCAAGAAAGTTTTGGAAACAAACTGATCTTGTTTGAGCTTTGTGTATTCTTGAGGAATCTTCAGTTATGACTAGAATATCTAATTTTTTATGTTTAATATGTCATGTAAGTAGAAATGAGTAGAAAGGTATTTTTGAACTAAGATGATAGAAAAATTTCTTTTGGTTCTTTTGATACCTATCTCCTGCTAGAAATTAATTATACTTAATCTCACCATTACAATGAATAGAATCCAGTCTGTGTAATGTAATTTGACCGTCTGAATAGCATATACCATTGAACATCCCTTAATTGATTTGAATGTGTTTCAGTATTAAAACTTTTAGTGATAGTCTGTTTTGCCCCTAATTATGAATTACTTTATCTTTCAGACTACTTCTTGTCCCTACTTTTAGCTTCAAATTTACATATTCAGTATTCTATGCTTTAATGAAACTGTTCATAATTGTTGGGATATTCTTTGCTTCCTTTACATGTAAAGTCTGCAAGTTTTGCAGATCTCTGAACTTCTAATAATTCTAATAATTCATAATAATTACTTGAAGGAATAATCCACTGTTGTTTGATACTGAACCTTTTGAGGAATTGAATGATTTCCTGGTGGTTTAAAATCAATCCATGTTTGTAGCCAAGAACTGTTCCTGATAGCTGCATTTCTGTTTTTCTGGTTTGCTAGGGTAGTGTTCTTCTAACCTACTGTTAGAAGATTGTTTGGTGTTTGGGAATTACTCCTTCTTTGCTGTATACTGCAATCTTCTTATTTTCTCTTCCTCCTGTAAACAGTTTTAATGAACCCTTGGTTTTAGGAAGCTGAAATTATTTCTGTAGTTTTGTTTCAACAGAGTACAAAAGAGTGTCTGCCAGTGTTGACAGAGAAAGGCTTTGCTCTCTTTGTCCTCCTCTTTGATTCCTCCAACTGCATGATCTATTCTCTTATATTGTAGCAGTTTTAGGACTTGTCAAATTCATCGGTCAATGTTTTTTGACTTGTTAAAATGACAAAGTCACTTGCTCTTACTGGGGATATTTCCTACCTCTGCTGAGGAAAGCTCTAAATACCAGAAGCCTGGTCAATGCTAGGATGTGTCATAGAGGAGAAAAAAAATTTTGGTCAATCTGATTCTGTCAAGTGACCATAACTTTCTGTATTGCTATTACATTGAGAAGTACACGAAAAGGAAAAGTTATCCTGAATTTAGTTCTTTACAACTGTTCCAGTGGATCTGGGCCAGACTACTCACAAGATTTTGTTTCTACAGTGTGTCTGGATAATCTCATCAAAACTGTGTACTGAAGTGGGGATTTTTAAAGAGTTTTTGTGTTGATACAATTGCTGGTTTCTTTGAAAGTTCAGGCTGTTAAGTACAGTTCTTGAACTTCAGAAAAGCTATATATAGATATATTTATATATATATATATATATATATATATGTATATTTGGGGATTGTTTTACTATATGAGTATTCATCTGTTGTGGTGTATAACAGTGTAGGGTGTGTAAGATTGACAATACAGAAATATCTTCCTATTTAACATATTCTATTGTTCCAAGAGGTGATTTCTTTTTCCCATTAAATTACTTCAAAATTGACTGTCCTAGTTCTATTGTTTCCATGAATTAATATATGCAGTTATTTGTATTTGCTGTAAAATCTAACCAAACATATTTTTCAGACAGAAGAAGTTAATTCTAAGAAATGACTCTCCGTCTGTGACCCAGCATTTAAGATTGCTGATAAGAGGCCAGGATCAAGACTCCTTTCAGGTGGCTTCTCATTAGTGTTTGTGACAGTTACCAGGCTATGTTTATAATGAAAATGTTTTTGCCCTGAAGTCTTTGCAGGCTGTGTATTTGTTTTGAGACTGCCAAGATGAGTGTGGTATAGATGAGTGAGCTTAAGCTCTACTGGCATCCTTGGGAGTGGCTGAAATAAGAGCACTGCAGCAAACTTGAGCTCAGTTTACAGCTCTGTCAGCTGCTGTATCACAACAGAGTCAGTACTTGGTGGAGTGATCCATCAGTGGCCCTTCTTGCAGGAGGGAATCTAGAAAAGTATAGAAAAACTGGAATTAGCCTTTAGGAATTACTGTGCCTAATGGGTCTTTTTGTTATGTAAACTGCACTGATTTATATCCCCTTTTTCTGTCAAAAGTTCAGATTTTTTTAATCTAAAATCTTATACTGACAGAAAATTAATGTAGTGCTGATGTAATTCAGCCTTGACAAATTGGGGATTGAGGGAAAAACAGTCTGTCTAAAATGAGAGGCATTGAAATGTTCATTATGGGAATATCAAGTATTTTGGACTTTGTCTTTTCATTGCATATTAAGTATTGCAACTTTAAATATGCCATTGTCAAAGAAGTTAATGTGGAGTTCGAAGAAGGTAATTCTTCCTTCCAAGTGTAGTAAGTTTTACTGCTATGTTTTATTCCTGTTATAGACACTTTGTTCTGATGTCTTTTTTTTTATAGCTGCAAAGTATATTCGGATCAGAAGAACGCCTAACCAGTAATTGGGAACTCAAAATGCGTCCCAAAGAAGATACTAACATATACCTGATGTTTACACCCACTCGAGTAACTTGCTGCTTTGCAAAGCTGGAAATCAAACAGCTGGGTATTCGATCAAAGCCAGGAATTAAGTTTACTGTAAGAGTCCCAACATAACTTCTAATAATTTAAAATTTACTCTTTGCACAATTATTGATAATCTCGCACTGAATAGCTTTTTCTATCAAAAACCTGAAAATTGAAGATACGTATTATGGGTATCTGTATACTTGTTAAGATCATATGAGCACTAAATTTAATGCTTTAATATAAATTATTTTTCAATTAGTATCAATTTTGCATGCAGTTCTTTCCTTAGTGAAGGATGTACTTTATGTACTATATTAAAAGCAGCCTAAGATTTTAACTCTAGAAGTGTTAAAAAATATGAACTTGTTTTGTTCTATAGGTAGGTCTTAAAGAAACTTGGAAATACAACTTGAAAATGATTGAGTAAATTTAGGCTTTTCTATTTCTTGCAAAGAGTTTTCAGTTCACTTTTATAACATTTTCATTTATTTTTCTGTAACTCTTTATATAGTTGACTATAGCTGTACATAATTTTTTTTTATTAAGAGGCTTTTTTCATTTGAAGTACTGTTTCTCTTTTTTGATAGTGGATTTTTTTTTTCTCTCCTAGATACCGTTATCTGGATATGGAGGAACAAGCAATATAATTTTAGAAAACGTTAAAAAATTGTCAGGTAGCTTCATGGTTTCACTGGAAGGACCATTGTCTGCAAGATTACAGAAAGCTTCTTTCCATGTGAGAAACACAGGTTCCCGGGCTGCTTATGTTAAAGCGCTGTGCCTGGGAAACCTGCAGACAAAAACAGTGATGGATCCTCAGGTTATGACAGTGTCTCCAGAGAAGTTTGTACTAAGAGAAGGAACACATGAAGTAAGTACGGTGCTTTGTTCTAACAAACTAAATATCATCAATGAAAATGTGTGACTAGTTCTTTATTAAAAATCTCACCTAATTTTTATGTCCTCTTTCACCTGTATTATTGTAATCTGTTGACTCATGTTCCAAACATTAATATAAACAATAAGATTTTTTTTTTAGTATGTCTATTTTTTTAATCAGGTGATTACTGTAACATGGAATCCAGTGGAAAAGAACTTCCATCCAAGCATGTTGGTATCGACAGTTTGCTTATTTTGGGGAGATGAAGTCTTTAGGCAGCAGTATCGCAGGTAAGATGTGCTTTACTATTGTAACAGACAGATATTTAATAAGAAGTTCAAGCTAGGGGTATGTGCTGCCACAAATATGGTTTTAATAAGTTTCCAAAATGAGCAAGAAGAAACTAAAAGGTGATGATGATATGTAGAGATCTATTAAGCCTTGCATCTGTAACTTGTTGATGCTGCTTTGTTCATTTATGGTTTTGCTTACATACTTTAGCTACAACCCTAGTTGAGAATTTTATTCTGTTTTAACTTTATTAAATTCAAGTGTGTTGGGTTTTGGGGAAATGTTTTCTTTTTTGTATCGAAAGAGGTCTGTGTTCTGTCTTAGTATTTCTCTTCCTAATGTGTATGTAACTTTAATTTTTAAAGAAAAGGCTCATGAAAAGAATAATACTGAAATCCAGGAGTATTAAGTTTCAAACAAGGTTCATGTCTTGGTTTGCTGAATTCTGTTGACAAAGAATGTGTTTGAGTTGATGTGTATATGAGAAAAATAACATCCACATATGCTCATGACACACTGAGGAAACTTGTTGAAAATACCTTGCTGATCTTAAATAGTGTCCATATCATTCTGCATTTCAGTTTGAATAACTCAAACACACAGAAATTACATACTCTGCTTTCAATGACACAAGTGGCACTTGTGATTTGTGCTGTCCATGGGGTGTAGTGCAATGCAGAATGTTAGGACTAGGTGGGGCACTAAGGTGCTGATGATCATAATTCAGTGCAAAACTTCAAAATGGCATTATTTCATTATTGCTTTTAAATGTTATTGCCTCACAGTGTGTGAAGGTCATTGTGTATATTCTTATCCAAATGAAGTGTTAAATGCAGCTGAATTTAACTGTGTGACTTTGAATAAAAAGCTCATGGAATAGCTGAGTTCCTGACCTTGATAGGAAACTGGCTTATTTAAAATATCGTAGAAGATGTTTGTTCCTGATTTTTTTGTATGAATTGATTTGTATGAGGCAATGCTCACTATCTTGGAGTCCTCCTTACTTAGAAGTACTTAGGGAACAGTTTTGGTCTACAGATCAGCAGAAAACCCATCTAGAAGCTCAATACAGCTACATAGGTATTATTGGAAACTTATAAAATTGAGATTCTGGATGTTGTTATGTATACAAAATGACTTGTTGATTTTATTAGTCAGCAGGCTGGCATATTGTTCTTGAAAACAGTGGTCTAGCTGGTTGTTTCTTGGTGGGAGGTTCTCTGAAATCTCCCTTGATAAATGTTTCTTTCAATTATTTCAATGATCTTTCTTGCAATGACTGAGTTCTCTAAGCCAGTCCAACCCCATTCTGTAATTGTGCACTAGAATGAGAATATGATTTGGGACTTAGAAGCAGTAAAATGAGTACTCTGCCTCATCTGCCAACTTGTGCCCCAAGTTCCTTACTCCAAAATTATATATAGTCAGCAGCCTGGTAAGTAGCTTAGACCTGAGAGTTAGTAGTGCCTTGGGTATTCTTTCCTCCTCCATGGCTCTGACCTTATCTGGGTGCCAGATTTCCTCTTGCTGACCTGTAGCTTCCCATTTTTCCCAGGACTATTTATATCCCTGTGCCTCCCAGTCTTTTCTATTCTATTCTATTGGCAGTCATGCTCCTTGGCTCTGAGTTCCTGCTGTTGGCTGGCACCTGCTGCCACTCTGACATTGACTAGTCAATTTTTCCTCTCAAAACGCTTTCACTTGTAACCAAAATAGCATTCTCCTGCTTCCTGTGGTGATTGAAACATCACTCAGATGCCTGATGTACTTATCAAAAATCTAGGTAGGTGTGACTGACAGCAGAGAACAAGTATGGAAAGACAAACATATGGCAACCATTATTTCAGTATTTCCTTTTACTCTGGAGCAATAGAACAGGTATTTCTTTAACCATTTTAAGACTGTGAAAAGGTTTCAGTTTTAAATGAATGCTCCCAGATTTGAACTTGGTGTGGTCAAGAAATGATGAAGTGAAAATTATGCTGGATTCTTAAGATTCCTGTCAATCTTTTCAATTTGTTGTTTCTAGTACTTTGTTTAATTTAATGACTCCTGTTTAACAGAGCTGTGATGTATAAACCCGAGGTAGAAAAACGCATAATCCCAGAAAACAACTTACTGAGAAATGCTGTATTTGATGAAGAATTTCAAGGGGAGCAGCTTGTGACAGAAGGTAAGACTGACTTCTTAAAAGAAAAATATAATACTTGTTTTTGTGTAGCAGATGTGCTTTTGACTTGAATCCTAGTTACTTTTTCACTCTTTTTTTATAAATGTAGAAGAAAAATTCTGAACTGGGACAGTTGTATTGGGCAAAGCTTTGTTGTATTTTCTTTTCCCAGTCTAGCTGAAAAGCAGTGTAATAGAATGGTTTTGGTGGGCACCTGGCATCCAGCCAGGGTCAACCTATCAGAACAAAATTTGCTTTTTTTCATTCAGTATGTATTTATTTAAATAGTTTTCTGTACTTTTCTCCTAGCAATATGAAATCCTAGTCTGTAAATATTACAGTATTAAAAATGCTGACTTTAATCAGAGAGTATTTGCCTTATTAACTATTGAGAAAGATTCAGTTTGTTGTACACAAATGTATTTGAAAATGGAGAGGCAGACAACTTGGCTGACACCAAAATATGTTTTTATTTTCCTTCCTAAGTTTAATAATAATAAACAAATAATTTTTCATCTGCTTGTTAGTAAGAAATGCATTAATAAGAATACAGTATATTATAAAGGGTTCCTTCAAACACCTCTTCAACTGTTCAGTCCCATAAATCTCAAATTTACTGTCAAACCCTATTCTTGAGCCAGTTACATTCACACGTGGAATTACTTACTGTTCTGAGGCTACTACACCTGAATAAATGTGGTCTATTTCTTTCCCTAGGAACTGTATATTGTCTTTACTTGGAAAAGTAAAGGTTTTTTTATCATTCATCTTAGTTGGGGTGAAATCCTAGTGAACATTAGATATTTGACTTCTGGAGTATCCTTTGAAGTTTTTAAGCCAATGTTAGAGAAAAAAGTAAAACCTAACTCTAATTTGGCATGGAATCAAATTAGTATATAGCATTTATATAAAGGTGGAAACTATATGATAATATTTCTATATTTATTTTTTATATGTAATATTTATTATATCTTATAATAAAATGTTTTAAAAGGTGTGTATTCAGATTTATATATTGTATTTGATGTTAGTGTTGAGCTTTGCCTGATAACTGAACTTGCAGGAAGTAGTTTTGGAATGATCTAGGATTTCTTAGTTGATGGATTATTAACTAGGTCTATGTCTTAAATCTCTGTGGTGTAATTTTGGAGTATTCTAGAATTTTTCTTACTAGAATTTCTCTATTGCTCTCATTTTTAGTATGTGACGTCCCACGAGAGACAAATGATATCCATCTTTTCTATGCAAATATGCAAAAAGTTCTCATTTCTGTGGTCGGATACTCCGGTTGTGATCAGGATGGCTTTCAGAAGTCTCCTGGACCCCATTTGGAATTGGACAGGTACTGGAACCATAATTAGTAATTATATGCATGTAATTATGTTTTTTTCTTGTGAGGGTGGTTAGGCATTGGAACAGGTTGCCCAGAGTGGCTGTGAAGTTTCCATCTCTGAAGAAATGAAAAACCTGGCTGCTCAATGTCCTGAGTAACCTGCTGTAGCTGACCCTCCTTTGTGCAGGGGTGTTGGACTGAGTGATCTCCACAGCTCCCTCCTGATCCTCAGAATGTGTTGCACAGCATGCTGTGAAACTCAACTTACATTGCCTTATTTCTCTATGCAATACTTGTTTTCTCTGTATATGTTTTATTCAAATTATTTTATATTATTTTCTGAAGATAATTATTTGTTTCAGTTCTTCTCATTCTAAATGCTACCTTCCACTTCCAAATATTCTGTGAAAAAGCTATGTCCTGATATAGCTGCTGGATTGTTTTTTACTTAATGGAGAATTGAATTAAATTCAGGGCCCATATAAAAAGTATTGTATTTTAATAATAATATTTTGAGAAATACTAAGAGTAGACTATTATAATTACTCATGAGATTTTTTTTTTTTACTGCTTTTGCTTAATGCAGTCTTATTTTCAGGTTTGAGAACTTTGTCAGACATACCACTGCACCTTTGGATGTTCTTCCTGTTAAAGGACCTCAGGGTACTTCTTTATCTGCAAAAACTAATGATCTGGTTCAGAATAAATCAGATGCTCAACAGACTTGGACTATTACACCTGAGTATTTGACTTTGACATCTCCTTCCATTGGTAAAGATTTTTTGAAGTTAATGAAATAGCCACTTCAGTATTAAGATAACCGTACTGCATAAGATGTTTGTAATTGTGGTTTGGCCAGTAATCTTCATGCAAACTTGATTTGAATACAGTTTTGGATAGTGCTCTGTGTATACATACAGAATGCACTGCATACCTATGAGGAGTTTAAAGTAATATGAGGGTAAAAATTGGGGCAGAAAATACTTTATTTTCATTGGTGCATCTCTGTGTCTTGGGCATTTTTGTGAATTTTTGTACATGTTGGCTTTTATTTTTGTGTTACAGGTGAAACAGCAGATATTAGACATGTACAAATTCTCAACAATTCCAATAGAATGTTGACATTTGAACTTTCATGGCCAGCTCACTGCCTTACTATAACCCCACAACATGGAAATGTTGAACCAGAGTAAGTATATTTCCTTAAGTTTCTTTATGTTTGAAAAATGTGGAAAGGATTTGGAGGAATTTATTTTTAGTTTAAGTGTGTAACTAACTTAGGAATTTTAATTGTTTTTTAGGAATTCACTTTAGTTTGCTTAGGCAGTACCCTGAAACTATTCTAGTTCCAGGGTATAGACTTTTTGTCAACTAACATTAAAATCTAGCTTTTTTTAGGACCTTTTCCTTTTACAGTTGTGTGTAATGGGGATGTTCTTCTGTCACATGTATAATTACCTCAATGCCAGGAATTTTCTGTGCCTGGAAGTACTATAATTGCATCATTTTCAAGGAGCTGAATGGCCAGTGAAGCTGAAGCTTTAAAAATCTCTTTTCACAGTAGTTTTTCGTTTAAAATTTAGCTATGGATTCAAAAACAAAAAACACTTCCTCCCCTCCCACAGCCAAGAAACAACCTCGAAAATAACAGCTCTTCAAGAAGGCTTCCCTTCTGGGGACTTAGTGTTTTCTTTAGCAAATGTGCTGATGATATTCCTCACAACTTGATTCTGGGATTTTTTTTTATTTTGAGAAAACTGTGTTTTGGCATTCAACCTTTGGCTCCTCAGTATCTTTAGGTATGAAAATAATGACAAGCTGCTATCAGCTTGCGTGTGCCTTAATTAGTGGTTTTTCTTTTTGGGAAAGTAGTCATAGTATCACTGTTTATGTATATGAGACTTTTCACACAGGGCAGCAAAGACTTCCACAATTCATGCTTGAAAGGTTTGCTCACCTCTCCCTTCTAAATTTTTGGTGTTTTTCAAGGTTCAGTTCAGATCAGCTTTAAGACCCTGTTATTAAACTATTCTCATCCTCCCAAAAAAATGTCTCCCATCAAAAAAATAGTTTTGCTTTCAGAATTGTATTTTAGTAGTTGCTTTAACTTTGAAGTATGATTGCCCAAACATACTTTCTCTTCAGTCCTGCCTCGCCAATTGGATTTTGAACACTTAATTTCATATTCATATAGATATAAATTTTTGGGAAACTTTCATCACTAGTGAGAACAAAACAGAGTTCCATGGAAGGGCTCGGATATCTGCCACTCATTGCAGATTCAATCAGTGGTGAGAAAAATAGTCTCAAAAAGCAGTAACAATGAATGACTTTCCAGTAGCTGTGAAAGTAAGGACATACTGAGTGTCTCATACCCTAAATTCAGGATTGTCTGGATGATTTCTTAAAAGAGGATATTGAAGGCCTTCTGCAAGGAATTTTCTTGCAGGGTAGAATTTTAAAATGTGTTCACTGGAAAAGAGTGGGCAGAATTCTCACATTTTGGGTTCAAGTAAGTAATTTGGATCAAGAACAGAGGTCTGCAAGTAGGAAGCAGATCCATGGGAACAGCTGACTTAAGCACAGCAAGCTACACTTGCCCAGTTTTCTATTTTTCATGACCATCTCCTTGCAGTGCCAAGGGCAGTCAACCTGTCAGAAAAAGGAGCCAGCCAGAATATTTTATACTCTGCACTGTGGTGGCTGGAGCCTGAAGAATTCTTCAACTGAGTTAGGCCATGAAAAGAGGGGATCTGATTTCTTAGTGATGGTGAAAGAAGATCCTGGGATCATGGTTGTTAAAGCTCAATATATTGCATATCTGAATACCTTAAATTTAACTATCTGTAGAGCATCTTCACTTATCTGCTATCTTAAAATTGTATCCTTTCTTGGGTGGGCTAGTGACAAATGTAGATACTTAGTCTAGTATGAGAATTATGCTAGTTGATTTTTATTTATTTTTTTTTAGGGGCAGTACACTAATTCTGGTGAGTCCTAATCCGTCACTTGCCACAAGGCCCACATTAATTCCTTGGAGTGGCCTAATCTATATCCATTGTGATAGTGGACTAAAGGTACATGGTTTACTTGAGACTTCAGATTGCAGCTTTTTATTTTACTTTGTTGGTTCCAATAAAGTTGCTAAAACCTTTTAGATTTGAGTCAGCACCTCTGTCAACTTCCATTATTATTCTTTTTAATTCGTGAAGTTTTCATAAAGAAAAGTAGTAGAAATGCCATTTTGTATAATGAGATTTTTAGTTTATTCATCTCTGAAGAAATACTATGATGTGAACACTAACTGAATTTCCAAAAAAATTGCACCCACCACTGCCTTACGCATAATTTTCTAAAATGATAAATATATATATATATGTATATATATATATATATATGTAGATATGCACACATAAAAGTAGTCTGTATTATATTTTAAAATAAAAGAAGTTAAAAGAGGTTATTGGACAAGTCACCATTGCTCCTTTTGAGCTCCCTTAAGGTAAACTTGAACTTCTGGATGACAGGTCTGTGATAAATAATGTCTAGAACAGGTTCTGCCTCTTCATGGATGTTAATCCAAGACATTTCCCTGGTTGAGGCATTAAAGTAAAATTAATTTAAAATTAAGTAAAATTTATAAAGCAGACAGTTCTTTTTTCTGTGTAAGAGCAGATGGACTCCTTGGTAATCTCTCCTAAAGAAAAATACTTTTTTTCTTACTTTTACAGTCAGTGTGTGTTTTGGGTTATTTGTAACAATGCATGGAGAGAGAAATAGACACTGAAGGGATAAAACTGTATCTGCTTTCATTTTCCATGGAGGGAAGTGTGAGGTATGATATAGAATTGGAAACTGCCTTCAAAAACCCAAACAAACAGGGAAGTTGTTGAGAAGGAAATGATGACTGCACATAATTAATTATGTTAGGTTCTGCCATATGAGAAAAGGATTTAAGAAATCTGTTAGGACAAGTGTTAAGAATGTAGCAAAACCCATCAATTGATAAGAAATCTGGTAGCTAATAATGCTTTTATCATTTATTTGCTACCTCTCCAAATCAGCAAAAAGTATGCTAAGATTTACTAGTATTAACTGAAACTTTTAAAATTTCTAATTATGTAGCAAAAGTGAACACAAAGCTTCTTCTGAATGAGGCAGCTGTTTCCCTTATCTGCAACAGAGAATGTTGTAGGAATTGTCAGTTAAATTAGTTGAAATTATTATTCCTGTTGAATTAAAATGCCTAGATGGCAAATTTTCAGTGAATGTTCCTTGTCTCCTAAATTAAACTTGTCCTAGAATTTTTAGACTCTTGAGGTTGGAGAAGACCTGGTGATTTAACGTATGAGAGCTTTCATCTGTTGAAATGTAAAGCTGAACATAAGCTCTTGCAGCTCAAGGAAATAGAGCTAAATAGTTTCACTTGTTAATATATTAATATTCACTGTTTAAAACTTTGCTTTTCTCCAAATTGTACACAAGTTTATTAAAGTGCTTATTCAAGAGGCTGTCGCACAGAGCGTGTCTGGATCAGACTTTCCATGTAGGAGAAGTGATGTAATGACTCCACAGTCTGAAAATCCTACTGCTGATGTGCCAAAGCCTCTCCCCAGGCTCCCTCTAACAGAAATGGAGATAAAGAACAAAAACATTGTTTTTCCTAAAACAAGATCTGGTCAAAGCTCAGGTAAGAGGAATTATTAAATATAGCATCTGCAGTATCTTGTATTCAGAGGGTTTGTTTACTGTATTGCATGTTTGGGAACTTCAGTGCCTTTGGTTTGGTTCTCTTAGTCTAATAAGCATGAATGACCAGTTTCCCACTTCTACCTTTAGTTTGAAATGCTTTTTTAAATTTTTTATGTTCTCCTTATACAGTATAGTCCCACTTTTTTTTTCCACAGATAGGTTTGCATAAAGGCAAATCAGTAGCTGGGTTTTTAAGCCACTAAGATGGCTGTGTCTGGGGAAAAGAGAATGTTAAAAGGTTCCCTTGACTACTTGAAACTCTTGGCTCAACACACCTTTGCAGTAGATCTGTTCTCATCTGTGCTTGTGCCCATGAGACCTATCTGTCTGTGTTTAGCAAGGAAATAAATGCTCTTCCTAAAGACCACAGGACTACCAGCTATAGGGATGGCTGTCCTTGTCTGGGTACATAGTGATCAAGGAGGACAGTGTAGATAATGGAGTCTGAAATGCTTGGTCTGTACTTTTAATTCCAGTAATACTTAAAATTCTCAAAGTAACTCTATGGAACTCTCATTCTGTTATCTAGATACCAGGATTTTTTGTAGTACTTACTTTTTTAGGTAATTAAGGTTTTCTTCATGATCCATTGACTTCAATTTTTTTCCAGCAGACTTGAGGACTTTCAAGGCTTAATTTATCAATTTTATTTGGGTTTTTTTTGCTAAAATTATGAAAGGATTGTAATATAATACTTTGGTGTTTATAAATTTCCTATATAATGTATGTCTGCAGCTAAACTTTAAGTGCTATTCTAGGCTGAGATGATCTTGTCCTGTTAATTCTTGCCATGAGACATGTATTTATATATAATGCTGAGTAATAAAACAGATTTTTTGATACAACTTTATTTGGTCCCAGAGTGGAATACTCTGTGTTGTGTCTCTGAATGATCAAATAATGTCTTGGGAAGGAGTTGGACATCTTTTGGGGTTTTTTTTGTGGAGTCTAAATTTCTTGTGTATAAGGTTTTACAAATTTTATGGAGGAGTGCTTTGAGTCTGCTCTTGACTCAAAGAGACTTGTTATAATGAAAGGTGTTTCCACTAAACTTGTGTTCATCTAGAAACATAGTTTCTGCTTAACTCTTTACACCAGGGATACTTGAACAAAGATGTTTAGCATACTGGTCTGATATTTCTCTTTCAGAGAATTTCCTGGAAATGGAGAACAAAGGGAATGAAAATCTGAAGTGGAAGTTGTCATCTTTTGCACCACCCTATGTTAAAGTGAGTGAATGCTTGCATTGGGAGTTTTATGCAAATCCCTGGGTTTTATTTTAACTTCTCTCTTCCTGCTGTCCTCCCTCCTAGCTGCTTCTCAAGGAAGAATATATATTTGAGCATGACCTCAGTTACAGAGGTTTTTTTATTTCTGTCCATATCAGGGAAATGTTTTGCTCCTTTTTTTCTTCCCTAATGTGCTCCCTGACTGTGAATCAATCAGTGCTCTGTGCTACAGTTTCTTCTTCTTCTTCTGCTTTACAGAGTTTGCTCACAGAGTATCATTATCCAGATTGCATTAAATAATCAAGCATAAATGAAAGATAGGTGTCTCTTTTTGGCTCCAGAATGCCAGACTTGTCTTGTTCTAGACTTGTGTTGCTGAAATTGCACTGTACATGGTATCTCAGGAGAAACTTGAGTTAAGTCAAGGATATTTTAATTACAGTGATGTTGCCCATGCCTAGCTACTGATATTTGTAAATGCTTCCCTATTTTTTTTGATAGTCTGAAATGCTGTGATGATTTTTGATTTTAGGCTAGAATTATTATTATGGTCAATTGTTGTGAAATGATGAAAAATGGTTATGTTGCTCTGTTACTGGTACCCCATGGGACTGTATATCATGTTCCAGCCAGTGCACCGCCTCTGAACTGTAAGTCAGCAGTTGTGGTGACTGGGTTTAGCAGTTTCAGTCTTTATTAATTTGCTTTTAGGGAGTCAGTATTAATTTCTTCATTTAAAAGCAATTTAATTGGGTGTATTTTCCTCAGTCTTCTGCAACGGGGGTGTGTTTGTGGGTGTATTGTGTGGTTTGAGGCTATTTTTTTCCTTCTCGTTCTGAATCTGACTCATAAATTCATTTGCAGGATGTGGATGGAAATGGTACTGTTTATAGGGTTCCTTACTCTGCTTTTGGATTTTCCCATGTTTCTGGTGCTCTCGAAGTTCGTGGACAAGAGAAGGTAAACATTTATAAATATTTCAGGCATATTAGTGTGTCTCAATTGTAAAACAAGATCTTAAATGAGAAATAAATTTTATCTGATAATGATAAAATGTTGGCCTTTCAGTTTTGGGTTCTGGAGTGTATCAGGTAGTCTGTATCAGCTTAATTCAGCAGCTGATTCATGCAATCAAAGTAGTTTGATTTCAAAGTGGTTGTGTGTTTTGTGTTACTGTTTGGGAGTTTTTAAGGACAAATTATTTTAGAACAGAAAATGATTTTAAATGCTTTGTAAAATTCCAGAAGAAAATGGCAGATAATTCTGGGTTCTTACAAAACCTAGTGTAAGCACCTGATTCCCTTCCTTGAAGCATTCTTGCTATATTTGTTCAAGAACAGTTGTCTGTTCCTAAAGTTGGTTTCATTTGACTTACAATTTTATTTCTTGGCCAGTAGGGGGTTTCATAACCACAGTTATAAAGCACATCCAAAGATGGACTGAATGGGTTTGTAAGGGTCTTCTCTCACAATGCTGCTTGAGTTTTATCTTTTAATCTTCATTAACACCTAGCTTTTCATTGTTATGGATAATTATGACATTATTTCTATAGAGATGCAATTTGTAAACAATTTACAAGAATAAAAAACTTATTTCTGTCCAGTTTCATAGTAATTTCATAATATTGCAAGCCGTTATTTGAATTTATACAATTGTATTTGCCTTAGCAAACCTAGTTCAGGCCTATTTGAATAAGATTTACATCATTGGGATGCCAGGCTGTGGGCTGGAGCTGATAAGGTACAGTGTCATGATTGGCTGGTTTTTTTTTGGCAGTGGATATGATGTTTGACTAATTCGATATAGTTGTAGTGGTCTATTCTAATCTGCTCCTCTCTCTCTCTCCTCTCAACCTCAGTTCTGAAAACAATGGAACTTTACTCTTGAATTAACCTGGTACAGCACTATACAGAGACAAGCCTTTGTTACATAGGTGACCTTTAAGATTGATCATATTCATGGCTTGCAAGTTGGTTTAAATTTCAGGCCTACTAATAATTGTAGCACAGTGCGCTTACAGATTTGGAGCTGGAGGAGTTGAATGTTCACAACTTAGTTACCAGTTGAAGGAAGTGTTTTTTCAGGTGCACCTATTTTCTTCCTGGTCCTCTTTCTCTCCATTTACTAATAGCAGTAATTGTGCCAGCACTTGCTGACTTTGCTTAAAGCAGATTACCTGAACTCAAATTTTGTTCAAAGTTGCTTGCACAACATATTTCATCCAATTCTTTCTACTTTTGGGCAGAGGAGGACTAGCTAGTTGTATAGTTTTCTGCAAGATCAGCTGTGTAGTCCATGTGTATTCTGTAGTGTGTAAATTTTGTGCTGGCTGAACCATAACTTTGTACAGGTAAAACTGTGAAGGTATGAAGATTCTGAAGATTATTAGTGTTCTGCAAAATTTTTCTTTTTTTTTTTTTTTTTTTTTGTAGGTTGCTGTAATCTTTTCACCTAGAGATAAAGGAGATTACTCCCAGTTCTGGGACCTTGAGTATTACTCAGTTGAAAATCCAAGTAGGAAACACAAATTGAAATTTCAGCTTTCTGGAAATGTGAGTATATAAATGCTATAAGTACTGTCTTGAGCACAGATTTTTTGTGACATCTTGATTTTATTATACACTACTCTTTTGTATATACCTTGGTATATTCTGGAAAAGAACTCAACCTTGCTAGTATTTTTGCTGGGCTAAATTGTATTTTTTTTTCTTATGTTACAAAACCACCTTCGTCTTCTTCCTTATGTGATAATGAATTATCTTTTGGCATTTATGATATAAAACTTTATTTAGCTCAGAGAGAGTAGAGACAAATTTACATTCTAGGGGAATTGTTTCTGTAGACAAAGATTTTTTTTCAGTTTTGTTTAGTTTTTTGTTTGTTGATTTTATTTTTGTAAATAAATAGTGAAGTAACTACCTTTGCTATAATACATAATTCAGTTTTGGAATTTTCAAATATCCATCTTGGAGATGGGTATTTGTATCTCTAATAAAACCTGCTTCAGTATTTTATCAGAGTAACAATGTAGGTGGGAATAATTGTGAAATGTATACATGGGAGCAATTGGGTTTGAGCTCTCCTTTGCTTCCCTGTTGTTCCTCAGCTCAAATATTATGATAAAGCTTGGAAGAAGCAAGTTGGGAGTTGCAACTGATTTCCTGTGCTCTCTCTCCTTAGCTTGCTTTTTATCCCATCTGTGCAAGAGGAATTCACATAGGACAGAGGACTTATTACCATGAGGAAGGGAGAATTCTAATGATTAGTTAAATAAGCTTAATGTGAAGAGCTTTGTACATTCGGCATGGCATGGTTACTATATATGCTTTGCTGTGCTCTTCAGAAGGTTTGACTTTATTTTTTTGAAGAAGTCCACACAAAGATTTGGGATCTTTCTTTAGAGTACTAACCATGCTTCAGTAGTAGGAACCTTACTTAGCCTTCTTGCTGAGGTACCTTACATTTGTTTTGTAGGTTCCTTGTTCTTTCAAAATTAATTGTGTTGAAAGAGTACTTGTAAAAAGGTTTATGTTAAATAACTTTGGATTTTTGGTATGAGAGTCCTGTATAATGTTTGGTTTTAGATGGTTTTTTATTAGGCTTTCATCAAATTCTTTGATCATAATTTTCCTGAAAATGAGGAAATCATTTAAATCATTTGTTTTTTTAAAGCTAGTTGAAATGTGGAGAAGATTAATTCTTTAACAGAACTCTAGAGTTTTAAAGAAGTCTCTTCTTAAAAACGTGACTAGTTGTCAGAGTTGTGCAAATCTTTGAGCAGCATAACTTGATATTAATGCTTTTAAACTACTGTGTCAGATTTGTTCTTAATTTTTTTCGAAGCTGTTAATAATTAGATTTTTATAGAATCTCTGCACATGGGAAAAAAGTTCATAGAAAATATTTGAAATGTGTGTCACGATCATTTTCAGAAAGATTTGAGAAGGAAGTACTGTATTTATCAACTAGGTACAACTACATCTGTTCAGAAGAGGGATCAACGCAGAACATTTAGTGTTGCAGCTTTCAGTTGAGAAGACAAGTGAATCATAATCTGTTGTCTTCTTGGGATCAAGAGTTTAGGCAGTGTTACTAAAACATTTAAAAGGACTGGGAATCTGGTGGTTTTGCTGAGGCAAGGGGCTACAGCTGTGGTTAATGTGACTTCTGATAGAATGAAGTGGGAAGAGTGACTGGCTGTCATTCAGAGTGACTGAGTGGTGTTTATTTATAGCACCACTTCAGAAAAAATGAAAAATTTGGAAGAACTCAGGAAGGAACTAAAAGAACAACATTAATTTAGAAAAAATCAGTGGCACATACCACTTAAATATTTTTCCTGAAAAATTAAAGAACTGTAATTTTGATTATGCTCTACATGTGTTTGCAGTCCTCATCATTGGAAACTATAGTCAGTAGTTCAGATCATGTTGTCTTCAAAACCAGTCCGAGAGACAAAGAAAGGAGGGATTCTTTTGGTGCTGGTCATTCAAACTTAGTTTTTTCTTTTCTTGAAGAACATCTGTTCCTGCTGCTGGGGGCTCTTCGAAGATCATTGAGCTGAGAATGAGTATTGTGCACAGAGTCTTGGACTGCTGTTTAGTTCTATTGCTCCCTTCTGGGTGAACTAGCAACCACCTGCCACAAGGCTAAGGCAGCATCAAAGTCCTGACTGCTGCTTTAGCAAATAGAAAGTTGAGGACTTTGTAAAGAACCCCTGCTATTTTTTGAAGATACTGCAAATGTTGAATGCATGCAGTTTTTTCATTTACATGGTTTACGTACTTTAAAAAGTTACGTAACATACATAAGTAACATTAAATACATTTAAAAGTATCAGGAGCACAATGCTTCATCATCTTTGTGTATCTCAGAAGTGAGAGGAGCGAAAACCTTTTTAAGCTCTGTGAGAAAAATAATTCCAATTTTCAAGCTATACAAACCTGTATTCCTGAGGTGTCTGTGGAGCTGCAGCATTCAGTTGCAACCATTTGGAGTGTTAATGCCCTGCTCTCATTTAAAACAGCAGAAGTAGTACAGACTGTGGTAAAGCAAGCAGTATTTCAACATGCTCTTATAAAGACTGGGGTAACTTCTGATCATTTTCCATAATGTACCTTATTCTCATGCAGTCAACTTGCCTTTTGATAAATTAGAATTTGAATGATAACAGAGCCATGATGCCCATTGTTTTTCACTAGGTGGAAAAATAAAACCTCTTGAAACAAGACACATGTGCAAATCCCTTCTTGTCTTTATTGGGTTCTACTGGGGTTCATGGGTTATTTGCAACTGAAAAATGTATCCTTTAAAATTAAGATTTTTTTTTTTTTTATGGCTGCTGCTATTTCTGACAGACTGATTAGCAGCTCTTTCAATAGAAGAAATGAATGTCTTAAAGACAAGTTTGTCATAGCAGCTCTATTGAAGATGAATCTATTTTTTTCATCTTCCCTGCGTCAGGGAATCAACTACTTGTCTAAAACGTCAGCACCATTTCAAAAATTGACATAATGTTGTACAACCATAAGTGTAGGAGGTTCTTTTGGTTCTTTAACTTTGTTTAAGATGTTGTGACCCAAGGGGACTCCAAAGAATATCTGGCAAGATTCACTAAGCAACACAGAATTTGAAATTGGTTGTTTGTCCAGTTATTCCCATTGGGTGATCTGGTCTCCTTGTGTTAGAATACCCTAAATGGGGGTCTTGGTGATGGTAAATATTTTGGCCTAATTTCTGAACGCAGAAAATACCATATAGTACATTATCTGATTCTGTCTCTCTGGAGAGGCCTTTCTTTGAGAAAGATGTATTGTTCATAGTAAAAAATTATTACAATGCTTTTTGCTGTTTTGAGAATTCAGATTATAATGCTGACTTACGTCTTTCTGAGCAGTTGTTTAGCCAACTTGGTTGTTCTTGAGGCATATGGGCATAATATCTGCAGAGGAAGTGAGGGGTTTTTTGGCTTCTAGTAAAATCTTGGTTGCTTGCAGCCTTTTTGAGATTCCACCTGCACTGCTAGTTTGTTGTGAATTGTCTTGTAATAAATAAGTATTTGTAAAGCACAGAAGCTGTTGACATAGTCCTCTAAATAATTGCTTCCATCTCTCATGCTCCTGAAAGATTATTCTATAAATAAAAAGTCTTGGATTGGGTAAGGGGAATGGCTTACATTCCTGAATACTTAAGTACTTTTGAACTCAAAGTTTACAGTCTTCTCTGGTTTTGCCAATAGAGTACTAAAGCAGAAAATGAAACACCAGTTGTGAAGTCTTCTCCAAGTGCCCTTACAAAAACTGAGCTTCGAGTTACACCAGAAAGGAAAGCTTACTCTGAAGGCCAACCAAAAAGAATAAGGTATGTATGGACAAAACCTGACAAGAGTGTGTCTGTGGCTGGGTAAAAGGGTGTGGGAGTAGAGCCCAGCCCCACAACCAAAACCTTTTTTACTGTCAGGACATCTGTGTGGTGGAACAGGCTTCACAGAGAGTCTGTGCTGTCTGTCTGTCCTCAAAGCTTTTTGGGATTTAACTGGACAGCTTGCTCTGACGTCACATCTGACCCTGACTGGAGCAAGAGGTTGAACTAGAGCCCATCTGAGTATCTTCTGTCCTGAATGATCCTATGATTCTATGTTAGAGTAAGCAGCTGTAAAAAATAGACTTGCCAAAATCTCTTTGTGGATTTGTATTGTTCAGTCTTCCATGCTTTTTCTTTTCAGTTGAGTTTCTAAGCTGTCTAACTATGATATGCTGTGGTAAATGAACTGGTACTGGCAGTAGAATTTAGTGTACACTTTTTGTATATTTGCCTGTTGGACATCCCAACTGACTGTAAAGTCAATTCTGAGAAAACCACTATACTGCATGTCTTAACCTTGCTGTATTAAGTTAATTGTCAGTGCTCTTACTATAAGATGATGTGAATATAGCAGAAGAGTAAAATGTTTGGTTAAACCTGCAATCTTTGATAAGACTCTAAGTCTCTGGTAAAGCATATGGGGGAAAAACTCAGACTGTGAAAGTGTGTGTTAGTAAATTCCTGTATATTTATGCCACAGTGATGCTTTTATTCTTTCTTAAAATATCTTGCATATAAAACTGAAGGTGAGAGAGTTGATGTTTTCTGGTTCTTTCCATTTTTCCTGATTTATTCTCTGAAAATACAACTGTTACTTCAAGTATGCACTCAATATACACAGATCATACAGGTCAGAAATGTTAATATCTTAATCCCTTTTGCAAATCAGACAAAAAGAGGTCATTCAAGGGGTATATGCACCAGAAGATGTCTACGTTTTTCCTCTAACCAGAGTTGGGGAAGCATGCACATTAAAGGTCCATTTGCGGAATAACTCCTGCACAACACACATGGTGAGTTTGGCAGACTTCATCTTAAACAGATACTTGTAAGTCCTTTCAATTGCTCAGCTGCACTCTTTTTTTTCTCTTTAACTCTCGACAAAAATTACAGTCATACACATCTTAGTTTGCTAGTTCCAAAAGTCAATATTTGAAGAATTTTGATGTATAATTTTTCTTTTTTGTCTGACTAACTGAATGTATTTGTAATAAATTAATACGAAAATATGGTAGATCATAGTTTGTATAGGTTTTTTATTATTCTAATTCACTGATTTTAATTTTTTAACTTCATTAAAATATTAAAATAAGATTTTTTCCTTACTGTCCACAAATGTGGGCAGTCTTTATTTTTAAACCTTGGGTGTGTGTAAAGCTGTATTTGTAAGTGGATTATCTTACACTTGTCAGAAGTTGAATATGATGGGCTTAAATATAGTGCACTTTTAAGCATTTTGTATTAAATTACAGCTGAAATTTGTAAATCCCAGAGAGCCTTTCTACATCAAGCACTTGAAATACTCTCTAAGGTGAGTAATGCATATGCTAACATTCTCTCCTAACAAAAAAATGAACCAAGTAATTCAGTAAGATAAATATCTTCTGCGTATGTATAGTGCTAAAATGTACATATAAATATTCTGGATGCTTTTGTTTATAGTTACTGGTTTGGGGAGGGGGGGTGGGGTGGGGTGAGGCTTTTTTTTGTTGGGGTTCTTTTTTATTTTTTTTTTCTGCTAAACTGTACTCTCTAATCTCTGTTTGAAGCAGAATGAGCCCACACAGTTATTTCTGCATTTGCCGATTTCTTCCCTGCAAATTGTTTCTAACAGTGCTGCTGCTTTTAATGTTAAGCCTAATGCTTCATGTAACCATTTGGCATGCTGTGCACAATCAAGTCATTCCTTCATTTATACTTTCTGCACAACAGACCAAGCAAATTGCCTTCATCATGCTTCTAATTTGACAAACCTGCAGAGCTGCATCGAAGATTCTGTGCAACCACAAGGTTTGAGCAGCCACTGGAATTGTCTGGTCTTACCAACTATTTCAGCATTTTACCTGCATAAAAGAAATTTTTAAGTTAGTGATAACAATCCCTGAAAATAAACCCAGTCATCTGTGGAGTTCATTACAACAAGTGTGTGACAGTAGTATTAGTCATCTCTTCAAGAAGTACATGCTCATTTGCAACAGTGGGATTGTCAGGATGTAGAAATGCAACCATTTCATTACAAGTGGTACAGCATACATTCTCAAACAGGTTCCCATTTTAAACACAGGAAAGCTAAGGGTGTAGAGAGCAGCAATTTTGAGCAAATCATAAATGGAGTTAGATATTCTGCCTCCTAATCTGCTCCACATTTATCAAAAAGACAGGGCTGTAGTGGTGCTAGCCAGAGGTATTCAAAGTATTCTTAAGGCCACTTTTCAGTGCCAAGTGTTGTAGCTTCTCTCAGGCTTGTGTTAGTGCTTCAATTTAAATGTCATCTTTTTATTAAGTATTTCACGTGAGATGGCACAGAAGGGTTTTTTATGGGTGTAGTGACCAGGATGAGATCTATCCAAATAAAGACTAGGCCTATCTGAGGCTGTACAGTAGCAGACAAAGGACAAGATAACTTGATTAAGCCATCCTTGACAAAAAAAAATAAGTAACTTCACTGGCAGATACTTTGATGTTTCAAAAATATTTTTGAGGAATGCCGTAAAAACTATATGTGTAAAAATTTTCTGCAAGAGATTATGAACTCCTACAGGATTTATCTGAAGTAGACTTAAGTTTAAAAGTCAGTCTACTTTTTTTATTCCTACTAACTTTGGCAGTTTTTTCTTTGGTGTAAATACCAGCTTTACTTATCTTTTAAAAAAAATAATTTCTCTGAAGACAACATAGTGCTCTCCCATTTATGAACATAAGGCACAGAAGATTTGCTTGACTTGAATAGATGCTTTTTAAAAAGTTTTAAAAGTGTTTTAAATGGCTTTTATTTGAGAATAGCATCCAGGAGGATATCAATAAAGCTGCTGTCAGCTGTTTCCTTCTAAAATTTGGCATCTTAGGAAGTAATGTTCAGAACTAATTGGATGAGAAGACTCTTTGCAGGAACTTGGAATATTAGTCTGTAAATATGAGAATAAGAGTAGAAAGTACTATCTACCTATATGTTTTTTGCCAAAAAAGTGTAATGTAATGTACTAAACATGATCTATTGCATACTCTTAAGTTTGAGGGCCAAATTTAAAAGTAATCCTGTATAATCAAGTTTTAAATCTAGATAAAGGAAGTGAAACTTTGTATCTAATATCAGGAGTCTTGACCTTCAGAATCTGGTGTAGTGTTTTTGCCAGTTCTTCAATTGGTTATTGAAGAATGCTATCCCAATTACCAGTACATAGCACTGCTGTTGAATTCTGTCTGGTATTTACACTCAAAAGAATTCTATTTCTTGACAGATTAGAATTTTTTTTTACTGAAAGGAAAATACTTTTAACAATATGATTCTTAAGTGATACAAGCATATGAATTAAGCATTAAAAAAGTGGCGAATTTCTGTTTCTGGAAGGACTACCAAGTTGCTATGCCTACTTAAAGCTTGAAAGCAAAAGTGTCACAGTTTTATTGCTTTCAGAAGCCATCTGATTACAGGGTAGTATATGTTCCAGATACTACTAAAAAGATAAAACTGTTTGTTGGGTTGTTACCTTCACTAATTACTTTGGGTGTGAATGGTCACTGTTCATTGATGAACCATCTGCTTATTAAGGCTTAAACTGGGCTAACTGCCTGTACTCTTCTTTTTCAATTTATTGCAGTGTTGTGTTTTGAGGATTAGAGGATTAGTTTGTCTGTGAAGAAGGCTTCAGGCACACCTGACTTTTCAGAAATACTACTTGAAGTTGGTGCAACAGCCTGTAAAGGCCATACACTATTCAGAGACTGAGGTGCAGGCATAGTGGCAAGTTTGAAATAAGAGTTTTTTTAAGAGAAAAACAGTTAACTGCAGCAGAATTCTACTTGTCATGAAACTATAGTTTCTAATTACTGTACTTGAGAAAAATCTTCCAGGTTGCTTAACTTCTGAGAACATTTATGTTATGGAGTAGCCCAAAGAGCTGTTATATCTCGAGTCTGAACTTTACAGCTTTGTTGGCCAAGAAAATGAAAATAGCATCTTTCCCTTTCGGTTAGGAAGCAAGTCTTGATGAAGCAAGTGATGAGTCTTATCTCAATAATGAGAAATCAGACTGCTACAAAACAGACTACATAATGTCTGACTTACTCTGCTTGTAGGGAAGAATAATAATGTGTTTAACCCCCACCAAATGGACACCTGAATTTAGAGATCAAGAGGAATTTAATATAGCTGTCATTTGCTAAGAAACTGCTCTGCCTCAGTACCATTGAGGTACATATTCTGGAAATTAATATTTGACAGCCAGATGTGGCCATCTTTTTGAACTTACTGTTCAAAAGTAACTTACTGTTAACTTACTTAACTAACTTACACTGTATCAAAACTTAATACTAAGTTTCAGTATGGTCATATTGTTCTTTTTGAGTAAGTGTTATCTAATATATCAGGGAGCACACATGTATTATTTTGGAGATGATACAGACTTCTGCATCTCTTCTGGCTTTCTACTGAATTTACTTTTACTTCTGTGAATTCTCAGGTGGCCTAGTTATATGCAGCTTCACACTCTATTCCTAGAAAACTTATGTTTTCAAACATAATGCATGTTACGGATTAAATAGTCATACTGATGTCCTTCACTTTAAATAATTAATTTTTTTTTTTAATGAGCTGAGTAAATAACTCCAACTTGTATATCATAGATGGTTAAAAAGACAGACAATGCCAGATTTGTTATACAACACTTGGCAGTCGAGTATGAGACATGAAACTGATTTGGTTGTATTCCTTTGGTGCACTGTTAATTGTAGTTCACTACAGTACAATGAGTACTTTATTTTTGTATTAACCTGATAAAAAAAATACAATACCATACCAGTCTTTATTCTAAATGTGTGGACTCTTATTTGATTGACCAGGACATTGTTAAAAAAAAAATACCTGGAAATTGCTGGTGTGGTTAATCAGCACTAAGGATCATAGTAGAAAATAAAAATTGTGTGTAGGGCAGGTATGACTTCAGATATAGGTCAGGGGTAGAGTAGAAGGGTAAAAGCACAGACTGATTATGATAAGTTGGATTAGTATAGAGAAAAGGAGTATGAAAAGGTAGGAACACAGTGAGAAAAAAACGGGAAATAAGCACATTCCAGAGGACTTTGCGTAATACTATATGCTGTTAAGGAAAGAAAATTGACGGTATAGTAAAAGCAAACAAAACAGTATTTTCTTTTTCTAGTAAGTGATGCTGTTCATAATTCCTTATTTCAGTATGTGCCTGTTACTGCTACCTGTTTCAGTGCTGGATATTTCTATTGGATGCCATGGAATCCAAAAGACTGCCACTCAAAATTTTCAGCTATTGCTTGTACAGCTTATATTTTTAAATAATTCAGTCTAGGCTTTTGACAATTAACAAACACTCATTACATTTGGTATGTTATTATGTAATACAAATAGAAGAGGAATTATGTAAAAAGGTGTAGAATTTCTAAAATGTTGTTTGAGGATGGACGCATTGATTTACAGTTATTCAGAAAAATATTTCTTAATGTGGAAGCAGTTAGGAGTAGTACAAATTTTTAGCTTCAAATGCATGAATTTCAAATAAGAGTTGGAAATTTTAGTGTACTTGTGTGATGTTTGAAGGGAAGAAATGTAGTAATTTTGCTCTAAATAAAGTTTATGCACTGTCAATATTGCTAAGAGACAGACCAAACTTATCAAGGTAAACTAGCAGCAATAAAGTATTGTATTACTTTGTATAATCAGAAGGAAAAAATTACCTTGAAGATCAAAGTCCTTCAGAAGAAAAATAGATAACCTAATCTATAAAAATAAATTTGATGATCCAGTCCACATCCAGTATACCCTTTTGATGAAAATACAGACTAGACAAGAATTTGCCTATCAGGTAGTATTTATTATTTGTTTATTAACAATGATTTTTCCCATAATTGCCTTTTTAGATCCTGTCATTACATCACTGTGCCAGTCCAGTTCAAGCCAAAGGCAGAAGGAATGTTTGAAGACGTCTTCATTGTGCTGACAGCCAAATATGGCCCAATTAATATTCGGCTATATGGTAAAGCCATTGCAAAAAAATAGTCAGAACAGTTTTGTGACTGTTTATAACAGTTTATAGCAGTTCATAACATTTAAAATATTCAAAAAAATTTTACAACATTTCCATACTAATGTCCTACTTGTTTTGCCCTGTGATGCTGCTTTGATGAAAAGTCTTCTGTAAGTTGAATTATGGTGCTTGTTTTATAAATCTGTTTTGATAGTAAAAACATTGAGAAATAACACTGTATGTTTTAAAGTTATCTTTTTATAATTTATGTTTCTGCACTTTTAAAGCAAATGGAAATTTTGTATTTTTGCATTTATTTGAAATAGCTAGATACTGTTATATTTTAAGTATTGTAGATTCAGAAATAAAATCTATGTGTAAACAGCTGATTCTACCTGATTTCTGTTGGTTTTAGAGGATTATTTGCTGTAGGTGAGGGATCAAGCTGCCTTCTCTCAGACAATGGTAAGTTTTTGGGGGCCTGTGGGGGAACAGGGGGAGGCATTGCAGTCCAGAAAGCTGACCTGTTAATATCACGTTTCCATAAGGTAATGCTGGGATCTGGCAATCATCCCCTCCTGTTTCACACAGTTCAGTGGCAGGCATAAGCACTGTTTTTAACTCTAACAACGTGAAAACAATGTAAATTTTAACATGGGCAATAGTGTCTTCAGTCTTCCAGAGTTCTGCATCATACCCAATATTCTGTCTCTGAAAGTCCTACAAAGATATTACTTTGAGAAATGACATAAGCCTGTCAACTTAGTGGTTCAATTCTATTTCCTCAGTATCTGCCACCAGACAAGTAAGGATGGGAGGTAGAATCCCACCTTTCTTTCACATTTATTGGCCTGTTTGTGAATTCAGCTGTTCACATTTTTTAACCCTTTTGACACTTTCCACAGCTCCATGTGGTAGCAAGTTCTAAAAGTTCTCTGTATATTCCCTTAAGAAAATTTGTTTTTTCTATGATAAACTGGATTATTTCTGATTTAATTGAGTACTCTCCAGTTCTTATATTGTAGCAGTCATTGAACAACAGTTCCACTATCCCCTTTCCCATTGTTACCATATCATAGAAGAGTTTGGGTTTGAAGGGAACTTTACAGGTCGTCCACCACCTCTGCCCTGGACAGGAACAACTTTAACTAGACCAGGTTGTTCAGAGCCCAATCCAATATGACCTGAAGTTTTGTTTACATGAATAGGATGTCTTCCACTGCTTTGGGCAACCTGTTCCCAGGATATAATTGGCTTTCTGGGCTCCAAGTGCACATTGCCAGCTCATATGCAGCCTCTCTCTCACTAGCACCCAAGCTGTCCTTGGCAGGGCTGCTCTTGATCTGTTCATTCCTGTGAATGATACCAGAGGTTGCCCTGACCCAGACACAGCCCCTTGCACTTGGTCTTGTTAAACCTCAAGAGACTCCCATGTGCCCACTTTATGAGCTCGTCCAGGTTCCTCTGGCTGGTCTCCCGTCCCTCAGGTCTGTCAGCTGCACTGCTCAGCTTGGTGTCTGCAAACCTGCTGAGGGTGCACTCGATCCCTTCTTCTGTATCATTAATGAAGATATTAAGTAACACGGGTCCCAATATGGATCTTTGAGGGACACCATTTGTCACTGGTGCCCGCTGGTCACTCTGAGCCATTGATCACTACCCTCTGGATATGACCAATTTCTTAGCCAGCTAGCAGCCCACCCATCAAATCCATCTCTCTCCAATTTAGAGAGAAGGATGTTGTGTCAAGGGCTTTAAAGAGTCAACATTTGTAACCCTTCCCTTGTTCACTGATGTGGTCACTCCATAGTAGAAGGCCATCAGGTTGTTTAAACAGGATTTCCCTTTGGTCAAGGGTGCTGCCTGTCTCAAGTCACTTCCCTGTCCTCCATATGTTTTAGCATAGCTGCTAGGAGGAGCTGTTCCATGGTTTTCCCTGGCACAGATGTGAGGCTGATGGGTCAGTAGTTCCTGGGCTCCTCCTTTCTACCCTTTAAAAAAGCTGGTGTAATGTTGCCCTTTTTTCAGTCACCTGGGACTTCACCATCATGACTTTTCAAATACCATGTTTATAGCCTTTGGCTTTGTCTTGTATTTTATTTTTGTAGCATGGAGCTTTATGGTCAAAGTTGCTTTAAGATAGAAGTGCAGTTTTTTTGACAGCATTGTTCTGTCATAGCATATGTACATCATTCCCTTCTTCAGGTTTGTAGGAGTGTGAGTGAAATTCATTTTAGTAGGAGGTTGTTGGTTTAGCAGAATTTTCAAACAACTGAAATGTGAAAAAGCAAGGAGGAAAATCTTGAAGTACTCTCTGCATTGCCTTTGATATATGCCATCAGTGTTAAGTAAAAGGATACTAAGTATACTAAAGCTGCTGTTTCTTAGCAGTCTGGGAACCAGGAAAGGAATATTTATTAAAAGAAATTAAACTAGAGATGATAAGTCTTGTCACCTCCTTTTTCTCCCAACATGTAAGTTCCTGTCTGTGAGATACTGTGACTATGTTCCTTTTGCCCTCTTTCTGCCAGATGTTCAGTGTTTCCTTAACTGATGCAATGCCTGTACTTCTGAATACAGAATTGGAATAGAGGGAATCTTCTGCTTGCTGCCTTACCTCAACAGGCTTGGCTGCTTCATTTGAGAAAGACCTTAGTGTACAAAAGCCTATGTCTGTTCAGTTTCAGAAGCACAATTGGAAGTCTCTTCCAAAGCTGGAAAAAAGACCAAGCTGCCTTTGAGTTACAATAAGAAGCCCTGACTTTGGATAATTAAGTATTTGGTGTAAATTCAGAATTGTCTTGTGTTCTGTTCCTGTGGTAGGCCTGCTGTCTGTGACTGTTCATGCTTCTGTTAGGGGCTTTTCTTGAGTTCTTGATATGAGAAGAATTGGGAAGAAAGAATTCCTATGTTTTCTCCTTGGTTGGATGCAAGGGAGGAAAAGGATGCAGGATGTGCTGCTGTGAATACTCTGGTGAACTATACTTGTGTGCATAAATATGTAAATATATATGGGCGAAACACATCTGAGCAAATGACCTGTCCTCATTATCCAAGAGAATCCTTGTTTGCAGGTGGTGTGAATTATTTTGGTATCTGTTCGCAGCCCGCTGTGCTTGTTTCACTCCCAATAATGACTGTCTTTGCAGTCACTTCAAACCGGTTCCATTCCTACTCCACAAAATGAGATTGCTTCCTTTCCCCACGGTTGCTTTATTTATGTAATAAACTTCTGTAGTCAAGATGATCTTGCTTTGATTTGTCCAGTGCTCACTGTGAAGAAGTCCTGATTTCTGTCTACAGTGATACAGAAAAATAGAATAAAAATAGAATAATTCCGTCCAGAATTTTATTTGATTAAGATTTTAAGCTGTAATACTTTTAATAAAGCAGATTAAGTATAATTCTTTTCTCATTTTGATCTTTGAAAGCTTTGAAACTTTTTTGCAATTTTCTCGTGTTGTTGGCTGCAATCTTTTTTTCTCAGACTGGCAAGATTGACTCAAACACCCCAAGCAGCAAACTTAAAAAAATCCCAAACAAACCTGAAACGATGTCTTTTTAATTACAGTTATCTAACTTGTTGATTTAAAGACCAGTCAGAGAGGAAATTCAGAAATAAATAATTTTTAAAAATTCATTAAGTGTCTATCGTTGAGGATGTCTGTGTACCTGTTCAACCTAATTGGGATATTAGTAATCATAATTATTCAAGAGCTTTGTGAAGTTTTCACATCATTGACTACAAATGGAGTTATAATACATTCTGTACACGTGCTTCAGTGTGTTTTGGAGATTGTTGCCCTGGCATCTGAAACTAATTAGCGTTCAGAAAACCTCATAGAGGTGCATATCAAGGCTTGGCTGTCTAGAAGATTATTTTGATTATATAAAAGCTTAAAATGGTAAAGAGAATTTTGTGAGTGTTTTTTGATATATAAAGTAAATTACTGGGGGCAGTGCTGGCCTTTTGAAATAGAATACTAAGTACTCTGGGCATTTCTTTTGTAGGAATGCCTGGAAGGTAAGATGCTGGTATATTCTTGCTCCTATGATTTGTGGAGGAGTTTGGGGGTGGGGGGGTAACAAAGTTCACCATGAGGTTAGTAGGTTATGTATCTTACGTATGTGAAACATGTTAGCTTTCTATACTGCAGCACCTTTGGAAATGAGCAAAGGCATTCTGGGAACAAAAGTCCTTGGAAGCCAGTGAGAGAGTAGCAGGTGACATAAGATCAAGTGTCCCTGGTACTGTAATGGAGTATCCTGACTTTCATTCACAGCTATCTTGTTCTACCTTATTTCAAGAAACCTCCAGATAATAGAAGTTCATGTCTTACTGCTTTTGTTGTATAGCATAAATGAAGAATATATATCTTTTTATCAGAATGACAAACATCAAATATTTGGGTGAAGAATCCATCTGCCTGCCATGATGCCTCATATTCAGTAAGAAAGGTGACTGTTAATAAGTTTTTAAGTGGTAGTGTTTGCATGATACCAATTTTTTCCCCAAACTTGCCAGTTAGGTAGAATATTGTTTCTAGCTTCCCATTTGAAAATTTGACTTGGTACCAACAATAGAAAAGATTTTTCTCAATGTTCTTATAACAGTAATGATTTTTTTGCCTTTAGAGCACTGTATTAGTTGACTGATACATCAAGTAATGTGGAATCTGCCTTATAGGTTCCAATGGAATGGTAACTCCAATACAGAATAAAGAAGTGTTGCAAGCTGGAACATGGTGGATTAAAAAGAGGATTTTCTTTAGACATTTCATTAATTTGCTAAAACTGCTCCTGAAATCTTTTCAAACTTAATGCAATGTGCTAAATCTATACTAATAGCATAAACATCTAAGTTGCAGCATAAAAAAGTTAAGCTAGAAAATGAAAATTCTGCTTTCAATAACATAGTGTTTGATACAAAGCTTTTCTAAGCATATCCCTCAATCCTGGATGGGTTTTTTTTGCTGTATGGTTGTTGGAGGGCAGTCTTACAGGACCAGTTTTTAGATGTAAAATTAGATGGATATGATGCACTTGGATTAATTTTCTGTAAATATTATCTGATCACCTTGAAAACTGGATGCTTGGGTGGCACTTTTTGACTCTAGACATTTCCTACAGGTAAATGTTGGTTTGATTTTTAAATATTTTTTTTTTTTTCACAGGGGAAAAAATGTTAGTCAGTGCTGACAAGCTGAAGAGTTGATGTATAAATACCACTTTAAACCATGGACCTTTAAGTATAAGACTCCTTATAAAGCACTCTAATATTTTTCCTGATTAGCGTATTCATCACTGCCATTGTACTTGGCAAATATTTGTAACACAAATTCATGTCTTTATGGCTCAAAATGCTTAATTCTGAGACAGTTTGTCCTTGATTGCAGGGGCAGTTTGTTGTCAGGGAATGACATTTTCAGGTATGTCTTTCCTCACAGGCTCTCATCTAAAGCCACCTGCCTAAATCTGACAGTTGAGCACCAGCTGGGAATTATGACCCGGAGAAGCATAAAAGGGCTGGAGCGAGACAAAATGATCCATCAAGTCCTGCTTGTAAGTCAGGTCTCCAAACATGCATTTTCCACTCTATAAATTAAAAATTAAAATACTAATGGGTGTGCTTTTGTATTCATTCAACAATTGGTTCATTAGGTAGGTATGTACAAAGAGGCTCGCTTGTCAATGCTGTTTGGCTTTAAAAGGAGGCAAAATCGGTAGGGGTTAGGCTGGTCGTGAAATGCCCCCACCCCTTTTACCTTCCTTCCATGTTTGTTCTGGGAGGCTGGCGGTAGGTAATACTCATCCTGCATAGAGCTGGTTTGCATTGTGAGTGTTCTGTCACTAGTCACAGCTGTCAGGTATGTCAGTCATGTAGTATTGTGGTGGTGTCAGAGACATAATCAGAGAGATTAGGTGGACACAAAGAGCTCTGAATGAGGTGGTAATTGCGTTCAGGGGGAAAAGAGAGTTAAAGAAAGAAACTTTCCTTTCTCACAAGATCCATTAAGGAGGTGACAGCTAATATGTTAAAGCTGGAACAAGATAATTGTGGTAAGAATCTTTGTGTGTTCTCCCTAAAATGCAATGTGCTCACAATAAATATTCAAATGCTTATTTTGTGTTGTGAATACCAGATAACCATTTACAGTGAAATGCAACCTCTTTCAAAAAGTTTAAATTCATTGCCAAGAATGTTCTAGGAACAGTTATAAAACTCAAAAGGAATATTGGTGCTATACTGAATCACAAAAATGCCATCTTATGAAAGCTTCTTTGCAGTGATTTTCTTCAAATTGGTCTAGTGGAAAAGAAATACTGAGATGCCAGCCATGGGCTGTGCTCTTCCAGACTTTGCTCTTTGAGTAGTACTTGAATAGTACCTCTCCCCCTCCTCTTTTTTTTTAACAGACTACTTGAGTATCTGTTTACATTACATTTTTGCTGCATTGATGCCATGCTTCAGAATTGCTACTTACCCTTAAGATCTAGGAAGAAATTTCCCTTCCCTTCCCTTCCCTTCCCTTCCCTTCCCTTCCCTTCCCTTCCCTTCCCTTCCCTTCCCTTCCCTTCCCTTCCCTTCCCTTCCCTTCCCTTCCCTTCCCTTCCCTTCCCTTCCCTTCCCTTCCCTTCCCTTCCCTTCCCTTCCCTTCCCTTCCCTTCCCTTCCTTCCCTTCCCTTCCCTTCCCTTCCCTTCCCTTCCCTTCCCTTCCCTTCCCTTCCCTTCCCTTCCCTTCCCTTCCCTTCCCTTCCCTTCCCTTCCCTTCCCTTCCCTTCCCTTCCCTTCCCTTCCCTTCCCTTCCCTTCCCTTCCCTTCCCTTCCCTTCCCTTCCCTTCCCTTCCCTTCCCTTCCCTTCCCTTCCCTTCCCTTCCCTTCCCTTCCCTTCCCTTCCCTTCCCTTCCCTTCCCTTCCCTTCCCTTCCCTTCCCTTCCCTTCCCTTCCCTTCCCTTCCCTTCCCTTCCCTTCCCTTCCCTTCCCTTCCCTTCCCTTCCCTTCCCTTCCCTTCCCTTCCCTTCCCTTCCCTTCCCTTCCCTTCCCCCTTTTGAAGCACTGAAGGGTGCTACAAGTGTACACACAAGGTGTGTGCTGGAACTTCCTTTGGCAGCAGTCTTTTAAGCACCTAGTCAGTGTCTTTTGCTTCCTGTCCCTACATTTGAAGTCAGGATCTCTGTCCCCTCCAAATAGGCAGGAATAAATGTTTTGGCATCCTCTTCACAGTTTGAACATTCCCCTTTGCACCTCTGGAAGCTCTTAAAAACCTCAGCTAGTGTAAGGACTTCAGAACCTGCTGATCTCTACTTCCTCCTGCTCTTGTGCACGGGCTTATATAGTACAAATTTTGATTATTTGGTGTAGGCCAATGGATTCCAAGCCAAATAGGGAAAAAATGTCAATGCTTTTGGTGTATTATATATGAGCAGAAGAGTTGTTACGTAGACCTTGCCAAGTTAGCAATTAATTCCATGGCTGGTTGTGATTGTGGAAAAATAAGCTTCTATGACCAACCCCATGTACTTTATGACCCTAGTGAACAGTGACATTGATTTCCTGGCACTGCACAGCTGCTGTTGTGTTGAATGTTTAATCTGAAATCAACAGGACTGTTGAGTATTCTTTATTTTCAATGAATATAAAATTTATAATTAATGACTATAAAAGCCAAAAGCAACCACTAGTGGAAAAATCAGTCCCATAACAAATTTAAATAGTATCAAACATCTTCCACTGTACTGCTTGCCATCAGAAAACATGAAAAGCAGTTTAATTTCTGTCCATTATCTTCTTGGGATCTTGCTAGAGTTTCTGTGTTGACTGAAGTAAAAGCCCAATCTGGCAATCTTTGCTCAGAGAACTTTCAGAGCCTTCAAAGATGACTTTATATGTACAAAAAGAAGAAAATACTATATTAGACTCTATTGTGACAAATTTTTGTGCCTCCCTTGCCATTCAAACCAACGTTTTTCCATTTTCTTTTGCAGCACCAAGTCCTAGTAAATGTTACAATACAAAATAGAGAATGGTATGAGTCATGAAATCTTCTTTGACTGATTCTTCATATAAATGAAAGTAGTTTCTCATTTCTCATAGTATTTATGATGGTTTTCCAAGCCTTCTTTTCTTGCTGGCTGTTCTGTTTGATAGTAAAGTGGGTTGAGAAGAATCATCTCCAAAGATGGAACGATTTGATGCATTTTGATTATAACCATCCTGCAAGTGCTTTTAGGGTAGTTGAGCCACCATGTGTTTGTATAATGGATTGATCAGTTTGATTCTTTTAATACAGGTAAATCACTTGGATGCAGGTTAATTCAGGCTGTGTTTACAGAGGTTATTCTGATCCCTTTTTCAGGCTCCTGTATGTGTTTTCAAGGAAACAATACCCCAAAACCTTTAGAGAATGAAAACCCATTCCTACCTATTTACAGAATGGGTTTTTTCTTTCAAGCTGGAAGCCTACAAAATAAGTCTTAGGTGTTCATCATAATCCTTTATGAGTTTTAAATCTGCTTCATAAGTTGGCAATTTTAAGTGGTTCCTGGTGAGTAGAGCCCTGGTGAGCTTCAAAACCACACACAGTTTCAATGAAGCTGTGTGAACCTGCTTCAGAATCTCTGCAAGTTTTCCAAGCTTTTATGCCCTCGCATGGTTTACAGACAAAAACCTACAGGGGTCCCATTTAAAGCCTCCTAGCAGCTAAAAGATAGAGAAAAAATGGCTTTTAAAAAACCTGAAGTACCCTCTTATGAGTGCATTAAAAGCAATTTTATTTGCTTTCCACTTTCAAAATGCTTCAAGCTGCCAAAGACGCGATGTTAGAAAATGACTCATGAGTACTAGAGAGAAATAGTCTTTGAAAGTTGGTTCATAGTAACGGATGATAGCTAGGCAAGTGGAATTTCTGTATTCAGAAGGAAGTATCTTCTGTCCTCATATTGCAGATTTTTTTTTCTGTCTTAGTAATCTGTTCTTCAGTGGTTCTTCACCTTTATCTTACAGGTTTTCAGCAATTGTGTGAAAATCAGCTCAGAGCTTCAGTTTGTTCCTGTGGATGCTGTCTATCAGTGTTTGGAGAACCAGGACCTCCACAGAAAGGGAAGGCAATGCCAAAACAATGAAGGCTTTTAATTTAACCCACCTTTCAGATAAATCATGATGTGTCATCCTGTGTATTGTCTGACAGTCTGTACTGTAGGTTTTAGGAAATTCTAGTATTACATTGTGGGTTTTACATTTTCATTGCAGTGTTTGGTACTGGAGTGGTTTCTTGATTTATTTTCTCTACTGGAAACACTGGGTAAAAGGCAAAGTATTAAAAGTCCTCCTTATTTTGATATTGCTACAGCTTCTCTCAGTTTTCTCTCTCTCTTCCGGTGTAAATAAAGACAACAGTATGGAGTAGACTTTCCAAAATTCAAGAATATTTGGACCTTGTGTTCAGTTCCAAGCCTCTCTTGAAAAAATATGCTTTCCTTTCTAAATTGTACTGCTGAGTGTTAGGGAAAGAAATTGCTAGGAAAGATTCATGTAATGAAATCTAGAGATGACCTGACAAAAGAAATTTGAGTGAACTGTTTAACTTCATTTTCTAATGGTTTAAACAGATGTTACCTTTAGGAAGTCCCCACAAAATCATTCCTTTTGAAGGCTTACTGTACATACTTCATGGTCTTGTAAATGTGGTATGAATATTTGGTATGAATAACCATGGAGGAAAAGAACTAACAGCATTAACTTTTAGTGGTTTTAAACTTTAAAACTACGTATTCACCAGCCCTTTAGCTTTTTCTCTAAGGAGTCAAAAAGAAGAAAGGAAAATTTTGATGCTGTTGGTTGTTAACAATAGCTGAAAATTGAATAAATATTAAAAGAATTAAAAAACTAAAATAATTAAATGAAAGTACAGAAGTGGTAGTGGAGAGTGTCTGAGCTGTATTGTCCTTGTGACAAAACAGAAAGCAAGATGTGTGTGAACAGGATGTGAGCATAACCTGAGATCTTGAGATTAAGATTCTTACCTGGTTTTAACAGTGAAAACACAACTGTGAGTCTCAAACTTGCATGTGGAAATAATGCTGACTTACAGACTAGCAACGCATTGTGTAGTTGAGTACTAATTGCAGAGGTTTGGCATTTTTAGAAATCAAGTAAATTAAATGATGGAATGAAATTTTGAAAACATTTGCATACCTAGAGCAACAGTTGGTACTTAATCTCACCGTTTACTTATATAAACCATTTAATGCAGGCAAATTATTTGATTCCCCAAAACTCATTTGCTGCTCCTTCACAACTGCATAGCTTTTCCTGGGATCAGTCAATCCATATTAGGCAGCTGTTGTATGTTAGGAAGTTATTTCAAAGCCTCTTGCATATGTTACCTATTTCTTGCATAGGCTCTATAGTTTCTGTGTACCCCTCTCCATTGTGATCACTCCTGGAGTCCTCAGAGGAATTACTGCCAAAACTCCAGGCAATGCCTGTATGGCCTGTATGGAACTAGTCTGTTAGGCTTGTCAGTACAGCTGCAAACACAAAAAGATATTTGAGCGTAAAAAAAAAATCCCTTCCAAACTCCAAACAAACAGGACCCTCCCCCAGAAGAGCTGAGGCTTCCCAGAACTAGTACAGCAATACAGGATTGCTCCCAAGAAGAATGATCACTAGCATCACCAGATACGAAAACAGCTGTGCTGCAGTATGATGTTACCCTCTTAGGAAGGGTCTAGGTGAGATTCTCCTTCACTGCTTCAGTAAGGTTATCATGGTGGGGGGGTTTATGGCAGAGTTCCTTATCAACTCTTTTGTAGAAAGATGAAATTTATTTTGTGTCATTGCAAAAACACATATGAGTGTAGAATGAAAGAGATACTTGTATACGAACATAGAGCTTGCATTTGTAACATAAAAAATGAAGCAGCTTTTTTTTTTGGTGGAGTATAGAATGAGACAAATAGAAAAATGTTGATTCACTGAAGGTAAGGAAGTTGACAGTTCGTTAAAAAAAGATTTTGGGAAGTGACTTTGTATACTTTAACACTTGGCTGTGCAGAAGGAGTGTTGTTGGTGGATTAAATAGAAGATGTTAGCTTTAGCTACACAGATGAGAAATAATTTTTCTTTATTCTAGCAATGTATAGAAAATAAGCTGTGTTTTAGAAGACAAAACTGTAGTTTAATGAAGTCGTGGGCAGAAGTTCCTGCCTGGATCTTGCTATGTTTTCAGAAGATATAACTGCCCCTCAGCTGCTTGTCACCCTCTTTTCAGCTGGTGATTATCATCATCTCAGATCTGTTCGTTGTGCATGTTGTCATTTTCTAACTTGTCTGTCAAAATGAGTTAGGTTGAAACGACTTTTTTTTTTTTTTTTTTTATTTAAAGTTAACTTGGTTCTCTTAGAAGGCAACAGATTGTGGAACATTTGTAATAAGAGCCCCTCCAGCAGATAATCTCAAGCAGAAGGGTGATGACAGGCGGCTGGAGGTTGTAACCTCTTCTGAGCTGGAGGAGTTTCTTGAGATAAATTAGTTATTCCAAAACTTGGGTGGAAGCAAGCATATCTGCTGCAGGGGCGGGGGTCTTGTAGACACCCCTCACCCTGCAAAAGCTGCTTCTGACACTTCCACAGCCAGGAGCCACCCATGCTGCTGATCTGCTCCCTTCTATAGGCATGTGACTTAGAGCAGGGTGTCAGTATTCAGAGCCTGTTTGAGTCAGAAAGACATGCTGGAGTGGAAAGCAGGCCAGCTTGGAACAGTGATGCTGAGTATGAGGATACCTTTGTCGGCTTGACTAAAGACCAGCCCACCTACAGGTGCCATTCTTTGATGAAATTGGGTTGAAATCCAGATGCTCTCATTTCATAACTCAACAAAACGGGGAATAGCTGCTGCAGGAGCAACAGAAGAGACTGGGGGTGGGGGGGGGTCTGTCAGTGCCCTGGAGCACACTGCAGTTCTTGTAATCCTGCTTTCTCAGGAATCCTATTCATATATGCTGAAATGCTAACATGAAGGTTGTCCTAAGATGCTTTTGAGTTAATGTGGTAATGTGGGAGTTGCTAAAGCATTTGTTCATTGAGATGCAGGAGTTGAGGACTTATTAGTGTGGGAGGCCATACTTCCTCTTTGCAGAGGAAGAACTCCACAGTGCTCAGCCTAGTTAATATGTCTCAGGATATGAAACTTTATAAATAATGATATCTAAAGGAGGCAATTTATGGCTCCTCTTGCCAAGAATTTGCCTTACTTGTTTATCTGGGAAAAGGAGGAGGTCCATTTTCTATGTTAATATGATAGACATAATCTCTAGCAGGTCAGACTGATATATGGTCTCTCAAATGGATCTTCCTGTTGAAGACGAAGATGTATTTGTCCTTAGGCCCAAAATCCAAGAGTTCATGGTCAAAAGCAGATAAAACAGCTGTTTTATGTTTTATGTGGAGTCAGATACAAACTCTGAAACAAAAAAGGCAAACTGGATATTTTAAGTGAAATCCAAGTAGCAGTGATGTGACTGCAAGGGTGGAACTGCAATCCTAGGGACATGAGAGGATGAGCAGGAGGAAAGGTGAAAAGTCTGTTGACCTGTTCTGGCATGGTGTCAATGTGCACCACTGTATCCAACTGGGAGAAGTAGAAGGACTTGCAGTGGAGATAGTTTTACTTCTGTTTCTGCCTTCTGTAGTGCTTAGGGTATAGGTCTAATCTTGTAACTCTATATTCACAAATTTCAAATCACCAAGGACAGTATATTGTTATGAGGACTTGGGTCTTCCTAGTGGGACTTGGAGAACATGCTGGCTGCTTAACGCAGCATTCTTGCATCCAGAATCACAGAATCACAAGGTTGGAAGAGACCTTCAAGATCACTGAGTCCAACCCATGCCCTAACATCTCAACTAAACCATGGCACTGAGTGCCAAATCCAGTCTTTTTTTAAACACATCCAGGGGTGGTGACTATGCCACCTCCCCGGATTAGTACTGCTATTTCAGCATCAAGCTGCTGTAATTGTCAGTCTCAATAAATTGAAACTCTCAAAGCACTGAAGGGTAACACCGTGTCTATTGTAGTTGACTCTTGCAATGTTTGTTTTAGAATGACTCAAGTACTGTGTCAGTTCAAAAGTGAGTGTTAAGTTGCTGAGACTGCTTACTGAGATGTATCCGAAAGAAAGGATTTTTCTTTCATACAGGTATTGTGTCTGATCACTTTTTATTCAATTTGTTTGGAACTCTGAAAGGAAGAGTGATTTGAAAAAAAAACTGTAGCTCAAAATCTGTATTGAATGGTACTCTCTGTTACAACAGAGAAATTTATTTATTGTATGACCATAATGTTTTTTTTTCTTAAAAAAAACAAACCCCTAACTAGAATAATAATTTCTTTCTGAAACTCCTTGCTGCGATTCACAAAGCTCAACATTTTTTAACCACAAACCCGCAATTGATCAAAAAGCTAGGTAAAATATGTCTTTGCAGAACTTAAAGAGGACCATGCAGCAGAAAATATCAACACCAGCCATTAATGTAAATGGGTTTTCTTGAAGGTGCAATGGAATGTTCCTGACTAATAGATATCTTTAATCCCTTTCTGAAATGGAATTTTGCAATGCAGCTGAGGGCCAACTGATCATAAAAGCCTTATTATCTGGCTGAGACATTGTTGGGTCTGGATACTCTTTGAATGGCATCTTGATGTCAGCCTAGCCCCATGCTGATTTTGCTGTCTTTCTTACTCTTAGGGAATAGCTAAATGACATATATTCTTCTTCCTGCTGATGAGGTAAATTGTAAACATCCCTCTAGACTCTCAAATTCACCTGCTAGAGTGATCTGTTTCAGCTGTGGCAATGCAAAGTTTCTTTTCATGCAATTAATGGGACAATTATATCAGAATGATGAGATCATGCCTTTTGCTGAAAAGAATAGGGATCTTTCATGAACAAAGAGAGCTTTATTTACATCTTTACAAATAAAGCACCATTTTATTCAGTGAAAGTGGGTGACTGCTACAATTTGGGTAGGCACAGCATGGCATGAAGGTGAACTCACTCTGTAGAGTGGTAGGTAGAGCTTTGGTGTGGCTGTCTCAAAACAAAATAAGTAGTACTTTGGGCATTTTTCCCTGCTTTGAATGACTAGTGGACTAGTGTGCAGAGAGTTCTGGTATTGCCTAAGTAAACCTAAGACTGATGAAAATAGTTTCAATTTTTTGCTAAATAAATATTGAGAATCCATCTTGGTCTTTTAAAGACTTTTCATGTAGGTAGATTTTGTGCATGTAAATCAGATAGAAGTGGTGGACAATTCTGTACTCTGGGGGAACTGTGACTCATAATTTGATCCCAAGTTATGAGCCATATCCAAACAGAAACATGGGAAGTATTTTCATTCTTGATTCTTTAGACTTACATATTTGTACAAGAGAAACCCTATTGACATTGCTAAGAGAAATACAAGAGTCTGAGATATTTTTACAGTTCTTCCTTTAAGCTGAAGAGCATATTTTTTCTTTTAAAAACTCATTCAGTGAATACTAATTTTAGTCTGACTTTTGACACTGTTCTAAATGACATCTGGATTTCCTGTAAAATCATATGTCTAGTACAAAGCTGAGACTGCCCACTGACAAATAAATTCCTATGCTCATGTAATTCTCTTTAGGAACAGAAAAATCACAGCTATTCTGACTCCAAAGTGGTTTTGGGTTTTTTTTCTGGTAGCAGACGTGATTCTGAGGACTCTTTAAATGAATTCAGCATCTAGCCTGTGCCTGGATCGTTGCAGTTAACTACCAAGTAAAGCCCATACAAGTTAACGGAAGGACTTGTGGATGGGGGGAAGTCTCCTTGATATCGCTCCAATTTTCACCATATGGGTGAGTGGTTTGTGGAACCAGAGAGGCCCAGTAGGTGAGAGGGTGACTTGGAGCCCCTTCCAGCAGCAGCTGGGCAGCCTCTGGCTGCGTGCCCCATGCAACTGTTCAAGCGGCCCAGGCACCGGTGTTCCCTGCCAAGATTTGCGTGCTGCTGTTGGGCTGTGGTGCCAGGAATGGGGTTGAACAGAACAATATCTTCTTTGCTCTGCTGCCTTGCCCCCAGCAGAAGGGCAGATATTTGGAGGGAGAAAGGGCTTGGAGATAACATTGTGCCTGTTTTCCTGGGGGAGGCTCTGAGGTCGCTGCGTGGCCTCTCTGCATGGGGTGTAATTCAAGTTTTGTTGTTGCTCATCTTTCATGCTCTCAGAGTAACAAACTGAGTACAGAAGAGAAATAAATAAACTGCACTGTAAAAGCTATAAAGATTAAACAAATAAACCTTAAGATATTAGTTCTAAAACCTGAGAGCAGGAACAGGCTTTATGGAGTTGTTGAGTTTTGAAGTTTGGGATTGTTATGTGCTAAAAGTCTGTGAATGGCATAGCCACAAATAAGCCATAAGCAGGTATTTATGTGCCCTTGTTTGCACAATGGTGAAAAGTTTCAAGTTTGTGGAACAAGGACATTATTCCACACATTTTCACCTTGCCAGAAAAACGTAGGTTGAAGAAGTGAAACTTTCTGGAAACAAGGTAACTTAGATTGGCATAAGGTCCAGGTGTAGCTGTATATTTTATCAAAATGTTGCCAGACTGTCCAACATAATGTAAGTGCATGTATATCAAGAGTATACATACATGAATAATCTGTTCAGTCTCTATCTCCTCATTCTAAGGAAATTACTCTAAGTCAGCTGTTTTGCATTAACTGCCTGCATGCAAATTGTTATTGTCAGATCAGTATGAGCCAATTCCAAGCCGTTCATTTTCTTGGTTAAGGACCAATTTTTGCACTTTTGCATGTGCTGCTGGGGCATAGTACACATTTTATAGAAAACAACTGAAGATTAACCGATTTATAGTAAATTTGACATCCTAGCTTAACTTGTGACAATTCATTCATGAATTCCTACTGTTAGAGTGTGCTGTAGTCAATATGAGCAAAAGCAAGATGTTAATCTGCACAAGTGAGGCAAAATTTGTACCAAGAGCAACTTCTTTCCATATGTGTTGCTGATTCATCCTTTAAGCAGTTTCCATTCTATGCAATGAAGATCAAGCTACTCTAGAGATGGTAACTTAATAATAGAAAATAAGCAAAACTAAAGGTCAATTTCACAGTGTAATTTGATTCATATTTCTGCAATTGTTAATATTATATCAGAAGAATTTCCAAAGTTGCATTACTCTGGAACAGGATTTTTGTTTTCTGTGTTAGGATTGTAATCATATCACTTAATATTTAAAAAAACCCTCCAAAACTCTAGTATATGGCATTGCTGCCTATTGTGTAAATTCCTAACCTAGAAAAACTGGTTCACTTGTGAAAGTCTGTGTTACATAGTGTATAATCTGTACCATTTCTAATCAGTTGCAGAGACTATCCTGGAACATCGTAGTTCCCCACTTCATAGATTTGAGAGAGAAATACAGGGGGGTTTCATTCATCTCATGTTAAACATCTGAACTGAAGTATTATTTTCACAACATGACAGGGCACTTCTTAGTACTTCTAACACTCACTTGAGAGATGTATGTACGACCTGTTAGGATGGTACCTATAAAGACAAAATGAAGCTTTGAAGTTAACATTTTGAGATGTAGAAACTCTTTTTTCCTTTCACATGTTCTGAATATTTTTTTCCAGTAGTGTCTTGTTTAAAGTAATTCAGCTGACAGTGAAGAATGCTGAAGATGGTGGCCCAAGAAGTAAACAGTGTGTTGAAGGAAAAACATGTAAAAATCTGTAGCTTTTATGTATTTTGCAACTTGTTAAACTGATGCTAAAATAACTGTGAAAATGCCTTTTTAATAGCTTATTTTGTACTGGCCTCTGTTCTTGGTGTCTGTATGCTATGTTAGCATCTGTAGGTAACCTGCCAATAAATGAGTGGCTAAGGAAGTATCTGAGAGAAGACACAGCAAGTTATTGGAGGAACTCCTGTTAATGAAGTCCTACAGCTCTGAGCATGAGAGAACAGTTGGTCTTTTTGCAAGCAGTTTGTGATCTAGTGGTTGGAGTTTGAATGCAGGAATGAATTCTGCCACTCAGTCCTCTCGGTAGTTGTTTTCTTGTCTACAGAATAGGAATAATGCTTGTGTATGCCTGGGTTGGTGAGATTGAACTGATTAGTGACAACAAAATGCTTTGAGAGCCTTTAATGAAAGGCATTAAACAACTGCATATGCAGATTTTCAATATTAAAAATATATTATAGGTGATATGTAAAAACAGTGGGGAAGATAAAAAAAGTCACTGGGATTCATTTAACAAGAAAGAGCATAGAGAATAGTTCCTAAGATCCTTTTGGGAGGAGTTACCTAGAAGGTAACTAATATAAGGTAATAATATAACAGTCTAATTTGCAGTATTTATCTAATCAATTGTGAAAACACTTTTCCAGACATAAAAAATGCATTTGCTTAGAGCAGCAGATGAAGTAAAGTAAGCCTGTGGTCAGCAGCAGGTTTCACTTGTGCTTGTTATGGACAATATGGATATCTGATTCAGTGGTCAGTGTTAGCCTGGGGTCCCTGAAGGCCATGTTCCTATTGGGCGTGAAAAACACTCATCTGCTATACTATATGAAAATATATGCAATTTGATTTGTGTCCTCTGTCCAACCTATTTGCTTTAATTTAGTTGTCTTCTCTGATGGTAAAACCTTTTTCAATGCTGCATTTATGCAAAGGCTTTCATTGAAAAGAAGCCCAAAAACAGAGGCAAAAAAAAAAATCCAAGAAAGAGAAAAGGAGGAGTTGTAGTAAGTGGACACTGGGAAGTTCTCAGAGCTCTGCAGCTTTATCTTTTGGGAGAGTTGAAGGGCAGAACCAGAAGAACTTTATTCAAAGGGTAAGGTTCTTAAAATGAAGGTAGTTATATTTTAAAGTTTAAGTGTTGACCAGATGCCTCTGTACTGTCCCAGGAAAACAGTGAAAATGGTCCTTATTTCCAAAAATTAGGGATTTTTTATTTTAGTGTTTAAATAGAAAGATAGAAATATTCTAAGACCTGAAGAAGAAGAATGGAATGGCTTTTAAACACATATGAATGTGTCCAGTTATTGGGAATGTTATGGAAGGTAGGAAGACAGGCAACTTAATAGGAATTATGATATTAGTGAACATAAAACCAGAAGGTTGTAGGTTGCAGTGCTGATTTGACCATTACAGTTAAACATAAGATGATGATGATGATGATGCTGTTCTTGGTTATCAGTTCTATTATGCATTCCTGTCATATGATACCCTTTTCTTCACATAAGACTTTCCAAGGTTTTAGGGTTTTTAGCTCATGGCTTCATTTGACACAGTAGGTGGGCAACACATTGTTTATTCAATACTTTTTCTGTAGGTTTTCTGTGTATGTGTGTGCAAAATTAGTCTGATCATTTCTATTCTGCTGAAGTCAGTGGGATTTCTGATGTGAACCTGAAAAGAGGATCTTTTCTAACAATATTTGTCAATTCTTTCATTTACAAGTGCTTTACAAACTAATTACTGACCTCAGAACTGAGATAAGCCAGTACAGTAGGACTGGTAGCTAAGAAAGTAATTCTGGAAATGTTTTTTGGAGAAAAAGGGGGTTTTGGTAGTACATTAAATCAAAAAGTGTAGAATAACAAGCAGTGAATAGCTGCTTTGTGTTCCAGTAGACAGAATAAACCAGGAGAATTTGGATCAGTTCCCAATTATGCCTGTTCTCAGAGTACATTCTTAAAGCAAATCATATTTATTTTATAATTTAAATTCTGTATCTATATAATGGAAAATTGAGACTTGTCCTCCAACACAAATCAGTCTGAGACCTGGGAAAGATATTAAAAATATATTTGATAAATGGTATTATAAACAAAAAACTTTTGCCTTTCATGTGGCAAAGACTTTATTTTGCGAAGCTGAAAATATAAATTGTTTGTAAATTCATGACAACAGAGTACATCCTGTAGAACAGACAGGTTAAGACAAGAATTCATTTCTTATTTGATGATCAAATATTGTCTAGTTGCTACATACATTATTGGCTCTGTACAATAAGATGTAGCCCAGCTCCTCTTACACAGCATGTGTAATTTCTCTGTTTATTATGGTAATATTCATGGTATTATCTTATGAGATACAATTTGATTCCAGCCCCTTTTTCTTGGTTCCTTGCAGAGAGTTTTGGCATCATAGCTTTCTTGGCTGATTCATCAGAAGGTGAAAGTAGACCTGGCAACCTGATCTGTGCTCACTTGTTGTGAACTTTATTGCTTTAGACCTCCTTTTAGGAAAAGGAGGGTGGCATTGCTTCTGTTACAGTTTGGAGAGTCTTGGGGTGCTTCTGATATTCATAGTGCTCACTAAGATTACAGTGTGACATTACATTTTATTTAGCATGAAAACCTTTTTTAGTTATGTCCATCAAGACAAGAAAACCAAAACATCTCTTAAGATATGTGGGATTTCTAAAACTGAGATTGACATCTCATGATGGGGTCTGCAGGTGTGTGGGTGGAATTGGCAGATGAACAACGTGTTGCAGAATGAACGTGTGTATATGTGTGCACCCAGGAACAACAAATGAGCTGGAGTCTAATTTCAGTGAATGAGTAGAAGAGGCAGAGAATTTTCTACAACAGGAAAAGAAGTAATCTTTCTTGTGCTACCATCCTTACATCCTTACACACATTTTCTCCCTGTCATTGCTTTCATACCTACCACCTACTTAACAAGGCATACAAGTTGGACGGTGCACTCTCTGGAGTGACACAATTTCACACTCCTGTGACATGTTGGAAATACAGTCAGTCTGGGTCATGTATCTGGCCAAAGGGCTCTGTATTAAGACCATCTGCACACATCTGCTCAGCCACTGAGGTGCGTGTCAAGGCCTTGCACCTCTCTGAAGCCCAGGGAAGACTGAGGCCTCCGTCCCTCTACAATTTAGAATTTGAAACATTTGAATTTGAATTAAGATCATGAACCATTCTGGAAAATTTCAGAGTCTTTCCTAAAATATTTAATAGACCTTTTTCCTTCAAAATGGCCAAAACCATAATGGCAAGCCTGTGGCATGGTTTTATGTATGTTAACTGATTTTTAAAATTCTGAAGAGACTTGTTTGCTTGCCATTAGTTCCATAAATTACCTAATATAGAAATTTTCTCCCCTGGTGTACTCTGGTTAGTCTAACTAGGAAGGAGAGTGGAAGCCCTTGGAATGAATGAGCTTTTTGAGAATCATCCAAGAGAAAGAATGTAACTTCCTGGCTTTAGTGAGAGAATTGTCATGTTTTTTCTCTGTTATAATGCTTCCCTCACTAGACTCTGCCATGATAATAAAGTCTTGGTTTGAAAAGACAGGTGTCTGCTAAGGAAGGCAGGAGTCTCCCTTGAAATGGAAAAATGTAAACCCCCCCCACCCCAGATCTTAATTATTATAATCTTGAAATCAAGGGGCTCTCAGGGAAAGATATGGGAATAGGAATAACAGTTCTTTACTAGGAAAATTAAAATAAAAATGCAGTAGTAAAAAGAAAAACCACTGACAGAATGCAACCTAACACCCCGTTGGTCAGAGTGTTGGTAGCAGTCTGATTAAATGGTGGCTGCAGTCTCCGTAGAGTGACAGATGTGGTTCTCTTGAAGCAATGATCCTGTAGAAGGATGTAGTTTTCCTCTGAAGGTTCAGTGGTGTAGATGGGTCTGGTCTTGCTCAGGGAATCCGGTGGAGAAAGGCTGCCTGTGGTGTTTTGTGTCTCAGATTATACCCAGGTAGGAATGCTTGGCTCCTCCCCGCTGTGGAGCATCTCACAATGGGGTGATGTCATTTTATCAGCCATGCAGCGACTGACTCAATGCACATTAACAGAAGATATCCCCCTGGAGTTATGAGGGATGGGTTGTGGAAGAGATAAAGAACACTGCCCCACCTGGTTTTAACAGATGGTAATAGGATACATACTTTTGATTACATCTTGCATTGCAACCTAAGACAATAAACCACCAAAAAAAAAACCAAACCACCAAAACCAAGCCCTGCCCCCCACTCCAGAGGCTAGATTGAGTGGGGATTTTTGGAAGCTGGCATATTGAAGGTGTTTCTGTCCCTGTCTACTTCAGGGTTCCAGTAAGGCTGCAGTCTTTGTTTTTGAAAACAGCCCCAGGTTTGGAAGTATGAGCAGTGCTTATCTGCTCCTGGTGGACAGCTGGGAGAGGAATCTGGATGACCTGCAACAAACCCTACCAAATACTCTTCTGACTAGTTTTAGGTGTTTTATTTGTAGCATGCTTTTATGTGTAGTTTAGCGAGGCTGGTTTATGACGTGCCCATATGTTATTTAGCTGTGTTCTTACTGTGGTTTGAGTGTTTTTAATTTCTTCCTCCTTGTTCTCTCAGCGTAACAGATAATAGGAATCAGCAATACTTGAAATACACTGATCTGTGGCTTCCTGGTGGGAAACAAGATGAGTCACCAGTAACTAAAACCAACAGCCTTTATGTTCCCGGATTCAAATTTGTTCTTCTCAGTATAATTGTTCAAATACTTGCTTTCCCCACTGACTTCCTCCCTAGCAGTGCAGCACGTCTTGCAGACTGCCAGACTGGGAAGGAAGAAGTGATAGCAGTTACAGCATGTGTAACAAGCCCAGAAAAGGGGCCCACCAGGGATCGATATGGACACGCAGACCTAAGTGCTTCACCAGACTGTGTATCTCCTACCATATCTAATAGCATGATTGGGCCAAGTATTTATTATAGAATAGCAGGGATTCTATCTGCCAGGTTTCTTTGGTTCTTGCACTGGGGTTCTGGACATGGGAGGGGTAAGTGGTGCTTATATTGTTAAGTTACACCCTTAGGAACAGAGCACCTTGCTGTCTGCCAGTAACACTGAAGTTACTTTTACTACCAGATGAACAATAAAGTAGTAAAAAAAAACCCCAACAAAACCTCCAACAGTCCAAATATTAGCTATACCATTGCTATGTTTAGAGAGGAAGATAAAGAAAAAAATGAAATTCATGCACAGATCTGCCTACACCTTAAATAATTTATAAGATTTTTCACTTTTTCATCCAGGACACAGTCAGGATGTCTGTGCAGCCTTATGGATATGAGAACACAATGTCATGATACTGTGAGTATGGCTTTCACTGAAGAGATGTTGGGGCTTTCTTTTTTTATTTTTTAAGATAAGTTTCTTCATATAACAAAACTCTCCCTGGGATTGTCTTTATAGTGAAACCTCTACACAAGTCCAAGTTCTCCTATGATATATAACTTTGTCAGGGAAAAAATGTTAACTGTCTCTCTAAGCTTCAAAAATACTGACATTCTTCAGACACGTTTGTGGAGCAAGACACTGAACAGAACTTTAAATGGAAATTTTGGTGATTAAAAGGTAAAGAACTTGTATACCTGAGGAAATGTTGTCCCCTATATGTTAGGTTGCAGGTTCTCTCCTCCAGAGACATCTTGGATAGGAGTATCATGAGCACAGAGTGTTCTCAGCATTTCACTTTCCATACGTGCATCCATCACAATGCTTTCTGAGCATGTCTATGCATTTTCATCACTTTTTGCTGTCCTCCTCCTCCTACGTGCCCAAAATATCCCAAACTGCTGCCAGGCAAATCTTTTCACTCAAGAGGTATTGTATAGAAATAATTTGTTACTCGGTAGGTGATTTTTTTTATGCTTTTCAAGGTCTTCCATGGGTTAGGATATTCCTTTGCACGTGGGAAGACTCTCTTGATGGAAGTGAATGACTGGTATTCCTTGAGAAGTCATTGAAGGGAATACAACTGAAGTGTGTCAGATTAACTTGTTATGAAGTATATACAGATTAATAGGGCACTTTTGGAAATGGAGCACTTGACTCTTGGTGGCTAACTACAGAGCAAACTTAAAATCGAGTTTCTCCCAGTTGGTTAGAGTAAAAATAAATGAATTATAAATGCCAAGTTAGGGATTAACCCTGTGACCTCTTGATGATTTTTGCAACTCTCAGGACAAGTAGCCCAAATAATTATCCATATTACTGGAAGCTCTTTCTGTAGTGTTTGATGTTCTTTGGCTCCTTGTGGCTTAATCCAAACTATGTTTGCTAAAATAATATTTCACTGCTGCTCTGAATGTTTCTCTGTTTTGGAAGTAATCTGGTAGTTCCCCCTTTTCCAGTCAAATAGTTACCCACAGCACCAACTTCAGGCCATCACCTCCACAATCTTCATGGCTTGGTGCTTTGAATTCTGGGTTGGCAGATTCCTGGCTCCTTCAAGCAGACTTATATCTTCCTTCCAACCTGCAATTTGGGAGAGGTGAGGCAAAAAGTGAAACAAGCACATTTGAATCCAACATGCACATGCTTTAAGTTAGCATTGTTTACACTTCTTCATGTTACCTCATCCCTGCTATTTATCCTCTTCATTCTTAGGCTCACAGGTGTAACTGGGAAGGGAAAAGTCTTTAGAGTACATTGTGGACGGGAATGTGAACTGGGGCTGATTCTCTAAATTAACAGAAATCAGAGAATGGGTCAAGTTGAAAGGGACCACAGTGGGTCATCTGGTCCAGCCTCCCTGCTCAAGCAGGTTCATTCCAGAGCACAGAGCACAGGATTGCGTCCAGATGGTTTGTGAGTATCTCCAGTGAGGGAGACTCCACGACCTCTCTGGGTAGTCCAGTGCTCCCAGAAATAGGGACTTCTTTATTTCTGTGAGAATGGTATGTGCAAATACTCCTGTGTTTAAACATGTAATAGCAACTTTGGTTGCTATACGTGTTCCCAAGTGGTTTGGGCATAGTTGAGATTAAGGTGGCCATTTTACTACATAATCCCTACCACGGGCCTGCAACCCAAAGGATATTAACATGGATAGGGGGAGGCCAAGGGCTGGTGAATGCGTGACAGTTCTGTGTGGGACTGCATTACTGAGCCTGGAATGGACAGTGCCTGCAAGTGAACACAGGCAAGGCAGAAGCTGCCTTGAGTTCGTGCCTGCTGGGCCCTGACGTGAACTGGGTTTTCCTGTCTTGCAACATTTTTTGAAAAGTTAAAAAATTTATCATTCTGCATGGGACAAAGTGTACTTTTTTTTGTTTCCCCTGCCCTGTGCCAGTCCTGACCTTTACAGAGGTGCAGGGGCAGGGGCTGCCTGAGGGCTGGTGGGTGTTGTGGGGCTGCCCCGTGGACACTGGGGCTCCTCCTTGCCGCCAGTCTCGGAGCAGGGCCATTCCCACACTACCAGAGCAGCTCACAGAATCGTTAGGGTTGGAAAGGACCTCTGGAGATCATCTGGTCTAAACCCCCTGCCAAGCCAGGGTCACCTAGAGCAGATGAGACAGGAAACATCCAGAGATGGAGACTCTACAACTTCCCTGGGCAGCCTGCCACCCTCAAGGTCAAGAAGTTCTTCCTTACATTGAAGTGAAACTCCTTTTTTGGTTTATGGCCATTGCTCCATGTCCAGGTGCTGGGCACCACTGAAAAGAGCCTGGCACCATGCTCTTGCACCCGCCTTTGAGATATTTACCTCCATTAATGAGATCCAGTCTCCGTCTTCTCCAGGCTGAACAGGCCCAGCTCCTCCAGTGTCTCCTGTTAAGAGAGATGTTTGGTCTTTGTGGCCTCTGCTGGACCCTCTGCCATAGCTCCTTGTCTTTCTCGTACTGAGGAGCCCAGAACTGGACACAGCGCTCCAGATGTGGCCTCACTAGGACCAAGTAATGGGGGAGGATCACCTCTTTCAACCTGCAGGCCGTACATTTCCCGATGCACCCCAGGATCCCATTGGCTCTCAGAGCTTCAAAGGCACCGCCGGCTCATGGTCAACTTGTTACCCCCCACAACTCTCAGGTCCTTCTCCACACTGCTGTTCTCTAGAAGGTCGCCAACCCCAATAGCGCTAGTACTTGGGGTTACTCCTCCCCAGACCCTTGCTGAACCTCATTAGGTTTCTCTCCGGGAAGGCGAGTCACGGGCGGCATCTGGGGCGCCCCCCGCCGCAGTCGGGGGCCGGTCCCGCGGAGCCGGAGCCGCGCACATCCACCCGGCAGGTGTCAGTGTGGGCTGCGGGGCCGGGCGGGAGCGCCGCCTCCCCTCCCCCGCTCCGCCCGCCCCCCCGCCGGCGGCCCCCGCGCCCGCCCGCCCGCCCGCCGGAGCCAGACTCGCTGCAGACAGGCGGCAGCCAGCGGGGCGGGCAGGGCGGGGGGGCGGAGGAGGAGAGGCTGGGGATGAGTTGGAGGCAGGCACAGCTTCAGCGCAGGGAGTGCGGCTGCCGGAGACAGGCAGGGGGAGGAGGCGAGGCGCTCCGGAGGAGGCCGGCGCGGCGCGGGGGCGAGCGGCGGGGGCCGGCGGGAGGTGAGTGCTGCCCGCCGCGGCGGGGCCGGGGGCGGCCGGGGGGCGCCGCCGCGGAAAGTGCCAGAGAAAGTGCGGGAGGCCCGAGTTGAAGGTCTGCGAGCGTGCGGGGGACGAGGCGGCGGCTGCCGGGGGTCTCCGGCTGCGCTCGCCCACCCTCCCTGCCGCGGCGGGGGCAGTGCCCGCTCCCCCCGGCCGCCGCCGGGCCGGGCTGAGCGCGTCCCTCCGCGGCACCTGGGGGGGAAGGCGGGGGTGCCGGCCGGGGCCAGGGCAGCGTGACAGGTACCGCTGATAGCGGGGGCCGGCCGGGGCTCCGGGGAGCCCCTCTGCCGCCCGCCGCCGTCCTGCCCCGACTGGCCCGGGAAGCGGCCGGAGGGGCAACCCGGACGGGAGACCCCCGGGGCTCCGCAGGAGAGGCGGAGGCGAGCGGGGCTGCGGAGCCGCGGCGGCGGGCAGGGCGCTGGGGAGCACGGAGTGCGCGGCACGTCCTCTCCGGCTGCTCCGGAGTACGTAGCGGAGCTCCGTGCGGCCGCTGGGTCAGGGCTGGTGTCGCTGCCCGGCTCCGCGGGGAGACCCTGGCGGGGATGCCCGGCCGAGGTGCGCGCCCAGCGCCGGGCGGACAACTTTCGCAGGAAGGCAAAGCGGCAGTGCGGCTGCCGGGCTCACGCACCAGTGACCTATATTTGATGAAGTGCCTTTTTTTTCCTTAAAAAAAAGTTTATTAGCAGAAGTCGATCTTTGCCTGCCTGTATCACACGCCTGCCTGCATTGTTTGCAGTGAATATGTGCATCCCAAATTTCTGAATGGTGTGCCAGGTTTTCTGTCATGTAGGTGGGTAGGTAGTTATGCGTAGGCTACGGTTTGATGCTTGCTGAAGAGGCAAACACCCCGTTGTGTGTAGGTTTAAGTTCAGTGAAAAGCAAACAGGAAGCAGGCAAAATGCAAAAGTAACTTCTGTTTTCCTGGGCGATCTGAACACCCAGAATGATACAGATTTTAGTGGGATTCAGAACCTTTTCTGAATAGCAAATGGTTGTGCAGGAGAACAAATATCTGGTGAATAATTTGATGTGGTGTTAAAAATACTGTTTGGTGTTATAAAAGTTTGTTCATCTAAAAGCACAGACATCTCCTTGTCAGGATGGAAAGCTCCTTTAAGAGTGTTTTCTGTGCTTCCAAACCAAAAACATCCTGCATTAAAATATTTGTGGACTGGAAAGGTGGATCACGTAGCACGAAGAGTGAAATGTCTCCAGCATCATAAATCTGAAGCTGGCCAAAAAGGGAGAGAGTTTTCGCCACAAGAAAGCCCAAGGGACAATTACCGGTAGTCATAGATGAGGTAAGAACATAAATGCTGCCTAAGTAGGGGCAGTGTTCTTGCTGGTGCTTCAACACCTGGGTATGTTGGTTAGACAAAACTTCAATTCTGTTTTCCAATTTAAATTCTAGGAAAGTGTTTTGGGGAGCCTGTTCTTTGCAATGATCCCGAGCTCTCTAACATATGATGCATCTTTGAGTAGAATTAAGTTACTGTGCATGGTGCGCACGTGTTTGATTCCACTAATGAACATAAAAATATTATGGCTTAGAGGCTGTAAATGAAAGGAGAAGTTTTGCTGGAGAACCAGTGCGCTGGTGGGAAGCAGCCTAATCAACATCCCCTTATCCATATTAGCTGAGATAGAGATGATAATCTGAACATCTATATCTGTACTGGCATTTTAGCACCAGGTATTAAGTTACTGTGATACACAAAGTGACCAGCATGAGGAGAACTCGAAGTGGAATGTGTCAACTCTCTACAGTTATACATAGAAATAGAAACACATCTTTTTGTATAATCAGTGTTTATACCAGCACAGTTGGTTCCAACTCAGGTATGTGAAGATCATTATTGTATCCACCTAAGGCGTATCAATATTCTCCAGGAAATTCAGATGCCAGAGTGGGCCTAAATGGTGATCAGTGTGTAACCCAGAATGCGCTAACAATGTGAGACACAATATCTGAGATCACTGGTTTTTGTTAACTGAAACCTTACAGGCACTAGGCAGCATTTGACTGATGAAGTTTTCAGTCTTCAGGACCTTAGACTTCTTACAAGAAAACTTATGGAAGTACAAGGAAGTTGAGATTCAAGATTGAGGCACACTTGTATTAAATGTGGTAAGATTAAAGCCATTGGGCAGTAGCTTAACCTAGGAATTTAGAACTAACCTGGCCTTTTTTTATTTTTCAGTAGACAAAATGCTATTTTCTTTGCACAGAACATTAACGTGAGACTTGAAATGAGGAATTGTTAGTTTTCCCTGCATTGAAGGTGTATTTTTGCAAGAGGGGAAGAGGGGACTGGAAGTTTTCTTTCTGATTATCTTGACCAAAATTTAGCTCTCTCTCAGCTGTCCTGCAGTGTTGCCCTGAAAACTCAGCTTCTGAGCTTGCTGACATAGTTTTCTAAGACTTTCCCAGGACAGTAACTGTAAACATAGAGATAGGTATACATTCCTTCTGTTACACGTCTTGTGATGGACATCTCTCATGGGCAATGGAGTGGGAAAGTGTTATCCTGACCATCCAATCCCTGGCCGTGGTCAGAAACCTATAAATCATGGGAGGAAAAATAAACTTTCTCTTTCCTTTCACCATACCTTGAGCTGTGTCTATGTGATCTATTCAGCACCAGTGGCTACACTGCAGTACCCTGTCTAGTGCTGCTCTTCCACTAAGAACGAGTTTTATGTCAATGACACTCTCTGAAATAATTTGGAATATTCCAAAATATTTGGAAATTTCCAAATGTGGATATGATGTGCCAGAAAGAAGTAAATAATTATTGAAATAATTGAGAAATACTTTAAAAGTATTTTAACTTAGCATAGTCTCTAAGAGAAATTAACTGTTAAAAAGTATGTACCTGTTCAGCAACTCTTGCATCAGGAGTCATGGTTATTGCATTTAATTTGTGAGTGGTCTTGGAAAAGTTTTTTTTTTTTTTTTTTTCCCTGTCTGGTTCAAAACAGCTCCCTGCAAGTGCATTGCCAGTTACAGAATGCAAATACTTCTAGGAGTTTGGAGATGAATTTTTCCGCAGATTGGTTCTGTGGTAACCGTGAAATTCTTCAATGGCACCAATCTAGTATCAGCTGCTCGTTAAAGGCACTGATGCCAGAACAGTGGTGCATCAGTTGCTGGGAATCCAACCCTGTAGTGAAATGATTCATGCATATACATTTTCTTTTCTCAGTTGACAGCTATTTTTAAGAATAGCTGTCTTGCCTAGAAGGTTGATATCTAAGCAAAGGCAGCCTAGATAGCTAAAAATTTCTTTCACACCAAACATAATCTTAGTACACTAAAACATTTAAATGGAATTGATTTTAATTGATTCTTGCTGAATCTCTTATTCTAATTGGCCATTATAAAGGGACCGTGGTGTTTTGAAGCTGATGTCAGGAAGTTGGCAATTTTTTGCACAAATAAAGATGGTGAGTTTGAAGTAGGTGTCAATTTGAAGGAACTTATAATAATAATGGGTAGTGATATCTATATGGTAGCAGATTACTTGACTAACTTCTTGAAATGAATTGGATTCTCTGGGCACACAAGTCTGAAGAAATGATCTTGAAATGACACATTTGTCCAGTGTACTTTCTCTGTGTGCCGCATGGGCAGAATATTCAAGTAAAGGAAAGCCACGGGCCTTTCTTTTTTCCATTGTGTTCTTTTGAACCTCATATTTGAAAAAGGAATGCGATTTTTTTTTCTTCTTAGAGAGTTTTATTTGCTTAGTTCTGAGACTGTCAGTTGAATAATAGTAACTCTAAGGGGACAGCAGTAGAAAGAATGCTTGCAGGTGAATAAGAGCATGACATTGCAGTGTGTCCTGTATTTCATGCTGGCAGTATGTCTTGGTATTCATCATCTATATTTATTTACTATATTCATTTCTGTAGTGTATGCTTTGATTTAGCATATTTGCAGTATGCTAAATGTAGATGCACTTGACTAAATGCTTTTTCTTATTGTTTAGTAAAGCAATGGAAATTTTCAGGCATCCATATCACCATTCATTATCACTCAGCACAATAACTGGTAAATTTAATCTTCCTGATTAAGATTATTTTGGTCACAAGAGACAAGGGACTGAAAATTAATAATTTTCTTGATGTTGTGCTGTGTCTGTGTTGTTTGTATCTGTTGTTCTTTTCTCTAAAATCCTACTACAGAGAACACTGACCTTTTAAACTGTGTTTGAATGATCTTGCTCAATATCAAACTTTTCTTTCAGGTAGGAGACAGAAATGTAAGAGGAATGTAAATGCATTTTTTCTTCTTATTGCCAGTGAAGAGCTTTCTTAGATTTGAAGTAAGTTTTCTTAGTGCCAAATGGTTGACTTTTCTAGAATAAAAATCTCTCCAGGGTATGCAAAAAGTCCTCTGGTTAATATATTGGCATTCCCAGAACCCACTAAAGCTTAGGCAGGTTGCCAGACACCACTTAATGAGGATGCCGAGTGTCTGGCACAAATCTGCATGAAAGCCAGCAAAGGAGCTGGGGGTGGAAGTGCATGCGGTGGGGAGAGGGCTGGGAAGGTGACACATACACACCCATAATTTATTTTTAATGTCTGTGTTTTGCAGAGAAATTGATCATAAATCCTTACCACAGGATTTTGAAAACTTGCTGGGAGCAGGAATCTGGATCCTTCAAATTGGGAGAGCTGTGTTCTCACAGAAATAGAGTTTTATTAGGAGAGCAGTTTATGAGTTAGTTTTTAGAGGGGAGCACCAAAAGAGGATGGATATGATAGTGATTTTATGTTTTATTATCTGCTAAAACTGAAAAGCATTTGAAAATGTTGTTAGACAATTTGGGGAACAATGGAAGTCAGTGATTGCCAGCATCCACACTGAAAAGCTGTTAAAGTTACATGGCAAGAATAGATAAATTACTGCTGCTAGAACACCTCTGCTCGGTGTAAACCTGTGGTGGGGGCTCTGCCTGATGCTGCTGAGCTTATGTTTTGCTACATGTATATAGAATTGCAGGTGTAATAGACTCTCTGATAGCTGGATAACTGCTCAGAGAAGCAGTCATTCACACAGATGAGGTATTTTTCCATAAGAGTGCCATTAAAACCAGAATATATTGGTTTGTGTTGAATCAGATGTTTAGTCTTAAAGGTTGGCTGAGCAAACTTAGTTATATTCTGAACTGAATGTTACTTCAGACATTTAAAGTGTGAAAATTTTCAACATTTTTTCCCAGGCTTTAGTCTCTCCCTTACCTAACCAAAAAAGCATTAGTCCTCTACAGACAAATTTATAAATAGATATTTGGTTGGTAGGCATGACTGAAAATATTTTTTAATCCATAACAATTCTAATAGGAGTATTTTTTGCATTTGGCTGAATTTGGGAATATGTATGCTTGTTACCTGCTTTTCAGTACAGGTTTCAGTTGTTTATTTCACCATTTTGGAGAACTGTTCCTCTTTAGAGGAATTGTGTTCATTAGACTAGTGGCACCTACTTGGTGAGTATGGTTGGGTAGGACTAAATCAAAATCCAGATGCTCCTGTTTAATTTTATTTGGTTTCACTAAGGTCAGTTGAGAAATGAAAATATTTGACTTCATTGGGCTTCAGTCCTGGTTGCAGCAGATAAAGGACAAGAGTATTTTGCCAGTTGTGTGGGGATCTTTGCAAAGTTTTCTCTGTGTTGACACTGACTCCTGGCTTTCTAATGGACAGGGAAAACAAAAAGAGAGTGTTTGACATTGTACCGATGTTTTTAATCTAGCATGCGTTTAGGATTAGTTCTAAAAGGCAGGACACTATTGCCTAGAAAAATACAGTGGTGAAATGCTGCACATGCAAATGGAGCAGGTTGATGAAGTATCTGTTGGAATGTCTTTGTCTTTCCATTTGCTGTGTTCTTGATTTCTTCCATGCTTAACACCCTGGTACCCTTTTTGTTAAAAACTGGTCATAAATCTGCTTCTGAAAAAATGTAGTCATGACAGTGAATTTGTATTGCCTGTAGAAGATGAGTTTGGAGGTTTCAATTATTTTTAAACTCAGTATTTAATTTAGTTTCTGTGTTCTGAAATTGTAAAAGATGTACTGACCTTTGGGGAAGATGTGCTTTTTTTTGCATGTTTGTATGAGAAATACCTTGAGGTTTGAATGATTCTGTCATAACCTTGGACCCACTGAGTGTATTTGAGTTATGATTTTAGAGGACAGTACAGAATTCTCTCAGGGTTTCTGTTAAAACAGATGTTAATGCTTAATAAAATAAGATCTAGAATCTCTCTCATATTGAGAAGAGACTGGAAAATAGTGTTTTCTTCTGGATAAACCCTGAAATGTACTTAGAGTTCTGAAGTAAGTGTTGAGCGTTGACTCATATTATCTAGCATATGCCATTATAAGGGTACTGTGTTTTGTCTTCATTTTCAGCACTAGTACTTGAAGCATCTTCAAACAGTACAGTACTCTGTTTTTTAAACATAAGTTCCACTCTTCAACTTTTCAAAGATTATTGGAAGGAAAATGTGTGACACTTTCTTAATTATCTCTTTGTGTTGTGTGGCCAAGCCTATTATTTTGGTTTCTCACACCTGTAACCTACTCGTTCTCCATTTCATAGTGGGAAAGGAGGGGGCAGTCTGTGACTGAGATATGAAGCAATCTCTTTAACAGCTGCCTTCTTCCACTGAGACTTTCATGAAATTTTTCCCGTGCATTAATTAAGAGTGATACATTATTACTTTGGACTTGTAAACACCTCTGAACATTCCATTAGGTGTTAATGACACATGAAGCAAAAATTGATATGAGTCTGTTAGTCCTGAATCTAGTTGGGATGTACTTGGTATATGTAATTGCCTAGATGTAACAGTACTTCTTAAGGTGTTGGGTGTAAATGATGTTGCTTCACTTTCTGCTTCTGCTCAACCATTAGTTACTGACCGAAGCGATGCTAATCCATGTGTTTGGGCCTGTGTTACACAGAATGTCAGCTGGATGTTTGCCATGGTTTCTTGGGATTTTCAAAAGACAAAACTGAGTTCTCTGGCTTCTGCCCCATGGGTCAGAGTTGAGGAGCACAGGAGAAGGTGTGGGAGAGAAAATGTAAGGAACACTTAGAAATAACCCAACTTAATCTCCATAGCTGTTTAACTGGCACTTTTGGGGAGATACCAATTTGGTGTGCGCTCTTCCCTTACAGTTTCACCTCAAGGGATGACTGGTTTTGTAGGTTTTCCTTAACTAGTAACTAAGCAAAATTAAATTGAATGTTGGTAGAAATGCATACAGATAAGGTTCAGTACTCCTAAATTAGAGATTGTACCTGGTCATATAAAAATTGGACTTGGGCTGACTAATGGCAGCTATTGGCCACTGCAGTTCATGTGTAGATGGTTTGTTTTACAAAAGGTTTGTGTTGACTATAATTCCTCATCAAACTTACATAGGTATTAGAAGTGAGGTAGAAGAGAGTTCTGTGGATATTTCCAACACAGATGTTTTCTGGTTTTGTGACCCTCTCATGTTCCTCTTCCTGTTGGAAACCTTTAAGCCAGCTTTTAGAAATGGCACATTTCAGATTAGCTTGTTGCAAGTACCCTATTTTCATTTAAAATGTCTTAAAGTATGAGTTATCCTTATTTAATTGGGAAGCCTCTAACATGTGATCCATCTGTCCAATTAAAGCATAATGTTGAATATAGGTACGGTTTGGTGGCTACTTTCACATAGCTTATAATAATAATAATTTATTTTTTTTAAAGCAACCATCTGTTGATGAACAGAAATACTGCCAGTGTTTGTCAAATGTGTGCTTTATCTGACCTGTTCTACTTAGCACCTTATGGCAAAGCTTTCTCATCAAAGCATTTTATAAATATTTTTATTCTTACAGTGCATTATTAGGTTGGTAACAACACTGGTCTAACTTTTTAGTGTAGGGATTAATGTACCAAGGATTAGGGAGATAAATCTCTCTTCTGTTGCAAGAGGAAGTCACCTGCAGTGGCTACAGAGATGAAGATTCTAACTTGCAGCTGTAGGTGAAAATCACTGTTCTGTTCTAACGATCTTTACAGCCTTCTGAAGAAAACAGCTGGAATAATGTAAAGTTTCTACAGCAGAAAGCTCCAACCACCTATGTAGCCTGGGCTCCTTTTTCTCAAAGGAGTGGCTGGGCAAATAGGTAGAAAGAAATATCACAGTGCTGATGTGTTAGTGGTGATAATGCACCGTAATGAGTTAAAAAAGCATTTGGTTAATGATTCATAATTTTGTTTAAAATTACCTAAAAGCAGATCAAACCAAAAGGAGTTAAAAGAAGTATAGAGAGGCATAAGAGGACCTCTTCAGTTTGCAGAGTGGGAGTTAGGTGTGCAAGGTATTCTGGAAGTGTCTTTTGAAATGTTGAGTTCTCTCTTCAGTTGAATATGCAACCAGCAGCAGACTCTGCCTTTTCCCATTCCCTGTTCTCCCCTAGGTATTGTTAGTGGTTGGAGATAAAAGCCTTTAATCATGTCTACATGAAGACACCAGAGCAAATCACTTGAAGTGTTGAGTCAGGATGTGTATGTCAGAGTATGTTAAACTTGTGTGTGAATGCTCTGTTGAATACAGAACAGCCTTATATATTTAACTTGAATCAATCAAAGGTCATTTAACATTCTCATCTGATGGAAAATGTGATTCAGAACGTAAGTTAAAGTGGTCTAAACCTATCTGTGTATGACTGAGAGGCTCTTGACATAGGTGTTTATCATGCTGTAACTTCAGTGTTTTACGCTGTACTTCATTTATCTCAACTTTCCTCCATGTTGCTTGTTATTGATCAGTTTTCATGATGATGCTATTAAGAGGCATTTTAGATGGACCTAATTACAAACTTTCAAGTGGATGTACTTTACACAGAAAATGGCAGTTCACTGAAATTGGGTTGTTTAATTTCAGATATTTTAAACTTGACAGACTTTGACCAAAACCAAAATAAGATGCAACCTCTTTTTGATTCCTGGTAAACTTGTTTTGGCCAGAGGCCTGGTGTTGTCACGGTCTTTGTCACAGAGATTAACAGCCAAGGATTCCACTTTGTGAGCAGGGATGCTGTGTTTCTAGGAACATGTGGTTTCATTGGATAGCCTGCAAGAGAAGTCTGCTGCAAAGTCAGGAGCTAAAGAAATCCCTCATAGACTCACCTCATATTTGGGGACCTCTGTAGTAATCCTCTGTTATCTATATTTTGAAACTGTCAGTCTTTTAAACATTAAAACTAAGAAAAAAAATGTACTATTTGGTAGTTTTAAAACTGAAGCCTTCAGCTGGAGGGAAATTTGGAATTTTATGGGGTTTGTCTGCTTTGAAAGCCTAGAAACTGTCTGGTTCTAGTTGGAGCTGTGTTTTATCATGCTTTTGTGGATGCCAATTGATATCTCTCTTCCTCTTTCTTTTCAATCTGGAGTTCATCTGATGGAGCACCACAGGAGAACCCAAACCTCTGTTGCCTAAACTCTTCAATTTACCACTTTTCATGTCAGCCTTTACCACAGAGGTTTGCAAGTTGCAGTTCCCTGTATCTTGCATAGGAAGACTTAAATACAGGAAAGAATATCCTGAAGCTTCTATAGTCCAAGACATTAAAATGAACAGTGAAGCATATATTCTTCAGGAATCTGAGAAAGAAGGGAGCTGAACTTGCCTCCCAGAAGGAGCTGCACTGCACAGAAGTGGAACTGTCCAGCTGAAGTAGTTGCAGATGCAGTGTGCGTAGCTGGATATTCTGTTCTTCCCACACTCTTTTGTAAGTGACCCTTGCAAAATGGAGACTTTTCCTGGACATTTCTCTTGAGCTGCATGATATGCTCGAGTTAGAGAATAGGAAAAGGTCTCTTTTTAAAAAAAAAAATAAAAAAAATTTGTATTTTATGAGGTAATTCAAGGGTTGCTGTATTCTCCCTGTAAGAAAAATCATCTGAACTTTCAGTTGGTCAAGAAGGTAACAGCCACACTAAAAGCTGTGAAGGAAAACTTGGGAGCCACTCTGAATTCAGTACATTGGAATTCTTTTATGGTGAAGATACTGAAAGTACAGTTATCTGTCTGAAAAAATAAGAGGTAGTGTTATGCTCTATTAGCTGTCCCACATTCAGCTGATTGTTCCAAGATGTTTGCATGCTTATTAAAATTATGGCCACTGCAGTAGAGGCAGATAAATTTCAGCAGCTTAAGAATCTGTCTCATGGATGTAGAGAGTTCTTGACCTATTCCCAGAGTCAATGATTTCATTTACTTCTGAAAAGGAAAATTTTTTTTTGTTGAGTTATAACAGTCTCAAGACTTACATGGTATAGCACACATTAGAGAGAAAATATGTAGCAAGTTGTCTTCCCCACACTTAAGAGTCTCCTGTTTGGGTAAGTTGAAGAGTCAAGTTCTTATGGATGGTAAGGATAGTCTCTCTTCACAGTGTGAAAGTGTCAAAAGAATATTTTTTCCTGCCTCTGACGTTGATGTGTAAAATATGCTGTAGTACCCTTGTGTACTTGAGATGTTCTCAGGTGTCCCTGACACCTACAAAAATCCAAATGCTGTGTGCAACTGGTTCTGTTATCTCCCAATCTCCCACATAGCTCTGGTAGTTCTCCTGTTGCTCCTGTGACTAGATATCTCTCTCTCACTCTTTTATTTTCCTTGGTAGTCCTTTAGGATACAGACATTTCAGAGATGCATCTGTAATGTCTAAGCGGCTTCCTCTTCTTTCCTTTCCCCTTCCACCCCAAGCAAGAAGTTCCAGATGGGAGCTCTTTGGTGTCAGTAACAGCTGCACAGCAGATAATTTTTTGCATCCTTAGAACTGTAATATTTGTAACTCCATGTATGTAGTCATGATATATATTTACGTTAGGGATCTTCTGGTCTTTTAAGCTTCCTCAAGGCTCTTCTTGTCTTTCTTGATGCAGCATTTTGCCCTATTTTCTGTTCCTGGTTAGAAATAGCTTCTTTCGACATAAAGAAGTTAATATATTCTGTTGTAAATTTGATTTTTAGGAAGCCTGAATATTTTAGAGTCCTGTGTTGTGATTCAAAAATTGTGCTCCCTTCTTTCATCTCTAGGATTTATAATAAGGTGTCAGCAATGATCTAGTCCATCTGGGAGCTTGCATCAATGCTTGGGAGAGCCATATGTGTCTGCCTCAAACAAGGCTATAGAAAAGTGTTCCACTAGCAACCAAGATGTCATCCATCTGCTAGACAATCCTGTAGCTAGTTAGCTTAATGACGTATTTATTTGACTCGATGTTTCTGCAGAGCAGACTCCAGCTTTCCTCCCTGTTCAAATTAATACCAAAACCTCCCTGCTCTGGAGAAGAAAAACCTGCCTGCTCTGGAGAATGTCAGGAAGCCTGTGGCTCGGTGGGTTTGATTTATTTGTCTGCCTTGGATGCTACACTCCCAAATTCTGAGTGAGCACGCTGCTGGGAGGCGGCTCCAGCCTTCCTGTGCGGGAAGCCTGTGCAGGGCAGGTGTCTGGTGGCGAGGGATCAGCAAACCAGACTCATGGCCCGGCTGACCTGAGCTGCATGGGGAAATCCAATCATGCTGCTACTGCTTTAGGGTATTATTTTAGCACAGGGACTGTGTGAGGATTTCCTCCTGCTGTGGGCAGAGCTGGAATTGCCGCAGTAAACGTTATACCCGGCTACACGGAATAAACCAGGTGATTATTGCACTCGGTGACTTTCATGGAAATGCTTGTTTGGGACTAAGGGGTTCACAGTCTTAAACATACATGTTCTAGATAATTGTAATCTCAGATGGCCCTGCAAAAATGTCAGAGCTCTAGGAACTGTGCTGGAAATACACTGTGGGAAGACCAGCTCTGTAAACTTCAAAAACTCCACATTCATACTGAGGTAAAATAGAGCATATTGGGACTGACTGTCACTGATTTCTTAACTTTCCAGTTACTCTATCCCACTGTTTTGGTCTTTTTTGTAGTCCAAAGAAACCAAGCCACTGTTGCAAATTCTAAGTTGATTTAATTTCTAATCTGTCTGTAAGTTGGACTTCAGTTGAGAAGGGGACAGAACAACAGGAGCAATGCAAATTTAGATGAAAAGAATGTTTTGTGTTAATGGCAATTATATGAATCTATGTTGAGGCCATCTAGTGAATTTAATGTGGAAAACCACAAATATATATTCAGACCAGTATACAATGGATACAGTAAATCTTCATCCATGTCTTGCAAGTGAGTTTTTATGCAGCTTCACATGGATTTCAGTGGGGATCAGGACACTGTCACAGCTTTTTCTGAATATAGATTGAAGCCAACATGGGGCTGTCTACTGAATTTGGTAAATTTTACCTGACAGATGTTTAAAATAGCAGTCATGGATACAAATACTTAGTGAAATTCAAGGAAAAAATAACTAGTAGTCAATGCCAGTCCTAAATACAGGTGAGAAACAGATCGTAAGTAAGACATAAAAAAATTTGCTTTCTTGCACAGTAGAGGTATTTTTCTTTTTTCTCTTTTTTTTTTCTTTTTTTTTTTTTGTGTGTGTAGGAGCATATTAGCAGTTCTAAGCTGAAAAAGTAGGTGAAAGTGAAATCAGGACAATTCCATGGAGAAGTGTAGAGATTGAAGAGGTGAACTGTACTCACTTTTGCTTCATCCTCTAATGTTACAAAAAGAATTGTAGAATAATTCAGGTCAGAGGGAACCTTCTGGAGTTCTTGTCCAATCTGTGCTAACAAGACTAAGGTTTTTCTGAAGAAATACTTTTGAATCTAGAAATTATGTAGACCTTAATTTTCAAAACTCGTTGTTTTTTCATATGTTTTGAATTGCTTCTTTTTGGGGACAGAAGTGCAGTAAAGGTCAAGTGGAAGAAAAAAAGGTATGGAAAAAGAGAATCTTACTGCTAAAGATACTAAGTGCCAAAAAAGAGTAAAGTTGACACAACTCTAGCTGCAAATGGGAAGGAGTGAGCATGTTAAGAGCATCTGAAAACTGTTGCATGTGTTTAAAGTAAGCAACATTTTATTTCCTTGAGATGCTCTAAATAATTAAAGAATGTTATAGTTTCCCTTCTGAGAAGGGTAACAGCTGACAATCCTTCATTCATAAGAACTTATGTATATTTATTTGTATTCCTTTTGTCACAGGGCTACTATCCATTGTTAAATAAAAGTGTCTTTTCCATATCACCTTATAAAAACATAGAAGTCCTCTCAGAGGTAACTCAAATTGGTTAGTCTGACTTTGATTAAACTTTTGGAGAGGAGGAGATTTTACATCTTGCTGTAAAGCTTACAGGATCAAGAATTGATTAAAACAGAATGAAAAAAGCATTTTTGTAGTTTTCCACATAAATTACATTTGCATTGGATTGATGCAGTCTTTAGTCTTGTATGATACCATGCATAATAAAATTTTAAAAAGAAGTCATAAAGCTATAAACTTTTATAGATTTCTGCCATTAAATGTGCCAACCAGTTTTTTTTTAGTGTCATCGAAAGGATACTTTACAGGAAATATTTTGGTTTAGATGCATTGGCTTTTCTGATGGAAAACAGATCAGCAGGAGTATTTCTGAGAAGAACTGATAACTTCTTGTTTGGGAAGAACTTCTTTACTTTGTCTTAGTTACGTTTATTTGTTATGGGTTTTAATTTTTTTAAGTGCCCTAACTTTGCATTTCCACTGCAAATTTGGAACTTGATTAGGGATATGGCTAAAACTCAGTTGTTCAGAGGCTTCATTTTGTTCCGTTGCTTCACTCCTCTTTGTATTTGTTTTACCATGTAAGAGGATATATTAATGTGTAAAAATTATGGGGCATCTTTCTGATTTATCTTGTGTGTTGGATATGTTTTGTCTGACTCTGTAGCCAGAAATATTGATCTTTTTTTCTTAATTTCTTACATGTACAGATACTGTGCAAGACTTTAACTATTTTTTTTGGTATCTCCTACTGCTGATTTCCCTATTCTGTTTACCTGCTGCTAATCCTATGTAGCTTAACAGAAGGAGATTTATACAGAATCATTTTGAACCCACTTTGTTTCTGTTCACTTGGAATTGAGACTAACAGAAAACCAAAGGAGGTTTTGCATCTGAAGGGCATAGCGCTGGCTATGTCAGGTCTTTGTCCCGTTAGCCAAGTGTTTTCCTTCTTCCAGCACTTCATATGTGTGGATGAGTATGTTTTCCTTGTTGTTAAATATTCCTGTCCAGTGATGCAGAACTGCTGTGTTTCTGAAGAAGGTTAGGTTCTTGACAGCTACTGAAGTAATTAGCATAAAATTTTACTGTCTTATCCAATTTAGTTTATGTATACTAAGGTAGTGTTTTACCACAGAATGATAAAAATAGAATAGAAAATGGAATATAGAATGGTGGTACATCTTTCTGGAGTAATTTCTGATGTTCCTGTTGCTTGGCTCTCACAGCAGTAGTTTTAAGTCCTGTCTTTGTATCTGGATACTCAGAATAAGGGGGGAAAAAGGGATCTACATGGCTATCTGAAAGTCCTTATGCTACTTAAATTAAAAAAAAAAAAAAAAAAGGCTTAGAAAATAAATGGAAAAAACTGACTGACTTTTGCCTGGAAAGTTTCTTTGGTGAACTTGAACATATGACAGGCCTGAATGCTGTCAAATCCAGCAGGCTCATTTCAGCGTGGATCAGCAGGGGCTAAACCTCGAATACACAATTAAGGATGGACTCAATGTCTAACTTCAGTAGTGAGTTATCACATCAAAGTCTGACCTACTAGACATGGTAGATGATACCAAAACACTGACTTTATTTTCAAGTACTTGCTATTTATTGCTGAAGCAATTAGCTACCTTTTACATTTCATTTTAGCTGTCTGATTGCTGGCACGGTATAATTTTTTTGTTCAAGGTTTTTCATATCAAAGCAAATTACATACTACAGGGTGCATTTGTTTTGTGAACATCACTTCTACAGTCAAAACCTTATGTGCTGCTGGATAAACAAGTCATGTTTTAATTAGGTATGTCTGTGTTCACCAAAACTGTGTCAGAATGTAAACCCATCAGATTAGAGTTTGATTAAAGGGGAATGAGTACCCTTGTACAGTCTCCTCTGTACTGGTTTTGTGGCTATGCTGTGAACACTGTATTCCCTTTGTAGTGTCAAATAGTCCTGCAAAGAGCTGGCCATTAAAAATTTTTTTTTTTTCATTTCTTGTAATTAAGAATAATTTTTGAGCAATTATTCATGATGATACCTGCCTGAGAACATAATCCCATCTGTTAACATTAAATAAAGAAATTAAGCATTTTATTCATGTTTTCCCTCTTCTGTTAGAGAGACTGTAAAAGGTAAATGGTACAAATACAATATCCCGTATAATTGAAAATTACTGATAAAATGGGGTAGAGAAATATGGATAATGCAAAACCCAAATATGCTTATGATACCTATAATTATGTTAATTAGCATATAGCGGAAGTTCATGAATATTTGAAATCCACTATGAACTGTGGCAAGGACTTAAAAAAAAACCCAACAAACAACCCAACATGGAGAATATATTGCAAATTTACTTGCTGTTTTTTTTGCATGAGCAGCTGTTAGATTCATGCTATCTCGAAAGTTTAAGGAAGGAATAGGACTCCATTTCCTGTCCCTTATTTAATTATACTGGCTGGTTTTCATGGTTTAACCCCAAAAAGCCCCTCGCTCACTCCCCCACCAGTGGGACTGGGGAGAGAATCAGAAGGGTAAAAGCTGAAGAACTCGTGGCTTGCGATCAAGACAGTTTAATAGGGAAAACGAAAGCTGTCCATACAAGCAAAGCAAAACCCGGAATGATTTCACTGGTTCCCATGGGCAGGGAGGTATTCAGCCGTCTCCAGCAGAGCAGGGCCCCGTCACGTGCAGTGGTGACTGGGGAAGACAAGCACCATCACTCCAAATGTCCTCCCCTTCCCCCTTCTTCCCCCACTTTCCATACTGAACATGATGCCATGTGGTCTGGAATATCCCTTTGGTCAGTTTGGGTCGCCTGTCCTGGCTGTGTCTCCTCCCAGCCTCCCACACACCCTCAGCTTCCTCACCAGCGTGGCAGTATGGAAAGCAGAAAAGGCCTTGGATCTGTGTAAGCTCTGCTCAGCAGCAACAAAAACATCTCTGTGATATCAACCCTGTGTTCAACACAAATCTACAGCACAGCCCTGTACCAGCCACTGTGAAGAAAATTAACTCTAGCCCAGCTGAAACCAGCACACTGGTCTTGACTATCATCTGTCCCCTAGAACCACCAAGATGACTTCTAGATCTTCTAGTCACTGTTATTCAGACTATTTCTCAATCCATTTCTACAAACTTTGGGAATCTTGGCTTAGTAAGTGTTTCCTGGGTACCAAGTCTGAATTTGACTTTGTGAATGTTTAAATAGCCTTTTTGAGTAGGTAATTTATGGGCTCTGTATGGGATGTAGGTTTTATGTCATCCTCCTACTGCAAGAAATTTTGCCACGATGGCAGAAAAGTGGCAAACTTTGCTACATGTTTGCCACCAACTTTGCTCTCATTTTCTTTAAAAACTGCAGAAGGGGTCAGACATGAATTGTTAACAGGCAATGCTTATTTCATTGCAAGAGAATAGTTTGGTCCTGTGGTTTGAATCCTGCATGAAAAGAGAGAGAATATAAAACTCTCCGTGGCCTCTTCCTGTTCCTAACTGCAGGTTAACAGTTGTCAAGAAAAGAGGGAGAGTAGAAGAGATGGAAATGTGATTATCAACAAATACACAGTAAAGTGTTTTCCCTGATCAGTACTTTTTATGTATTTTATTTTAGTTTTTTATGAAACGTGACTTTCCTCCCTTCCCAATTCTTTCTAGCTTACCAGATGACTGAGGTTAAATTAAGTACTTCCCAGATATGATTTTCAGGAAAGCAAATTTACTGGTACTAACTCTACAGGAGCCCTGTGCTGATATTGAGGGCTGGCTGTGTTCATTGGCAAGAGAACGGTTCTCAAGTGAGATTATAACCAAGAAAACGTGTTGACTACTCTCAATACGGATTCTCCTTTCATACCCAAGTCTGTGTTTGTAACTGAAAGTGTGGGATATATTCAAATTTGAACTTCTGTTCCTGTCTGTGAGGGGGAAAATGTCCTTATGTTTTAAGTGACTGCATATTGTGTCTGTGCAAATATAGGTCCTCTTGATGGGAGGAGAGCTATTGAACACATCATGATTTGTGCTCTACAAAGCTTTAGAAACTCTCATCTCAGTACTTTAGGATTTGGGGTGTGTGTAAGAAAAAAAAAAAGGGCTTTAACTTAAGGTTAGTAAGAGGATCCCAGCATATAGGTAATCTTTTGATTGTGGCTATTTGAAAGGGAAGTGTTAGTAGTGTAATTTTAGCACTGTTCACAGACCTTGTTGATTTTCTTATATGTTATTCTGGATGCAAACAAGATGATTAACTTTTCTGAAGGAAAAAAGTATTCTAAAACCAGGACCACAGGGATTTATCATGTGACAATACTGTTTATTGCTCAGACTTAGGAACTGGTATATTTTGAGGAATCTAAGAACCTTGTTTTATTGTTGGTATCAAAAACAGTGCAATGTCAAATGTTGAAATGATGAATTTTTGTATGATGTTTACAATGTATTATCAAAGATATTGAAAGAAACAATGGCCATTAACAACAATAAAAAAGAAAAATATATTCTGTAAGTCTTAATATGAAATGATAATTAAGAACAGCAACAACCCAGGCGACGGTAACCTTCTTTATGATGTATAGGTTTCAACCTGTGATTGGAAGTAAATACAGAAACCTAAAGGAAAAGAAACATTTCTGAATAGATTATTACTGGTCCAGTTTAATGCAAAGATATGACTGTTTCAGAAATTAGAGAGGTTGCTTTTCCATATGTATGTTTTCCGTATGTTTCCATATGTTGAAAATAACCTATGTGATAAAAAGAAAAGCATAGTGCCTATAAAAGAAAGGTCAGAAGATTTAAATCTGGCAAAGGAGTGTCTGATGCCTTCAGTGAGCTGAGGAGCTGTTCCAACTTAGGTATGGAGGCAGCAATACTCTCACATCCCAGGAAATTGTCCCTAATTTGACAAAAGTGCCTGTTGTCCAAGAGGACAGTTCAAATTTTCCAGACAGCTTCCCCACATAGCCCTCAGGATGACACACTGAGGAGGTTATTTGTATATTGATGTTCTGTTCTTCCTTTCCCTCCTTGCCTTTCCCTCTCCTCTGAGTTTTCCTGACTGTGAACTATTCTGGTTCCCTGCAAACTGAGCTAACAAGAGCTAATATCGATACTTTCAGGTATTTTATTCCCAGCTGTACTTGTGACAAAATAAATGTTCTGACTAAGTACTGCAAGTATTTATGAAGTATCTCCTCAGAGGAGAAGGATTGCTTCTGAGGTTGGGGTTAGGGTACAGTTGCTTTCTCTGAAGTTAAAGCAAGTGTCTATTTAGAGAGACAAGGAGATAAAAGGCAGGGGATGACTGCGTAGGGGAGCTGTGTATGCATGGAGACATACATTATATATAAAGAAAAGAATTAGTCACATGGATCTTTAAAGTGAAGACACTAAGGCTAAGCTGACTCTCTGTCCTTTGTAGTATTCTGTGCACAGTTGCCCTTGAGTATCCTTCCCTCTGTCCTTTTTCCCTGTGCTGAATGAACACCAGTTGGGTGGGAAAATGCTTTGGGAAGATGATTCTGCTCTTGTCTCAGCCTATGGCTCATGTAAAGCTGAAAGTGAGTAGTAAGAGGGAGCACATTACACCTGCCTGCCAAGGAATTGTGTGTTGTTTTGTCTGTGTACACACAGTCACACAATGAAGAGTCCAACTCTGGGACCCTTAGGAGGATATCACATTATTTCCTTATGTTGGTCTGCTGTGTCTGTTGTTTTTTTTTTTTTTTTTCTTGATACAAACTACTTACTGTGAGGGGAAAAAAAGTATAAGGAAAATAGATGTGATCCTAAGGTACCTGGTTTTACAAAAACTAAACTTCATATTGGCAGGGTTTCTCAGTGATGACTTGTGGGCATACAGAAACCTTTTGAGTTATAGATTTCGGGTGTTGCTCATATTGCAATATGTTTATTGCTATCATGCTTACATCATATAGTCAAAAAGAAAAAAAAAAAAGATAATCACATTCTTTCTTGATATCAGACTTGACCTAATTTTGGGAGCACATTCCTTTCTCCCTCATATTTCTGCAGTGGAATATGATCAGTACCTAACAGATGTGTTCCTTTGACTGTCAATTCTTGGATAACAGGAACTCATTGCATTATGGTGTTTTTTTGGATGTTTTATGCTGTATCCTAAGTTATAGGATAACTCTGATATCCAGTTTTTCTCTGTTGAAACGTGTACTTTCATCAGTTATGTTACACACATCATCATCTGCTTCGGAGTGGCCATTGTAGTGATGCACTGCACAAAAGCCTAGCAGAGCAGCAGATCTTGTATCGGGCAGATTGCTCTTTGAATCCTTCTGTTTCTACTGGGTGGATCATTCAGAAATATCCAGGTCTCCTTGTGTTTGATTGCCACTGTTCTGGTGGCAGCCTGGCCTTACCCTCAGGAGATGTTCTGATTTCCCAGCTGTAGACATGACCAATCTGGTGACCTTTTGATATTGACTGTTAGATTTTGCTGACAGTTCAAGCATTTCATAGAAGTGGAAACTGTTGTCTTGACAACTAAACTCCACCTAATAATAGATAACTAAAGAATCCAAAAGTCCGAAGTATAATAATTCTTAAAAAATTCAAACTTATTTTTGAGTTTCAGAGCTGGCCTCAAACACAAATGTTTCTTTTAGATCTGTAGCATGAGGAACTCAGACTTCACCATGGCACAACAGTTTTATAGTAGGCTTTATGTGTATCTGTTTTAGATGCTACTTTTTTCTGTGATAAAATGTGTTTTTTTGTGCTAGTTTGCTGCAAAGATGACTCTTTATTTGCATTATAGTATGTGACAACAATATGAACAGTATGCAAACTTTTATTATACAGAATATTAGATTTTTATCTCTTGTTTGTTTTTTTTTTCCCCAGAAGAGCCAGATAACTCCTCAGCATTTCTGCTGTGCTAATGCTTCTTACCAGAGCAGGGTTGAATAGACCTCAAAACACGGAACTGAAGTTCTGATCCTCATTCTACAGCGGAGCAGCAGTTCTGGCTCAGCATTAAGTTGTTCCTCTGCATATAGGGTGCTTTAGAGGAGGTAGTATGAAGAATTTGTAGCAGAAATCACATGTAAATGTCAGGTTAAGGCACAAAAACCCTCTTCAGTTTTCTGCAGAAAAAGACTCTACATTTACCTGTAGAACTTTACTGGAGTGGAGAAAAAGAACTGTTCCACAGCGTTAAAGACATCCTCTGTGGGCTGCATTTTGGAGTGTAGTGGGAGTTAGTGTAAATGGGTTTGGACAAGCTCACTTCTTGTGGTTCCATCTGTGGTTTTAAAGGAAAGATTTAACAGTGAGATCTATTTTTTTTAACTATTTGTGAAAGAATAGACATTGTATTTAAAATCACATATGCTGCTAACATCACTACTCTGCTGGAACTGTGAAAGATGAGCTATTACAGTGTCCCTTTTATTGCAAAATGCCTTTGTTCAGAAGGACATTATTCATCTACCATGAAACTGTGGAGGTGATTGGGGTGTGGTCTGACACTACTGGTGTTTGTCTCAGACTGGCAGCCCCCACTTGCTGTATGTCCCTGATTGCTGAATAGCTGATTGAAAGCTTGGATGGATAAAACCTGATAAACCCTCTTTCTGTGGTGTGTTCTTTTGAACCCGGAATTGAAGACTCTTTTGAAAAACTACTGTTTTCCAGAGAAGTAGTCCCAAAGCATATCAGTGCTGTGTTCTAATCTACAGCAACATGAGTAATCCCTGGAAATTATTTTGCATAAATTTGCAGAGGCATGAGTTGCTTTGGGGATGTGCTGCTCAGACTGAGATGTCCTCTCATTTGAATTTGTGGTAGAAAGGTAACATATTTTCTTGTATTTTCTTGAAATGTCTGTATTAAATCTAGAGATGTTATGAAGAGAAAGGCAGTAGTCAAGACTGTGAAGCTGATGGTAAGAGGTGGAGATTTTGAGTTTCCATTCTTTTATTTCTGGAGGATAACCATAACATTCTTTATTTCTTCCCTGCAAAAGATTTGAAATGAACCTGGAAAGAAGATCTGAATGGTTGCTTTCCCTTTTGTTTGAGCAGATGTAAAAGTATGCACTCAACAAGAGGAACAAGTTAGTCTCTTGAATAGAATTTCTCATCTTTCATTTTTGTAGATCACTCTTTGGACTGTCATGATGCATAAGACCTTAGTGTTTTAATAAAAATAACTAAGTTGTATGGAAAAAGAACTTGAGTCTTCTGGTTGTTCTTAGTACTTTATTTTCTGTGCCCTTAGGACTGTTATCAATTAGTTTGAGAGAATACTTTCTAGATGAAAGGTGTCTATAATATTAAACTGCACAAAACACCTTCTAGTAATCTTCAGAAGAAAAAAAGTGCAAAAATTAGAGTGCTATTGAATAAAAAATAGTATAATATGCCCAAATTATAAAAGACTGAGTATCCATAGCTGAGATTGCCTGTTATTTTCAGTTAATTAACACTATTTGAGTTGTTTGTAGCTTTCTCAAGTACAAGCTGGAAATTGGACTGGAAATTTTCCATGCTGGTTGTCTGCTTTGGACTGGTTATTTGGTCTGGAAAGCTTTTCAGATGCCGTGAACCAGTTGGAAGTATTTCTGAGCAGGAATTTAGGAAAGAAGATAATCAGTGTTGTCTCAGTGGTGAGAGACATTCATGTCTTAGAGGGAAGAGTTGACATGTGGTGGTTGACCATTGCTGGGGCTGTGCCAGGACAGATGTTGCAGAGCTGCGCTTCAAAGTGAGTTGCTGAAAGGGTCTGGATTTAGACTAAACATCCCAGTGGGAATAGGAAAGGAGTTAGTGTTAATACAGATCGTCCTAGCCATGCAATTTGACTACAGCCCTGCAAGCAGTTGTGGCGGCACGACTGGAGTGCGGGAAGAAGACGGATGGTCAGCAGCCTGTGGGCTGGGAATGGAGGGGCCAGCTGGGGTGGAATCTCTCAAACAAACTCTGAAGCCAATCTTTCATCCAGCAGGGCTATCATGGTGTGTTTCACTAGAAAGTGTCTCATTTAAGAGAAAAAACTTAAAGGATGGTTTCTTGATGCTTGAATTGCACTGTCGGCACTTTGGGAGCACCTATGTGTGTGTTCTGTGATCTCAGTCTGCCCCAGATGTATGTGAGCACAGAGCTCTCAGTTGTTTGGGGAAAATGTCCCTCCAGGGGTCCTAGGTCCTGTCTGCATGTAAAAAACCTGCAGGAGGTAGCAGGAGGAATTTATAAGAAAAATAACAATAAAAAAAACTATTTAGAAGCAAGGAGCCTTTATAGATTACTCACTATGGGACCAGTACTATAAAAATGGTTGTTTAATTGTGTCAACAACTGGAAGTACCTGGGTTTGGGAGTAAGTTGAGGGAAGAGTGATGTGAAGAATAACTATGGAAAAATATTTTTCCCTACCATATTGCATGGTAGCAATGGATGGCATTTTTTTATAAATGACTTAAAATAGATGTAAATACATCCCTTTTATTTTTTTTGAGTTGTTTTATAAAATGCTGGTCAGTGAGGCCAGGCTTCCGTGTAAGGTACTTGGGATGCTGCTGAAAAGATACATAGCTTCTAACTCTTCCTCCCATGCTATTTGTCAACTTTATGCTGCAGGGAACTGTGATTTGCCAGTGCCAGTGGTTTTTAGACTTGCTGAATCCAGAAACCCTTGGATTTCTGCTGTTTAACAGAGGAAATGACTAGGCTAGTAGAATTATTTCACTTTAAGTCATCAGGATAAATGCAGAAACATTGCCTGAGAGTTAGATCAAGAAAGAAAAATTGCACACATGTTGCTGTAAAGCTATCCAGTAACCTGTGTGATTACTCCCAGTAACACCTGCTGTCATATAAAAAGTGGAAATGGATCTGGAATGGCTGGTTAAAGCAGACTTCTGTGCATCTGTCACATGGGGTAATAGATAATTTGTCTTTGTTCTTGTGTTTTTTGAGGGTGGTCCCATCAAAATGTCAAAAAACATTGCTAGGAGTAGAAAGGATCCATGTGGTTTTGGATGGATCAGATCCAGGGGTGTGGCTCTATCTTCTGTGATTGTAACAAAGGGAGAAGGAATGCTGAAGTACAAACAGAAGGTTCCACAGTGCCTTTTGGATACTGACTAAAAGTTACAGTCTCATGCTGAGGTTTTGACTTTTTGATGTAAATGCAATGCATGGAGGAACTGACCATCCCTGAGTTTCCTTGGGAAGTGCCAACCCACCCTTGCAGCTCAGGTCTGCAGCAGCCACCACTCTGCAAAGGTGACTTGTTCAGGTTTGTGCAGCTCAACTTTTTGTCCTTAATCATACTTAGTCACGTGCTGGTTGCCTCAAATTTATTTTTCCAAATGAAAAATAAAGTACACTGTGTAATGTGTAATAATGTAAAAGTACACTAATTTTTAATTATTAAAACTATATCTGCTGTAATGCAACCCGTACCATTCTCTCAGCCCTCTGATATCTAATCTGTATTTCCATTAGAAATTGTGTCTCCTGTGCATTCTGTTTTTTTATTCAGCTGCATTCCAGTAGTTGGGTAGCCTTTCCCTGGACGTCTCTGAAGCACCAGGATTCTTGTTCACCCTCTGCTTCGCACAATGAGCTGCATAAGACAACATCTGTGCAGTACAGAGAGAGCCCCCAAAAGAATACGGGTTGTATCTGCCTCCCTGCCTGTTTTACTTCTCTTCCCCTCTCGTGCTCCAGGCCTGTTGTCCTAGTGCCAGTCTGCACTTTGCTTGTAAAACTTGGGATCAGTCTCTGAGATACTCTGCAGTGACTGGTCCGTGACTGGATAAGAATTACGTTCATTCTGCTGTTAATAAATGTGAGCAAGGTAGTGACTCTAGAGAGAGACGCTGTGGAGCTGCTCTGTGTAGTGAAGAACTAAGGAGAAGCAGTAAGTGGCAGGACAACGAGCAGAGCAGTAGGGAAGATATTAACTGAGAGAATGGTAAAGGTCTGAGACGGATGTGGAGAAACTGATGGATAAACCAAAACCTGGAGATGGGAGTGGCAAATGACTGAAAAAGTGTAGATACTATTAAAAAAAAATCAGAAATGAAGGAACCTTGGTTATAGGTGACTTTTACCTGTAGTTTTTCACACTCAGTGCAGGCCTGAAAACTCTCACCTTATGTCTGATATCTTGCTTGGTTCTGGAGTGGATGTTGTACATTGGGGTTAATTCACCAGAGCATTTCATTCCTTCCGCAATGAAAATGGGGAATTAAATATGAAGTCAGTACTGTGACTGTGGAGGAGCAAATAAAAAAAAAAAGAAAAAAAAGGGGGTATTCTCATTTTGTCCAGTAAATGTTGGGTATTTGCCAACATTTTGTTTGTCCATCTTTTCCTGTGCTTATGGCTCTTGTGTCAGTTTAAAAAGGAAGACTGGAGAGCTCTGCTCTGAGGTTTGTCTTTACATTGTTTATTAAGGTGCTTTCCTAAAAAGTAGGATTGGACTTCAGGACTTGAATTTTACAGAACTTTAATTGCTCTTTGACTGAATGGCTCTGGTCATTAGTGCAATTGTAATGGGCTAATGTTCTTTGCTGCTAAAAATGAATGGCTGTGGTGAGAGAGCAGTCTTTCCCTTGTGTAGGCTGTAGACAGACTGCTACTTCTCTTGTCAGCCTCTGATGTAACTTAATTAATTGTAGTGGAGTTACTCTTGAGCTGTAATTAAGTGAGAAGGAAATTGAACTGGACAGTGTGAGAAGTTCCCTATGTTGTTGCTTGCGATTTTGAAGAGAAGTGGAAAAGTTCACATTTCATTACTGCCAGTCTGTCACCTTGAACATGAAGTCCGTCAAACTAAGCTCTGTCTCAGAAAAAAAAGTTACTGGGTGTGGTATGTAGGTTCAAGGTTACTCTTTCTTTAGCCAGTTGCGAAGTTGAGTTCCCTTTTTTTTTTTTAATATCGCTACAGGATCCTCACTTGTGAGGTCATACAAAGACCTGCCTATGACATATCTTGTGTGCCTTCTGACTTTTGGATTTGATTTGCCATATGGGGAGACCATGTTTCATGTGTGGCTGGAGCTGTTAGGGGTAACATTCTTCTTTTTATCTGACGCTCAGCAGACCTTTTGCTACTTCTAAAATGTGTTACACCACAAGAGCCACCAGTGTGAGGACTTCCATACCAGTGTAGCAAGGTGGTGGTTGTATTACCTGTGGGGAACACAACCATTTCTGCTATCCCTGGTTGTTTATGTGGCCTTTACACAGGAGTAGGCAGCTCTCACAGTGGAAGCCTCCCATTCACATTTTAAGTTAATTATAAAGAAGTGACTGGAAAGAAATTACAGAATATCCGCCATTCCTCAGGGCTTTTGTGAAGCTTGTTGTCATCAAGAATATGCCAAAAGTAGCATTTTCCTGATTGCTCATTTTTCATGGACACTCCCTTTGTTAGTTTTACTGTTCTTCTTGGACATCTGGATTAATTTTCCAAGTTGTTGTGTAAATCTTGGTTTAGGAGTTTCCTTTTTTGATAATATCAATAAGTTTTAGTACTCTTTGTCCCCAACTTGAAAACTGGAATGAAAATATTTTATCTCTGTGAGGAAAGAAAGTGTATTTGGCCAAAGATTAATAAAAAGATAACTCTGAGGATATGTAGTATGAGTTAGAGTTTGAAGAAAAATAAATAGAAATGACCAAGTCTATTGTGCTTATCCTAAAATACTTGATTTGTTCTGTATGAACTTAGCCTCTTCTTTTTTGTTTTTTTAAACCTTTTGGAATAATCAAGTTGCAGACTAAAACTCTTCTAATAGAAAGGAAGTTGAGCTTTAAACTGTTTCTTATCATCTAACTTTTATTATTTAAAATAATTTTAGGTTTTTTTATATTTTTGGTATAAGAACTCTTCCTTGACTGAACTGTTTGCCACATTGAGCTTTCTGTACTAACTGAAGCTAATTGTATTTGATACAAACATAGAGGGAATAAGTAATTACCTGTTTGTTGTCTCTCCCAACACTCAGTTGTGGAAACAACAGAAATATTTTGTTGAAAATCCTTTGAAATTTAAGCTTTTTGCTCAAAGATCAGCTGCAAGGGATGCATCCAGGCTGGATGGGGGAACTAGCAGAGGGGTTAGATTGCATGATCAGTTCAGGATCTCCATCAGTTCTGGTACTCTAATTTTTGGATAACTTGGATAACCACATTTCTCTCAGAGTGATGGAAAAACGGTATGTTTAACTGTTTGGGAAACAAAGATAATTTAAAACATCACTGAAGTGAAAATATGAATTGTTTAGAATATAATAGCAACCTTTTTGAGAGTTTCTTTTTTTGAAAACTCTGTGTGTGTGTGTGTTTATACACACAGATAGATGTACTCTATTCTGCTCTTGTGAGACCCCACCTGAAGTACCGGGTTCAGCTTTGGGGTTTTCATAAGAACATGGACCTATTGGAGTGAGTCCAGGGGAGGCCATGAAGTTGCTCAGAGGGCTGGAGCTCCTCTCCTACGAACACAGGCAGAGAGAGCTGGGGCTTTTCTGCCTGGAAAAGACTCCAGGAAGGCCTTGGGGCACCTTCCAGTACTTGAATAGGGCCTGCAAGAGAGCTGGAGAGGGACCTTTTACAAGGGTCTGTAGTGACAGGACAAGGGGAAATGGCTTTAAATGGAAGGAGGGACAGTTTAGATCAGATATAAGAAAGAAGTTTTTTACTTCTGAGAGTGGTAAAACACTGGCAGAGATTGGTAAAAGAGATGGTGGATGCCCCAGCCCTTAAAATATCTAAGGTCAGGTTGGATTGGAGCATCCTGATTGGATTTTGAGCATCCTGCTCTGGCTGAAGATGTCACTGCCCATGGCAGGGGAGTTGGACCAGATGATCTCCTAGGGTCCTTTCCAATACAAGCTATTTTATGAACCTATAATATATCCCTGTCTAAAAGATTGTCCTTATTTTGGCTTGGATAACCACATTTCTCTCAGAGTGATGGAAAAACGGTATGTTTAACTGTTCACTAGGTGCAAATTTTAAAATAATTTTTCTGATAATTAACTGTATTTTTAATAGTGTTTATATGCTGTCACAGATGTCTATTCCCATGTTTTCTGTAGCTGTTATCAAATGTTTGAGATGGATATGCTTGGGAAGGTGGTGTCGGTGCCATAGAGAGAAATAAACTTGTGATGAGGTATCTGTGCCAGGTGGTTAGAATTTCATTTAAGCTTGGTAAAATTTGGGAAATATGCATATCCTGTCTAGTGATGTGAGAGAACAAACAAATTTCCAGTTATCTGCAAAGCAGGTCCTCAGCTGTTGTAAACTATAACAAAGCAAATTATGTTAATAGACATTTGATTATATTTCTCTGACTAGTTGAAAATCAGAGATGTTGCTGTGATGTTTGTTGGATATGACCCTTTTTTTATTGAGGAATTCTTGGTGTTTAAAAACTGGTAAATGAGCTCCAGATGGGCCTGTCCTCTCTCTGAAGTAGTGATTCTCACGTTATTTCTTTCTATACCCTATACAGAAATATAACTTTTCTTCCTGTTGTTTTTCCATTGGCTCCATCAGCATCCTTTCAGGTCACACTTGGTTGACTTAGTCCAGAATTGCTGCTCAAGGTCCATAAAAAGAGAGGATAACTCTTGCAGAAGAGAAATAAAGAACAAAATCTCGATTTTACAAATTTAGAAAAAGGATGCATTTTATGTGTTAGGAAAACATTAGATGCTACATGTAAATGTGGAACTGTTTTTTTTAAGGATACTTAATGTCATTTACATTTTGGTTTATTTTTCAAATTTTTACATCTAGGTAATTTGAGACAGCTCCTATATGGTTAAAATAGTCTAGACTGTAACTAAGATACCATAGCTTAGTACTAGCTAAAGATTCAGTTGTGGAAGTTCATCTAGGTGACCATGCTTTTGTCAGAGGCTAATTTTGACTTCTACTTAACATCATTTACTGTTCTCTTATTCCTAGAAAATGATGAAGTTATGATTTTGAAATGTTCTTCTAAACAGTATTAAATCCAAGAGTTAAAAGAAGCAAAGAGACGTACTGTATTAGAGTAATTCTCAATAAAAATTGATTCGGAACAAAACCATCCTTAATGATAAGTGTCATTTGAAGATGACCTGTGATTACAACCCACAGTTTTGCTGTCATTTAAGCTGGAGGGGACATGTGTTACTGCCTTGCTCAATTGATGAGATTGGATGGATGATTGAATGATGAGACTGCAAGCCAGGTCTTTAGCTTGTCAACTCATGCCTAATTCACAATGACAGTGTGCATGGAAGGCAAGTGTCTGTATCCTGTCATATTTAAGCTTCTAGTTACAGCCTTCTTTCTGTTTAATGCTTCGGATGCTCCGAAGCAGACCAGAGAAGGAAAAGATGGCTGTCGACAGAAATTGGCAATTTTTGTATATGATGCTTGCTTCCCTCCCCCCCATTTCCTTCTTTCAGTGTTACCATGTAGAAATTACATATTAAGGAAGTGTTATCCATTAACAAAAATATTTAGCTGTCTGGAAAAACAGTCTGTGTTTTTATAAAGTACATTTTCAGTTCACTGCCTGCATTTGCAGTTTCCAAAGCTTTTTGAATCTGCTGTTTTCCCTTTTTCTTGGGATTTTCACATTTTTTCTGTTTTTGCCCCTTCTCCCTCACTTGACTCTCCATGTCATAGATGTTTCTATCACTGGGGGCTGTGTTGGTATAACAGCAACAGTTAAATTATCATAATCAGTCCTAACTACTGACTAAATTGCAAGCAGTTCTGTATGCTAAAGCTGCTGAAATCTGTCTAGTAACTTCTGTTTCCTTATTGTATTGTAATGATTTTACCCCTGCTGCTTAGTAGAAGCCTAGTGACAGGAAAAGGAAAGTAGCTGTCTGGACCTTTTTGTTAAATGAACATCAAAAGAATGCAAGTTGTTGAATGAATATCAGAAAAGAGAAACATAAAAATGATGTGATAAGAGAAAATAAAGTCTTACTAGTAGGTTAAAATAATTCAGATGGAACTCTGATCTTCTAGAAGCTGGTATTTTAAGATCTATTGTTTAGATTTTATAAGATACTGAAGAATTCAGATGCAGTTACAAGTGAATCACTTTTTATGTTTGGGTGGTTTTGCAAGTGAAGCTCTTTAATATGGGGCCACTTTAGAGGAGGTACTACACATACAGGAAACAACTTTTCACCCATGTGGTTTGATTCCTTCTATTCGAAGTGATTGTCACTCCTTCACTGTCACAGGTGACTGTTGTTGGTTTGTTCGCTCACTGTCTCTCTGTCAAATAGAGTTATCATTCCCCCAGCAATCAGTGGCAATAGGTGGTCAGTTTTTCCTGTAAAGCATCTGCTGTGAGGCAGATACTAAGAAACAGTGTAAATGGTGTGGCATTAACTAAATCTGAGCCCTCCCAAGTTGAGCAGGTACCACCTGTGCAGATGCTCTGTCCGTGTCTCAGAGGAGCGACTGATCCACGAGCACACGCGATGCAGAGTGCCCTGCGCAGCTAGCAGGGGTCTCAGACCCCTCACAGCCTCGGGCTTGATGGAATTCCTTAGGCTGGTTCCCAGTTCTGATTTGCGGGGCATGTTATGTAAATCATGTATATTATTGGTTCTTTAGATTATTTGTGTTTTCTCCAGCTGGATGAGTAAGTATTATGCGGAAGATTTAGGAGCTTGCATAAGCTGCATAACTTAGAAACGTGGTGAAGTGTCGTGACATAGTGTATGGGGTTGTCACAGCACACTGTGCTCCCTGCGCCTGAAACTGCCTTAATGCAGCTACAAAGGGGATGATTAGGCACATAATTGGTAAATTCCTTTCATTCTATTTTTTTAGTAGACTGTAATTTTTCTTCTGTGTCTCAAAGAGGAGCTCAGCTCTGGATGCAATTGTAAATACACGTTCCTTTCTTCCTTGGAGGGTGGAAGTTGCTGCATTGGACACATGACACTCTCCACTAAGTCATATGTGACATTCTGCATGCATGTGTAGCATTACTTATATATTGAATACCATAACCAAAATGATCTGACACATAGGTCTTAAAGGAAGCATGAATACACTTTTGATGCTTTGGTGGGATGCATGGAGTCAAATTAGGACACACACTGTCAAAATTGTAGAAATATGGACAGTTAAAATGACTGTGTTTGCATTCAGCTTGTTTCACCACAGATTAATAAAATGTAGAAGTCCTGAGATGGTGCTGTGACATCCTTATTGGAAAAGGTCTTTGGGAGCAGAGTAGGAGGAAGTGTACAATATACGTGATGTACTATGCAGAATATTGGTAATATATGCATATCAAATAATTAATATAGTATATCAAGTGTAATGGGATTATTTTTTATGTGCTGAGATACAGAGGTGTTAAAAACTTGCATAATAGGTGCATGTGGGAAAAATATAGAATTTCTGCAGACAATTTGACAAGTGTGTATATATATTTTTTCCCCACCATTCTCTTTAAAAATGTTTTTGGTTGAGTATTTTGCTTTCTTTGCTTTTGCCTTTTTATTTAGCAATATTTAGTTAGAAGTGTACAATACACACGTGAAATGACTTGTTGTCAGCGTTTCTATCCCAGAGTGCATTGCATAGCTCTTAGACATATTCTGAGTTCTTTTTGGAAAAGCTGGTTGCTTTTAGCAGGCGTTCAAACTAAAGACTCCTACACATCTACAATGAGGATTCTTGAAAGAAAAGCTTATTAAGTCATAGAATCATAGAATGGTTTGGGTTGGAAAGGACCTTGAAGATCATCCCTGCTGTGGGCAGGAATGCCTGTTGCTAGACCAGGTTGCTCAAAACCCCATCCAGTCTGGTCAAGACACAGGAGAATGTGATTCTCATTAGGGCTGGTCTCAGTCTATAGGGTTGAGACCTTTGTTTCTGAAATTATATTGGACTCTTTGGGGTGGCTTGACCCTGGCTGGATGCCAGGTGCCCACAAAGCTGCTTTACCACAGGGAAGAGAAAATATGGTGAAAGGCTCATGGGTTGAGATAAAAGTGGAGTGAGATCATTCAACAACTACCCTCATGTGCAAAGCAGACCTGACTTGGGGGAAGTAATTCATTACCAATCAAATCAAAGAAGTAAAAACTGAATCTTTCACCCTTACCCCTCCTTTCTTCTAGGCTCACCTTCACTCCTGTATTCTCTACCTCCTTCTCCTCAGTGGCACAGGAGAAGAGGGAATGGGGGTTGTGGTCCATCCATCACATGTTGTTTCTGCTGCTTCTTCCTTTTCAGATGAAGGACTCCTCACACTCTTCTCCTGCTCCTCCAGTGTAGGTTCCTCTGTTTGTGCATCCACAGGTCCTGACAGGAGCCTGCTTCAGAGTGGGCTTCCCACAGCTTCCCTTCTTCTTTTGGGCATCCATCTGCTCTGGGCTGAGGTTCCACCATGGGCTGCAGGCGGCTGTTGCTCCATGGTGGACCTCCATGGGCTGAGGGACATAGCTGCCTCACCATGGCCTGCACCACAGGATGCTGGGTTGTCTCAGCTCCTGTGTCTGGAGGACCTCCTGCCCCTCCTTCTTCACTGACCTCGGTGTCTGCAGGGATGCTTCTCTCACATCTCCTCACTCCTCCCTCTGGCTGAGATCGCACAGTTTCCCCTTTCTTTAATACGCTATCACAAGGTGCTACACCGTCACTGATAGACCTGGCCTTGGCCAGTGGTGGCTCTGTCTTGGAGCCAGCTGGCACTGGCTCTGTCAGACACAGGGGAAGCTCCTGGCAGCTTCTCAGAGAAACCACCCCTCTAGCCCCTCTGCTACCAAAATCTTGCCACAGAAACCCGATACAGACTGTAGAAAAATCAGTCGCTTTAAGCCTAATTGGGAACAGGATCGTGAACTGGTTTGAGAAGAGATTAAGTGTATGTGTAAAGAGACCTTAATTTATATTCTTCATGCTTACTTTAGCAAGGATTAATTAGTTGTCTGTTTGAAAATTGGTGGTGAATTGATACATTTGTTTTCTGTGCATGTATAAGACAACATTGGAATTACTTGTTGCTTTATCACTATTCTAAGCAAGCATAATACACACAGTGTACTTGAGAGATCTAGAAAGTTTGAGAATTTTATGTAATCCATCTAGTATACTGGTATATTTGTGAAGCAGGGGTATTTTAGGCCATCTGTGCATTTCTATCAATGTGCATTCTGTTTGTAGAGCACTGGGCCAAAAAAAGGAATCTCAGAAAATTGATATCCAGAAATGCCTATTAATTTTCATAATTTTCAGGTGTATAAACCACTCTGCTTCTGGAGGTATTTATTAGCTGTTTGAAACAATTTGATACGTAAATTTACATTTTGTAAAATAAAACCTGTGCTTCTTATTTATTACGACATCAGCTAGCACTCAGAAAACCTGATCTTCCTTCCTGTGAGCTTGTCTACCTGGTTTGGTTTCTAAATGTTAATATCCAGTGCCTTGGTACCCTGTCAGAAATAACAGGCAAAACTTCAAGGTAATAGGCAGTTACAGTTACAGTTGACAAATTAATGCATTTCTGCCTTTCCTGACCACAGAAGATTGCTTTTGCCCATCAGTTTCGATCTAGTGCTGCAGCTACATTTAGGTGGGCCAGACGGGTGGTACAAGGATTTGCTTCCCATTTTCTTTGCAGTGAAAATGTAAAGCACTCGTAAGACTGGTCAAAGCCTATTCAGTCAGGACAACTGTCCTGCATGTCTCTCATGTTGCCTATATGCCTATATACTTGAGTTACAGACATTTTTTCTGCAACTCAAGAGTCTAAATGTAGTGAAGCAGCTTTACAAACAAAGCCAGCAACAAAACTTGACTGCATGATCCTGCTGGTAAAGTAATTGGTCTATCTGCAGTTTGAAAAGTTCCACACAAGTTTGAGGGCAAAAGGGTGTTTCCTGCTTCATCTCACTGTAGAACCTAGTAAAAAATGTGAATCTTATAGTGAGGTTTCTTTTTGTGGTACCTATTTCCCAAGATAACACAACTGTTTGACATTTATGTGAAGTATTTAAGTAGCAAATGTTTTTAGTTGAAAACATTTTAAAGTTGCATAGATAAATTGCAGGTGAAAACTCTGGTGAGTGAAATGCATTACCAGTTTGCTCTGCAAATGTGTTTCTAAAATTCTTAATTTGAAATGTGTTTTAAGAATGACCCAAGAAGGAAAATCCTTTTTGGCTGCCTGGAACAGCCTCCCCCATTCTTCTGCACCTGGACTCTTCTCATCATCTTCTTCCTCACTGCCCTTTCTTTTTTAGCTCCATTGTTTGAGGATGGTTTGTTTTTCTCTCAAGTTGTGCTGTAAGCACTTTGTGGCGTACCCTTTTCTGTTTCTCCATAGCTTCCTACGTGTTCTCCATACGCTCCTCTCCTTCCTCTGCTGGGGTGTTCTGGTGTCAGCTCCCACTCATCACAGCTGCTGCCATTTTCCCTATGTACTGTAGGGAAAAGCTGGAAGATACACGTTTCAGGACTATCCATGGAGCTTGCAAATTTTAGTCTCATTCATATTGCAAATGAGGTTTGTGTTTGAGATCAGAGGTAGGGGCTTCTTGTGCTTGAGGTGAAAGACCAAGGGTTGTTGGATACAGAACAGTGCATCCCACCTGGACTGGCCCCTGGGGTCAACTCTCGTGCCTAGCTGGCTGCCCTGGAGCCCGTGGTGGAGTCGTGGATGTCAGGCTCCTTTTATTCTGCTTTGGGGAATGGGCCTGGTCACTGGCAATGGAAGGCACTGGCCAACACAACTGGCACTTGGATTCTGAAAGAGCCATTGTAGGGGCATGGGTGAGGGCTCGCCTTGGTTGTACTGCATCTGTGTTGTGTCTGCATCTGTGCGTGGAATGATCCAGCGCAACTGCTGTTTTGGCATGTGTAGAGCACAGGATGGATAGTTCTGCTTCCCAGGGAGCCAGACACCTCAGTTCTAGGTTGTGTGGAAGTATCAGTCCTTGTGGAGAGAGGAGGGCCTTGAGAGAGATCTTGGAGCCCTAGCTCCAACTCGCAGTTCCTCTCTACGAGAAAATTTACTTTGTGAAGAAAGGTTTCTTTTGCACAGTTTGAGCTTTTCCCTAGCATATGGGTAGGTAGGAAGAGTTTGCCAAATGTGTTATAGTTACATAAAACATGCAACATCTGACGGATATGAAAAGGTTTATAATAAATGATTCCTTTACACTCCCTCCTCGAAAGAGCTAAACAAAATGGTAATACAAAGCCCATCAGATTTTCTTTCCCATTTATGATCTTTATGTTAGTGTGGAAATTCTGGCAGTGAGCATGGGCTAACAATGGCTGAATCTGTTTGAGAACTTTCCGCTAAGCAAGTACTGCACTGTTTAAAATTGCAATGTTCATTCTGGTTTTATTCATTATTGCTATTAATACCTGTGTACATGCGAGAGATTATTTCCCAAATCTCATTTCCATTTCCAGTCCTGCACCTGCTGTGACCGAGAGATTATGAGGGGCTGCTTGAAGTTCTTCGATTTTTTTTTGTCTCCTTTCTCCTCTCTCTGTCATTCCCATGTTTAAAGTTGTACTAGTTTTCTGAAGGATAAAGTGAAGTTATAAAAAGAAGTAGAGTTGTATTTAGGAGTTAGGGATTATTTTGCTTTACTGGAAATATTTAGCCAAGTTGGTGGTTTGGAAATATTTTCATGAGAACTGCTGAGCTAAAAGTTACTGAGACAAAATTCCATAAAAATAACTGTGAACTCTAGTTTATAACAAAGTCATTGTTGGCAGCCTTCAGTTTAAAAACTTTCCATAGCTGCAAGAGAGACAAACTTATGGATCAAAGTGATCCGAATTTTTTTGGGCAATTAAAAAAGTTAACATTTGGATTTGAATCCTACTGTGACTGGTTCATTTCCATTCATTTTTTACTCTGTATCCTTAATAAGAATGACACCAAGGAGCAGAGGATGGGAAGAGACACTTTTTTTCTATTTAAAATTGGTTCCACAGGATGGAAATTTGGCAACAGACATGGAAACTAAGCAAATCTGTTTACAGAGCTCTCTGCTTCTCTGTATAATGAAACCAACAAAAAAAGCTCAAATAGAGATTTTAATGATGAAGCCACACTTTGTTGAAATTTTCCATTGTCTGTTTTCTTGGTCTTTTTAACTTGATGACAACATAGTTATTTGGTGTGAGGTGTAATGTAAATTGAAGGTGTCAGCGCCCATGTTGTGTTTTGTGCTCTTCAAAGCTTCTGGCCACTCGTCACACTAATGAGCCAGGTACAAAGAGTCTGGAATTGGTGACACCAAAGAAGCTGAGGGTGTCACAAATAGTGCTAGGATTAATGTTAGGAGGGAATTTTTATGAGAGGAGTCATTGCAGGTTTCAAACAATAATTTAAGTGTTGGGCTGTGGCTACTGTTAATGCAGGAACACATGGGAGTAAGTGGAATCAGTTTCCCATGGCTAACTCCTGCAAATCGTTATCATATCTTTTCAGAATTCAGGTGAGTGTACCCATGCCCTTTGTGGTAGGCTAGTAGAAACAGCCAGGTTAGGAGGCTGGAAAGACATTATTCCCTGCACCATTAACTTAATAGTCAGCAAAAATGGGCCACTGGGGGGATGAGTATTAGTCAATTAATCTAGTAAAGAATAGTAGCAATTTGCTTAAGATCAAGGAGAAAACTTGGGAGAAGCTGTGACTTGCTGACTCAGAAAATTTTCTGTTGCTATGTGGTTGCTGGCAGTCCTACACATCTGGCAGACAGCAGGGAAATATTTATATTTTTTAGGTTTTTTTTGCTTTCTTTTTGATCCTCAGGTTAAAAATTGTTAGAAGATTGAATAAAGTCTTGTCTTCATAGAGGAGTTACAAGAAGAGAAATTGCTATTGTGCTTGTGGATTATTGCCTATGGATTATTTTTAATCAAAAGGCAGAAAATGACATTACTTTGTTCCCCTACATTTTGTCTGCAAAGCTGTGGAACTTAGAATGTAGAATAAACAAGGATACTATTTACTTCATAATACAGTATTTACAGACATGTTACCAAGATGAATACAAGATCTGTGGGAAGAGTCAACTTTTCTTTTGCAAAGGGGAATACCACCTTTCAAAGTACCTGAAGTCCTCTGAGGGAGTGAATATGTAGGTGAATAAGAAAGATCATGATGGCATTTGGTATTTGGTCTGGTATTTGACAACGTTCTGTGCCAGACAGAAGCCAGCAGCAGAGCATAAAGGAGGGTCATGTCATGGACTAATATGTGGGTAGAAGATGGGAGGAATCAGGTAGGAATAAGTGGTTATCTGTCACCAGAGTAGTTGGACTGGTTGATGCATTCAATTCATAAATTGTACACTGGAAAGGAGCTTGTTGACAAAGTGAAAAAGTATGCTGATGATAGTAACCTGCTCGTAGTTGTAAGGTAGGTAAAATTCAGTGTAGATAAAGTGGTCTACTTAGGGAAAAAAATAACGCTAAAAAATTCCACTAAAAAATGGTGAGTTCTGAGCTGCTACTGTGTGTGAGTCAGTCACCAGGTTATACAGGAGCTTACTATGCTACTCTGATCAGAAAAGCAAATCAAATACTAGGAAATATTAATAAAGGAATAGAGAATTAAAAAGATGGCATCCTTTTTGCCATTTTATACATTTATGGCTCACCAGCATCTTTTATCATGTGCAGTGCAGGTCCCTCAGCTCAGAAACAATATAACAGGACGAGAAAATTTTGGAAAAAGCAGCATTTTTAAGAGATGTGGAAAGGCTTATGTCCACAGGAAACAGAGAATCCTGAGAAGAAGAAACATTGGAAGATATTCTTGAGGTCTTCATTGTTGTGAGTGGTGGGGAGAGGGGACACAGGTTTGATTGTTCACTGTGTCTTCCAACACAAGTCTTAGAGGAGGCATCAAGTAAAGTGTAAGCAAACAGAAGAGGAATGGGTCTTCTAAAAACACCGTGCAAAAAGAACATTTGGATTTGCTGAAATTTTACATGGGTCCATTTTCTGACTGTAAAGGCTCAAAAAATAGTAGTTTTTTCCCCCTGTAACTATATGTGTGATGTAATGGATAGGTGCACTTTGAAATATTAGTGTCTTCTATGCTCTTTTGCATTTTTGTGTATCCTTGTATCTCCCAGAGTACCTAACTATCACCAGCCTATGAGGAAAAATGAGATACAGTCATTTAGCATAATTGAATGGCCTTCTTATGTATATAAAATTATTGAAACCCTTTTTTAATGTGTGGGTAAGTGTATTTGGGTTTTCTTATTCAAGTCTCTGAGCTTTCTCGGTTACTTAATAGGATATAGTGCCTTTACTTGGATTTTAAAAAGGAGACTTAGGTTTAGTTTGTTATAAATGTCTCCACCATTCCCTTTGGCCTTAGAAAATAATACTCAACATGTTTGAGAACTTCAGTTGTTCATACAGGAGAAATACTTCATTTATAGAGGTTTGGGTTAGTTTGCAATCCTGGATTCTCAGTAAGACATTGTGCCTCTTTAGGCAAACATGTTATCAGTAAAGAAAGCAAAATTGTCTTTTATACCTAAAACATGGTGGTTCTTTCCCATAGCCAGCTTCTGAAATGGTTCTTCTTTAAGGTTTGGTGCAATAAAGCAGATCTTCATGCAGAGAAACCAGAGGAATAATGACAATAGCAAGAGCTTTTATCTGTACCTTCCTGGCTCAATTTCATTCTTCCCAAAGTCTCTCACCTCAGTAGCTCCAAACATTATATTCATGTTCTAAGCGCATGCACTTGCACATCTGTGCAAGTTCCATGTGCTTTATGCCGTCACGCCCTCCATTCCCAGTGCCTGCACTGTATCCTGAACCTTCACTTGAGATGCTCACAGACTCCCTTGGCAGAGAACCATGGGCTGGCCTCTGCTGCTTGGGCTGTCACATCCTTGCTCCTTGAACTGTATCTGCTCTGGGGATTTCTGTTTCCAGGACCAGCTGGAGAGCTTGGGTGTGCATGCCATGAGCCTCCCCTGCTCACTGAACCTTGACAAGGGACGTGTGGTTTTGCCCATCCATTCTCCTCACAGCACTAGGAGACCTTAATTTGTTTCTACTGTGATAGATGCCTTCTCTTTTAGGAAAACTATGTGTTATTAGTCTGTGAAAAGGGCCAGTACCCCTTTTGGTTATGCAGTGGCTGGTGTGGTACTTGTGTATGATGGACTGGTGTATAACTTTTTGCTTCTGAAATGAGAGACAAATCTGAGGATGGTCTTGAACACAGTTGCAGAGAAATCACAAATATCAAAGTTTAATGGGAACCCAGGTTTCCTGATGGTAACTTGTTGTGCTAACAGCAGATTCATTTGTTTCCTAATTAATCAGAAGGAGTGTTCTTTTTATTTCAGCCATCTGGTGGAGAGCATGTTGTTTAGCTTCTTGCTACTGCAAATTGGAGCTACACAGGAAAAAGGATGTTTCAACTTCTGTTTTTGGCTTGTTTTTCAAGGTTGAGTCAGTATAGAGCACGTTAAAACATACTGTAATCAGTTACAAAGTTCATCTCTCAAGGACTGCAAAAATTTAACTTAAATTGTTCTTCCTGAAAAAGACAGGGTGATGATATTGATAATTAATTGCTTGTTATTACTTGTTTTATTCCATGTAATCAATTGTTAAGACAAAAGCAAAATTTCCTTAGTGAACTGCAGAACTATTCTAGGATCCCGAATTTGTTACCACTTTGTAGAGAACATTCAATGTCGCTTTTACATTTCTTCTTTGGATTAATGTCAAAAGCATATTGCCTGTCAAACAATTTGTCGTTGAGTGTGCCATTAGCTTGCTAACTCTCACAAGGATTTTAAAACATTGCATTTTTTTCCCCTCCAGAAGTCCCCTTAGCGCAGCCTTTCTTTGGAAGCTATATTGTTCTTGTGGAATATTTTCTGAGGAGCAGTCTGTCCCTATGCGATGTTTACTGTATTTTTGCCATGCAGCCAGCAGATTTTAGTACAAACTTGCCTGGGGGTGGCCTTGTCCTATTTTCCTCTTAGATGGTTCTGGCATTTATAGAGCTTGGGAGATCGTGCTTCTGAATTTTCCAGTCTGAAGAGCTCGAGCCAAAACAGCAGGGGAGATAGCAAACCTGTACGGTGTTTGGCTTATGGCAGCTGGGCCTGTTTTTCCTTTGACCTAAAGCAATGGCAGCTTTTCTTGGGTTTTGTGTGGAGGAGGGGGGAAGTGAAGAAGAGGAAAGCTATGTGAGGAAAACTGCTTTATCTCTGTGATTGGAAAAAGCAAACCTTCTCCCTTGCCTCAACAATCCCTCCTTTTGCACTCCTAGCAAAGGTAACTCCAAGCTACTTTCACACGGCATGTAGAGATTGTCTTTGTTTGGGTTACTTCATGAGTACTGATTATTCATAAGAAAAGAGACTGTGTATTGTTTTAATATTGCATTAACATTTCTGAAAAACAAGATTTTTTATATTTATATTTTATATTAAGGGACTGGTTGCTTGGCAGTTTTTAGTGACATCTCATAGCTTCCCATCAACCTGTATTTTCTCCCTTACATCATGGTCACTGAAATAAAATAGTCTTGCCAAGCAGGGCCCAGAGTCTCCACTGGGGAATGAATTGTGATGAATGATTGTGGGAATTTATGAAATATCCTGCAGATGGGTGGCTCAGAGGACATAGCTCTTTAGGTTTGGCTTTATGCTTGAAGAGCCTTTCTTGATTTTTAAACACCATCTCTGTAGTTATACCCTCTAAATGAGGTTTCCTGTGGAAATAAATTTCACTGTTTCTGCCTTTGAGGTGTCGCAGTCTTGTATTTATCAGCTTCAGTTAAGTTTTGCATTTATGTAACAGAAACATTTAGTTGTGCCACAGATTGAACTTATTCCTAGAGGAATGGGTTTGCATGTGATTATTGGAATCCTGAGCTTTTGAATTCCAGGAGACTTGAGAGTTCCCTAAAAAGTTTGTGAGAACAACAGAAAGTGTTGAGTCTTGGTTCATCCTTGAAGTGGAACACAAAAGAAAACAGCCTGTGCGTGCCAAGAATTTCCAAGGAACTCCTAGTGATTAAACCAAATTAAAGAGCATCGTGTTTCCAAATAGTGATAAGATTCCTGTTTGGATGTCTGCACTGGTGTGGAACAAATGGGTGACAGATCCTGAGCCTCCCTAGGCTGAAAATAAAGGGAAAGAAAAATTTTAATCTTTGTCCGTGTTTCAATGTTTTCTCCCTTTATGTTGCTCCATAGTTTTTCCTTACCGACAATATGTGTGGATCTCCACAATGCTTGTTGTAAGAGAAACTCTTGTTTCTGCTGTAGTTCTGGCAAGAGATGACAGTGCAGAAGCTGCATGGCTGTTCCTTCTGTGTAGAAGCTGTTGATCAGCTTCATAGTGCAAATTCTTATCCAGAATAAGAATTTTCTTAATTGGCATCTTTGAAGAATTTCCCTCCTTCCCTCTTGTCCCCATTTGCAACCCCCTGAGTTGGTCAGTCTTATGGGCAAATCATATTTCATCCTGAAGGGAAGGTTATTTGGGCCTGTAGGTGGATGCAAGAAGCAAGGAGGACATTAGAGCAGGTGCACGTTTACCCTAAAGGTTTCTTGTTGGAATAAGAAGTTAGCAGAAAGTTGGTGCTGTAGAACCAGCCTCTCCAGTCTCTCTTGGCTCAACAGTGTGAATGCCTCAGGCTGTTGGAGTGGGCCAGGAAGGAGCTGAGCCTTTCAAAAAATATGCTGGCTTCAATATCATTAGGTGTGTTATGTAGGCAAGCAGTCCAGATTTGCCTAGCTGATCTATATTTATTTTCCTCTCTTCTTTCCATTCAGCAAGTCCATGTTGCAGTAGGAGGTTTTCTTTCCTTGGTAGTCTAATTTGTTACCAACATCCTCACCTTTGCAAGTTGCACTCTTTGTGCCTGAGGAGACAGTTTAAATTAGATACATTAAAAAAAAAGACTCGTAATCCATTCTGAGGTGATAATTTTCCTCATTTTCCTTTAATAATAACCCTTTTTCAGTAGTGGTTTTCTTTGTCTAACATGAACTTTTTCTGCTTTTTGTTCCATTTTGTTCTACAAATCTCAATGGGCTGTACTGAATCCTTGTTTCATGTCTTCCCTCTTTTTCAATAATTGTCCAAATTCTGAAGGCCAGACACAAAAGTCGATGTTCTCTCTTGGACTTTAGTACTGCTCCTCATCTCACTTCTGTCACTAAATGTAATAATTCCTATAATTTGTCTTCTCATATTTAATATTTCTCCTGTTGCCCTTAGGAGTATATTTCCTTTCAATGTTAATCTTACTCAGGGAGGCTGTAATCACGATTTACTAATTTCTCTCTTCTTTTAATGTTCTCAAGAATGTCTTCCTTACCATTAGGTAGCAGATCTGGTAGATTTTTTGCTGATATTAATTGCTGTGTAACGAAGTGCCCTTGAAAGTCAGTTATGTAAATGAGCAGCCTTGAGCTGGCCATAAGAATGATGCTAGCTTGAGTTTTAATTTAATAGTTGAGGAATTGGAACATAAAATGGTTCTTTAAATCTAAAATAGGATAGAATATGACTCTATCCTATTTTAGATTTAAAGAACCGTTTTATTAGACAAATTCTAATTGCATGAACTGTATCAGCAGTTTAACAGTTTAGGTGATCACTTTGCATGCAGGTGAGCACCTTAGATGGTCAGTGTTAGATGGTTACTATTAGGAAAAAGCCTTGCATTCAGTTGCCTTAGGTATTTTCAGCTGAGTATTCTGAAAGAAATTACTGGTTTGTTGTGGCTTTAAAATAACAAGCTGAGTCTTTCTTGAAATATATTCTTATCATCTGGGTTTGGTTTTTTTTTTTCCTTTATTTTAGCGTATTTATCGTAAAAGTCGCTGTAAAAGTTTGGTGTATTTTTCCTGGAGATGCATCATACTTGAATCCCTCGGCTTATTAAAAGTCCCTGAGTTGTGGACAGTGGAGGGCAGGCACCTCATGTCTGTTTGGGTAAAAGTTACTATTTATTGTTACACACAATATATGCAAAAACCAGTGGATGCAAAGTTATTTGCAAATACAGGCTTGGCACACCTCCTCTGGAATTCGGAAAGGGTTTTCCAGCTCGACTTAGTCATTTTTTCCCAAATGTCTTGGCATAACTGATCACTCAGGAGTGACATATGGTAGAAACATGCTCTAAGGGACAAGTCTCCCGGATGGCGCACAGCACCACACAAGATAGACAGATGGTGGCTTATTCAACCTTGGAAAAAGTTTAATCCTACATATTGGCACGTCGGCCTGGGTACTGAGAGAGAGGCACACACATGCCTGTGAAATCTGAGGCAAAGCTTTTGTGAGTTTGCTTCCTGTTACTGAAAGAACTAGAAGGACTAAGCTAATACTATACCCAAAGAGTATCTGCAAAATTATGGGCTCCACATGCTGTCCAGAAAAAGTGATGTTCCCTAGAAAACTGGAAACTCCAGACATAGCAGGACAATGCAAAGAATAAAATTTTGTGAACTTCTCACAGCTGTTTCCAGAATAAACCATGCTTATTCAACAAAGCTGCTGAGTTTAACTTATTCACTAGTTGAATTAATAGCTGTTGATTAATTGAAATGTCTAGTAGGAGAAAAGGGTATTTTATGTTTTTCATGGTTTAGTTCCGTTTCAGGAGTTGCTTCTGGCTTTGTGAAGTGTATTAGCACTTCACATCAGAGAAACTGTAGCCTTTCTCTTCTGTAGGTTCTAACATAAAGTTATAAATTCCCTGACATTAAATTTAAGTTTATAGCAGAAAATGCAAACTGTACATTGCAAGTTTTTTTTTTTTTTTTAGTTTTTTTCTTTCTTTTTTTAATAAGGAGTGGAAATCACATCTTTCACTCTAGTATCTTCTTTTAAGACAGTGAAGAGAGAGAGATAGAATATTTGAATGGAAAAATAAATCTTTGAATTCTTTCTGGAAACCAAGTAGCAATTGTTTGACTGATTGATTAGTTGATTGAACATCTGGAGTCAGGGCCATTTTCTGTAAGGATTTTGAAAATACTGACCCATTGAAAAGATAAAGGATTGCTTGCCAAGCATTTTTACCCCCACTTTCTTTTTCTTGTAGATCACACTCAATATTCACAAGAAGGAAAAGCAAGACTCTCCTGACGCTCTGGACTTCAAGGATGTCCTTATGTTGTATTGGATGAGTTTGAACTAAATAAGACTTCTTTCTAAAACACTTCAAGAAAGGTAAATGTAATTCAAACAGACTAATCTTCTTCCAGTGGAAGAATACTTTGGTCAAATGAATCCCATTCTAGTAACATTTCAACCACATTACACCACAGGATCATTGTCTTTGGATACTTTGTATAGATACATATCCATGTATATATTTCTATAACTAAACCTTCCTAGTAATTTTTAGATGTCAAAAGATTTTGATTTGTCAGCCCTTGTATATTTTGTGGAAATGTACTGGTAAGTAATTCTCTTATATGAAAGAGATGGGGGAGGAAGAAGAAAGAGAAGAGAGATGCCCACAGTAACCAGCATTATGGATGGGGAAGACCCAGTTAATGTTTCTGTTCTGCCTAATGAGTAAAATTACTTGAAAATGAGATCCTAGCTAGTGAACTACAAAGTCAAATGACTCAAGCAGTACTGCTTGGTGCATGCATTTAAAATATGATGTGGTTTGGGAGACCCACAGGGAGCTGCAAAGACAGAGACTAATTCAATAAGCTGTTGTTTGGGATATGCATTGAAGAAGTAAGAGATGTCAAATCCTTACATTCAGCTGAGGGTGCTCTTGTGTAATATAAATATCTGCTTACTTTTGGCCTAGTATAAACAAAGATTTGCTCTTCCTGTGGATAAGAGTACCCTTCAGGTATATTTTTTTGTCACCCTTTTCTTTCTTTTGCTGTGTGTCATTGTGAGAAATGCCGACCATAGGTAACCAAGCCTGAGGGCCCACAGAAATTGTTGCAGAACTACTGTGCCCTTTCAATTTTATCTTTTTCTATCTGCTACTAATTACTACAGGACTTAGTAAATGAAAATTTTAGTAAGTCTGTTTTGTGACCAAGTGCAGTCAGAAAAATGTGACAGACATCAATTTACTCTCTGTCTAGACCCTACAAGAGTTTCTCACACGCTTCACAGAAGCAGTGAGTGTTTTTGTGGCCCATCCAGCCCTCTGTGACCGTCCTGCCTCAGTGTCAGGAAGCATGCCCGTGGGCCTTGCAAACATCATGTGTTGTGGGAGGGAGAGCTACAGTCTGATGAGATGATTAAAATTGTGCAGATCCACAGCTGACACCTTTTTGACCCAGATCTGAAGTTCAGACTTGGAAATACTTCAGTCCCTTGAAATTTTAGGTCATGCTTCATAGAATTGCTGTTTTCATAATTTATAGGCTAAGCGTGATCATATCATTGTTGAGTCGCGGAGCGTCAGTGTGTGTGAATCAGCCATCTGCTGTCAGGGCTGAGTCTTGGATCTCCCTGGCCAGTGACAGGGGAGGTCATTAATGCCGTGACAAGACTCTGTCAGAAGGGAACGGTTCAAGGTAGCAACATGGCTGTGTCCAAAAAAAGCCACTTCTGCTTACTGGTAGAAATGACATTTAGAGGACGAGGGGTTTTAATAGAGGAATGGAGACTTTGTGAAGACAGACATGTGGAGGGTTTGCATGTTTGAGAGGAACAAAGGCTGGCTTTTGTTGCAGGGTTTTGAGTTTTATTTATGGAACCAGATGAGGAATTGAGAAACTGTCTACACAGGAGAAAAGCAGACTTCAAGATCTGGAAGAGAAACTGCATCAAGTCCTTAGGTCACTGACCTAAGAGTGGTAAGGAAGCAGATACAAAATGCATGTGGTCTCATTTTATTTTGTCTAGACTTGCATACCTTGTACACTTCCCAAGTGGAGAGTGATTCTGTATTTTGGAACTTGTACAAAGCTTCTGCATATTTTGCTTCAACCAGTGAATATCCTGGAAACCCAGCATACCCTCAAGGTTAGATCCTTGTGTTAAACTTGCTGTAAAATTTGGGCAGGATGTGGGTTAGCACTAATGATGGGATCCCGTGCCATCTTGCTCTGCCAGGTCCTGTTTCTTTGGAGATGAAGTAATCAATACCAAAGAAAAGTAATGCAGAAACGAAGAAAATTATCTTACAGGAAATAACTGATTCAAGCCATCGGAGACCAAAGGTGGTTGAGAAAAGCCAGACACGGCTGTATGTGCAGCAGTGGGGATTTTACCCTACTAGTTCCTGCAAATTGCTGCTGAGCTATTGAGAGCTGAACTTAAGGTTGAGCTGAAATACTAAAAATTAGAACTACTACATCTTGCTGCACACCTCATGGAATACATTTAGGCTTTATTAGGTGCAGCTGATTCAAAAATGTACTCTCAACAGGTGTAGCCAAACAGGAGCAGAGATCAATTTAAAAAGCCTCATTTATGCATTAATCCAGTGGTAGGAAAATGTGAAGTTGTAATTGTCTTCTATACTTCCCTCCTCCTTGTTGGGAGAATTTATTTTTAGATATTAACTTCTAATTTAGTACTTAGTCTCTTTTCTTTCTCCTCCCCCCCAAAAAAATCTCCTCAGGCCCTGATGGTTTGAAAATTATACTATGCAGAATTAATGTAACCATGTGTAGGTTGTGATGTGCATTGGAGGTGTGATGTACCTCTCTTAAAAACTTAAAAGCAGGTAAAGCTGAAAATGGCTGCGTTCACTTTTATGCTCTCTATCCCCCTTTGTTCTCTCTCCCTCCCCCTTCTGCTTGTGCTCACTTGCTCTCTCTTTAGTATAACACAGTTGAACAGCAGTGAAGTGTAAAATGTGCTTTTGCCAAGGTCAGTTTCTTGTGATTACTCGCCTGTGGCAACTTATGCCAGTTGCAACAGACTGAGTCTCAGCAGTCCACAAAGTCACACTGGTGCTTATGCAGAGGACACCCAGTGTAGGTTACAGTAACTGTAGTCTGGAATAGCTTGCAATGCTGCTGAATTTTAGCTGCTTTATTTAACTCTTCCGATCTAGCTTGCGCTTGCTTCAGTGCTTTGGAGTCTGTGCCATGAAATGCTGGGTTGTCCTGGTTCTCTGGAGACCCTTGAAGAGCATTTTGGGTAGATTAAATTCTTGTTGTTAGAGGTTGCTTCTTTTCTTGTAGTGGATGGTTCAAATTTCAGAATTTCTCATACATGAAGAGAAAATAAAGCGTCATGAACACATGCATCTTCTAAATATGATATATTTTTTTGTGATTGGCTTGCTTTTGGGGGAAGTCCTATCAAATATTACCTTATTGGCATTGACACAAGAGAAATTGTTAAACTACATGGCAAGAAGTATTATGGAAAAGTTCAAGAGGTAGTTTTTAATCAAGAATTTAAAAGATGAGACACAATCTTAAATGTTGTGCACACTCATAAGCATAGAATAATTTTTTGTTTAGAAGATAGAAATAATCTTGGCTCCTGAGATATGAGAATCAATGTGAGGTTCCAGAACATTCACTTTAGTAGATAAGATTTGTTGGATCCCATTTTGTTGTGTACACTGGATTGGCTACCACCATGTGGTACCTAGTGGAAATAAAGGTAATGGACCTCTACTTTAATAATTCTTTCTCACATATGAGCAAACATGTCCCTTTACAGAAAAATGTTGTATTTAGAACAGAAAACCATGGACTTCCTGTATTTTTCACTTATTTGTACTATCAGCAATATGCAGGATTTTGTTTTCATTCTGGAAATATTTACTTTTGGAAGAAGTATTTAGCTCTTGAGCTGTGTGATAGTGACTTTGAAGTTACTTGTCTGTCACTACTGACTAGTAGCAAGGCAGTAATTAATCTTGATGATTGACTGAAGGGCTAGAGCTGAACTTTTGAATTTTTGAAATTCAAAATTTCATGGCTTAAAATTTATTATGCATTTGATTAATTTTGAAAATACATGTTGCTGTATTCTCTCTTATGCTTGCTTTGGAATGATTCCTGAGCCACAAGTAAAGTAATGGCTCAGCAATTCAGTCTTGTCCTGTAAACACCCTTGCATAAAGCACACAGGAATATTCCTGTTGTGCTCAGTGAAACTCCCAACAAAACAAGGTGAAGTGCTTAATCCTGTATTTTCAGTTTAGGCTTGCTTTCAGGCTTGCAAGGAGTGTTTTTCATCAAGGAGTATGTTACTTGTTGCTTTTTTGCCTACACAGAGGACAGTTAGTATTTTGTTTCGAAACTGACATTTGCTTGTATGGTTTTCATAACTTATATGATTCCATTGGTAATCCAACCCCTTCCCTTTGCTTTTAATAACATTTGTATTGGCCCAGCTCTTGTGGAAGAATATGCTATGAGAGCTGTGTTCAAGACTTTGTGAAGATTGATCTACTTCCCTTAAAACTGGAAATTCATGGTAGAAATGAGCAGTGTTTTGTGTGTGTGTGATGGCGTATATAGGCCTATAGTACTTGCAGTGATTAGTGTTGTCTTCTAATTGTTAGAGCAGCCGTGGAAATGAGTGTTCCTGTAGGAGGAAACAGCTGTACTAGAAGAAGCTGGTCTTCAGTCAGCTGAAAAATGGGAAAATGGGTGTTCTTGGGTGAGGTAATACAGAAGAATGACATAGTCTCTGCTTACCAGAACCTGTCACATTAATTTCCTTTTATGTTAAGGAACTTGTGGAAAGGTAAGAACTCTTCAGGCATCAAAGTTTTTTTTGGAACATTCCCAATGACGTTTGTCCCTGCAGTGGGCTGCTGCTGCATGCTCTGAGGATTTCCTCATCAGTACGTTCAGCATGAGCAAGCAGTTGACAATTGAGATGGAAGAAATCTTCACAAACCTCTGAACCCATTCAAATCTCCATGCTCAGCTGCTAACAGATTTTTAAAAATTCCTTAGGACTTGCCTATTTCTCACATTCTTGCTTCCTGGATTCTGGGTGATAACCGAAATGCATTGCAGCACACATTAAAGGTAGATGTAAAGTGACATTCCAGATTCCTTGAAATCTTGCAAGATTTGCAACCTAATTTTTCTTTTAACTCATGGGTAGAGGTCTGAAAGCTAAGTTAAGGGATTTGTTCATACAATTCCTACTAGTTTTAAAGGGAGTTCTCCAAGTCATTGTCCTGGTAAGTTTAAAAACATGTACTGAGCTAAGACAGATGTGGCAGAAATAAACATTTAGCATATGGATAGAATCTTACTTTTATTTTTACATACATTATATACATACATACATTATACTTTTTACAAGTTGCTCTTGCAACTTGTGAGTACCACAAGAGTTTTCCTCCTTTCTGAAGGCAATTGCTACACTCTTGTAGAAGCAGAGGAGTGCCTACCTACGCATTACTTTGTTAATCTTATTAGAAACAAACTAGGGAAATGAGCAGTGAATTTGCACTGTGCAGTTAAACATTTTTCTTTTTTTTTTTTTTTAACTCAATATTTCTCCTGCTTTTCTTGGCAACAGTAGCGTTATCTCATAAGAGTTCTGTTCAGGTTCCAGGGAGTATTTGAGAACTAGGAGCCAGGTAAAGAGAAGTCAATAAATTTAGACAGAGAAAACATTCTCAAGTTCCTTATAAAAGATGTTTATTCCAAAAAAAGGTCTGTGTTAATCTGAGGGAGCAGTAACTCTGTAGCAGTTACCACACGTATGTCCTTGGAAGATGAAGAAGAGACCAGTTTATAAATCATGGGATTTAATTGTTTCCCCTTTTAGTGGCAAGTTTATCTTTAAGCTTCTAACAGCTTTTAATAAATGGCAATTTTACATTTCAGTTATGATAAGACAACGTGATTTTTTTAGTTTCCTTCATCAGATGGGTAAAATTCAGTGATTAGAATGTAGGATTGGGAGGCAGGGTCTCTGACAGTTTGTTACTTACGGCTTTGACACCTGCATCACTGCATGGACTAGGACAAGTCTATAACATGACTTTAGCGTCCCCAGTGGAAACACTCACTATAATTTCCTGCCTCATGGGTGCATATGAAGATTAACCTCGTGGAATGAATAAAGTATTTATTAATAGATGATAGTTATTGATATGTCACCTACTTGTTCATAGCAGTGACACTGCTAATGTATTATTCCTGAGGGGAATGTAAATGAGCACATAAACCAAAAGACACTCATTCAAGTAATTTTCATCATCCTGTTCAAAAGCATGTGTATTCAGTAGTGTCCATGTTAGTACTTACTGTTTGGATAATTTAAAAATACGTAAGAAAATATGCCATGAGATACGAAGGGAGAACTCAAGGTCGTGCTCATTTATTTTGTCTTCACATCGTGGTGACAGGAGTGCCTTTGATAATCTTCCTTTAAAGGCCTGCTAGCTGACAGTACAGGGAAAGCAGCATACATTTAAATCCAAATACATTTTAGAAGTTTAGTCTTGTTGCATGTTTTCTGCAGTACAGATATGATGTATGATTAAATTGTGAAACATCCAACAGCAGCCTGGCTTTTTAATTTTTTTTTTTTTTATTTCTCCCATTTTTCATAGCTGAGGTTAAAGATAAATAAAATATTTTGCCAGTCTGTTTCCAGTGTCAGAGCTGTCATTTGGACTGCCATGAACATGTGGAAAAATGTATATTACTTTATATTTCTTTCAGTGGTCAGCTTGAAGGATGTGAGTGAACAGCAAGGTCATTCAGGCTTTTGAAAGAGGGTTTTTATAGATCCTTTTACTATATTATTACCTCCTTAATAAAAAAGGCTCCCTGGTCTTTATTTTTTGTTTCTTTATTGATTTAGACTTCTGTATATGTTCTACTATGCTTTAAATATTAAAAATATTCTTGTCATAAATGTCCTTTGGGCCGAAAATAGAATTACTGCACAAAGCCTCTGGTTTTGGATGTGGGCTAAAAGAAAGGCATGTGATAAATATGCAGTGCAGAGGAGGGGGAATGCCCTTGAAAACCCAGTTTGCTACAAAAGCTGTGGCCCAGAGGTAATTTTGACATAGTGCTTATTATCTGATCTGTTTTCTGAAAGTAGTGGTGGTGCTTCTTGTTCCTCTTGGTTCCTCTGCCATCATCAGATTGGACTCATCTTTTTTTAGTGTTGTAGTCCAGTTTACCTACGTACTACATTTGGGGAAAAAAAAAAAAAGGGAAATTAAAGCAGATTTAGTGAATCTCATCTGCTTGGATAAATTTGATGCTGGCAATGACCGAGTTGAGCCATAATTAGTCTTCTGTTGTGGTTTCAGTCAGAAAGGTCTCATTCCCTTTGTCCCAGTGGTGGACACAGAGCTTATGCCCTGCAGCTGTGTAAAATGCAACCCAGGAATGTGGCCCAACACTCTCAGTGTCCTCTGCAAGATTTCACTGCTGCAGGAGCTGCTGAAGGTTACTGGTCATGGCTTCAAACCCGTGTGGTGAACACACATAGCAGAAATATTCAGAATGAAAAGACACAGTGAGTTTAATGTTATGTTTCTGCAATGAGAGTTTGAGTATCTGTCTTATTTTATTGATGAAGCTTTTTCTTCCTCAAGAATTACACCCGAAGCAATGACTTATGAATCATACTTTGTGTCCCACTTAGAGACTAGCTTGACTCATCAGTGATTTTTCTTCTGGTATGATTTGGGGGGAATGCCAGTTATTTTTTTCTTATGTGGTTTTTAATTGTTATTAACTGTGGGATAAAGATAGAGATGAAGGCAGTCCAGTTAAATACCTGATTTTATTTAGGTCTGTGCTTCTAAAGAGTCATGTCACACAGTGAAGTATTGTACAATTGCTTAAGAGGGACAGGGATACATGGCTTTCTGATTCTTCATGGCTAATGTCAAACAAGGACTGTAACAAGTGAGTACTAAGAGCTCATTATTATGTTCATAATTTCTTTGACCTAATATTTTCCAGATGTATAAGATATATTTAAAAACAAACAAAAAAAAGTAATCTCATTTCTGGACAGTATCTTGTGCAAATAAAGCCCAAAACACTGAGCTTTTGATTTCTAGATTTCTTTTAGCTACTGATGATCTCGTGATAATACGCATTTGTACACAAATTACACTTGTCATGTAACTTCTGCCATTCTTAATAATCCTTCTTTTATTGGGTAATGTTATTTTTAGTGTTACATTCATCTTGTAATATAAGCTGATGCACAATACTTTTAGTGCTAATTTTGTGGGAACTTGAAAAGCAAAACTCAACTTTTGTAGTGCTTTCTAACTTTACAAATTTATAATAGTATAGAATTAACACAAGAATATCCTCTCTTATTAAGAGCAACCATATAGTTTTTTCTATATTAAACTGTTTTGTAGTTACTTTTTTTCTATAACCAGTATCTAAATACTCTTAATGTCTTTTGTAGGAGCTATAAAAGCTTTTAGTTAGGATTCTTAAAGCCTTTTTGTTTTATTTGCATGCATTTGTAAGCCTCAGTGACTGAATTCTTACATACAAACAGTAAATTGCTTAATCTGTTTTATATTCTCTAATCTTTCCTCCTCACTATTCATTGTCAGAACTTGACTCGGGGGATTTGTTTCATGCAGTGTAGCACTTCTTCCCCAAATTACCTGTAAGATGAAGCTATACATGGCATTTCCTGAAGAAATTAATGTATGTATTTTTCTGTTGTTATATAAAGACTCAAAATCCCTATCTTCACTCCACACCCAATCAGTAGGTACTTTATCCTTTAGTTGAAGTGGAATTCAGAACAGCAATATCTTTAATTGACGATTTAAAATTTGTTGGAGCAACTAGAGAAGACAGTAGTGTGACAGATGTGTGGGATATCCACATGCACAGGCTGTGGGCAAATGAATATATCATAGATAAGAAGCACAGATTCTCCCTGCAGGTATGTGAGAATCCAGACTTTTCTCCTGCATCCTGTTGGCACATGGTCATCCATCTATGGGGAATGAAATCCATGTGGCTAAATCAGACTTCTTAAATTACTGGCATTAGTTTGAGCCAAATATTTCTTTTGCATTGCACAATGAATGGCAGAACTTTCGTGCCAAGGAAGGCACAGAACTGAGTAATAAATGTGACAGGAATATTTATTATGGAGCTTTTCACTGAGGTGTCATCTTCTCTGATATGACCAGCCCTTTATTGCAGGTAACCTTTTCCTCCTTTCAAACTGACCAAGCAGCCACCCTTAATCCAAAAAGTAAAGAAAAACTCCCTCTCAAATTCCCCATTTCTGTTCTCTGCTGGAGGCATCCAATTTTGTTGATAATGATCTAATCTGTTGCATAACCAGAGAATACTGAGCCTGCTGCCATAGCCTGCTTCTTTCTTGGCACTGTTGGAAGGCTTCAAAGAGAGATTGTGTGTGTGAGGCGACTGCTCTACCAGCAAGACCAAGGGGATCAAAGCCTACGTTTAGAAATGGAAAACAACAGAAAGAGAAGCGGTTACCACACAGTTGCAGTCCTGAAACTGAAACCAGCCTCACAGGAATGAACTATTTTGAAGCTGGGGATAATTTATTACAAATTGTACAGAGCATGAAAAGATAATGGATTTTTAAGAAAAATTCATCAAGATTCTATTTTGTAGCCCCTTGATATGAGGGATATTATTGTTCAAAAAATGGATGTATTGACACTTATATCAATTTAATTGATTTTGCATGATTTTGTGGTGTATCACATTTTCTTCTTGGCTCTACTAATGTTTTCAATTAGGAAGTTTTCAAGTGAGATCAGTTGCAAAAATTACTTAAAAAAACATAGGAAAGTTTCTGTCCTGGTTTCAGCTAGGGTAGAGAAATCCTTTGAAGGTTGCATAGTTATTTCAAGATTGTCCTTAATGATCTTGGGAAAAATACAGTGGGCTGTGGTGTGGAGGTTTATTTTTGGTTTGTTTTCAATTTCATAATAAATGGTACGTTTCTTCAGGGGTTCTTCCTTGTGGGGTGGGAAAGAAGGAATGGTCGGTCAGACCAGACCCTTTTAGGACCTCAGCTGTATTTTAAAGAATATGAGCAATCTGGATCTTTTGAAAGACGTGGGAGATGTATTTAGAAATTACCCTAGGGTCACAGAAGAGATTTTCTTTATCTAAAACTACAACAGACCCTTTCTTGGAAACACCAGTCTTTGAAACTTTTCTTATAAAGTCTGTCTTTTAAACAAGGACTAAACAAGGTATTTTTCTCTCTTCCTTTGTGAAACAATGGTGTTGCTCTGACTGAAATGAAAATCCTTTTAAAATTAAGACAAGGCAGAGACTCAGCATGAGAAACTACAGACCAATTTTTAAAGGTTAGCAGTTTTAAGGGATGAACAGTTCTCTGATCCATAATTGTAATGTTGAGAGTCAGGTGCATTGATCCTACCTCTTGCTGGAGAAGCACTACCACCAATTTATTAATTGCCATAATAATGTTACCTGGTACATGTTAAATAGCTGTCTAATATTTTGTTATATTTTTTTCTGTCATTCCTTATTAGTAAAATAGATCAGCAGCAGAGAAGTTGTATATGCTTAGAGGATCCTCCTCTTGTCCTCTTTTTTGGGTCATTGAAATCTCTCGCTTTTGAGAGGCTTTTGTACTTTGTTTTTATGTTGAGGGTATTTTTGACAGGGAGTCAATGCTCAGATTGCAGTTTTAGTTACTATGGAGAAGCTTTCCCACAGAAAAGCTTATGCTCTATTTTCTGAACACTGAATTTGACCAACTTCCTCTTAACTTGCAGTTCTGAAGTTCATTTTGTACCAGTTTTCTTTAGACTGAAAATTCTTTTGGCTCAGGCGTGCTTCCTCTTAGCCTTTGCAATCTGTAGTGTCCTAATGGAAAAAGGAAAAGATGAAGATCAGGACAAAAGAGGAATATATCCTGAAAGCCTGCATATGAGGAGGGAGATGAATGTAGCTTTAGTCTGATTGTTGGGTTTTGTTGAAAAATAGCTATGGCATGGCTGTCTTGGAAGTGAGTTTATTGGAGATTTCTAGTATATTCTGATATATTATGCATGTTAGTTCCTCCACTTGAGAATATGGTTTCCTTACACAAGATGCTAGATTGTTGGGGTTTCCTTTTTATGTTGTACAGCAGGTAAGAGTTGTTTAAGTTAAAGTTTGTTTCCCTGGGAAAAAATTCCTGGGTCTGGGCTGAATGGCAACAACACATGTACTTGGGTTCATATGTAGTTGTGGGGGCTTTTTTTGGTACTTTGTGCAGTTTTTCTTTGTGTCTGCTATATTGAATACTCTTTGAAGAGGTAGTTACATTAAGGTGTAGCTCAAAATGGCAGAAAACCATATGAAGCTGAGAACTTGATCCAGAAATAGATTGTGAAAGGTTCTGAAAGCATTTTATTTTCACCTGCTCTGTCAGCGTCTTTGCTGAATGAACACTCACTCTTAAGCCCACTGTTCTCAGGCTGGTTAGATTGTCTGATTATTATTATTTTTTTTTCACCTCCTCCAGCAATAGGAAGGCATTAATGCAGCCTTTGAAAGGCCCAAAGGTTTGATAGAATTGTGCTGCAATGCAGGCTTTCCTCCTGATCCTGTGCAGTCTCTGTGATGTGAAGGGTAGGAACCTTTTTCTCCTCATCCTTTTATTTCTTTCAGATCGCCCATTAAATACCTGAAAGAAAGCAGGCTGTTGGGGAAAAAAGTTTTCTACATAATAAGAAAAGCTGGAGAAGAAGAGATTCAGAGAGGGAGCAGTTTTCCAGGTTATGTCTGGAGGCTTATTCAGATTCAGGAAGGACTTCAGAACATAGGGCTCAACCTCAACATCTTTTCAAATTCCTAATTAAATTAAAGACAGATCAGTTTCTCATCAATCTCATTCAGTTATCTGTAAATGCAGAAGAATTTTAACAAAATTTTCTGTGGCTGTTGTCAGAATTTGAAGATATAATTAATGCTTTCTGATCCTATTTTTTTTCAAGGTGCTATATGGGATGAGGAAGGAGTGGACCGTCTATAGAGGGTCTTAAGGTTTCAAGAACTGGAAGGATAACAATGTTATCAGATAACCCATGAGAAAAGAGAGCTATAAGAACTGCGGATCACACTGAAGCTGATTTTCAAAGACTTGGATTAGAACCAAGGTGTTTTTTTCTGCCTCCTCTTTTTCCTATCTGTGTAGATATAGACATATTTTTATTCTGGAATTTCAATACTGAAATCCTTAAGTTAAATCTGAAGTTCTTAAACTACAGAGAAATTGTTTCCTGAACAGATGACAGAGTAATCATGAGCAGTGCTGGGTTTTGCTTCCTCTTCCTCTCTCTTGTGGCTTTGTCTCACTGAAGTTTGCAAGAGGAAGCTCACGAACTCTTCCAGTGGATAAAGGCTGAAGCTTCTTGTGTGTAATCACAAGCAGGCTGACAGAGACACTTTGTCAAAGTGACAGTTATTGTGTGTAGAAGATTAGTGATAGACAGGAAAGATTTTGTTATGAAGTCTTTCCCAAATCATGAACATTTTCACTTGTGTGACCTTTTCTAGTTTAATTAGTGTAAATCTTAAAAGTGCAGGGCATCATGATTACTGAAGACAAATGTTGTTCAGCTGTATTGCAGAGCTTATACCCTGAATTTGGTATGAGATATGATGTTCCCTGCTGGATTGCAGAACTGAAATTGGCTCTTAACAAAGGATCATCCTGAAAAATCAAATTCACATCCGTGTTTCTAATACCAGCCAAACCTCTTGTGTTTTTGCCACTGCTGTCAGCTTGTATCCCTTTGTGTGAAGATGTTAGATGCATCAACACTTCCATTAATGTTCATAAAGAAAGCAGTGGTTTGAATATGTCTGGCTGAAAAACACATTTCCTGCAGTTGTCCCAGCAAATTGCATGCTCTCTCTGAATATTTGATCCTGAGGTAATACATATGAAAACGTGAACTATCTTTTCATATCCACACATTTCTCAGTTTGGTTCTGGGGAGAAGAAGAGCAGCAGGGACAAAATACTGAAGGATCTATGATGTCATGAAGCTTAACTAACTCACTGTATTTGCTGTTGTTTAATAACTTCTGACAAAGTTTGTGTAGTTTTTGTTCTGCCTTTGGAAATGCAGTTTATTGGCTCATAAAGCAATGGCTCTATAGTATTTTGGACTGCGATAACTTGGGATGTTCCAGTCTCCTCCTCTCCATTCTTTATTGAAGGTGTGTGTTGGAGTGCTGCAGCCAGGTTGTCTCTCCTACACAGTGATAATTTCTGTTTTCTTTCCAAAATTCTGGACATGATGCCGGTTTTGTTGTTTATAGTAAGCATTTGAACATCTACTGTCTTAATGGATGTAAGTTTTAGGTCAGATCTTAATATAAAAGCTTAGGAAATATAGATAAGCACAGTTTCTGCATGTATTATTATTGCTTCTTAAATGTTGTCTTTATAGTTTATCATAATTATGGAGACTATTCTGACAGAAAAAGTGTTTAGGACTTTATAACTGATTTAGAATTATGTGCATGTATTTGTATAATGTTCATCGAGTCAGAAGAAGAGGCGTCACAAGCCATTTTAGAAGAAGCTCTTGCTATTTAATACTGGTTTTATATTTATTATGCAAATGACCTTGTATAAACTTGCCTTAATATACTTGCCTTAAGTACTAAGAAAATAGCATTTTTAGGTAGCATTTTAATTTAGTTTCTCCATTCTGTACTTACAGAAGGGTTAGCTGTGGGAATGTGTCTCATAGAGGTTGTTTTTTTTTTCAATGACTTGGCATTGTCTAGTTGAATAAATAATTTGCATTTGAAATGTGAAAAAGTCAGCACCACTTAGACTCCTTCACTCTTGCAAGTGTGCACTTTCTGTCTAAGCTAATTTAGAAGAACATGTGTTTGCACACAAATACCCTTCAAAGCAAATATCCTAAACATGACAAAAGAAAGGATTTCTTACATAAATATCCAGTGATCCCCAGTGGGCCAGCCTGTATCATAGAACAGTGAGATTTTTGAGGTTTAGCAGGCAAATCTTACCAAGACTTCAGTTAAAAAAATAAATATGAAAGAATAGTAAATCTTTCCTGTTTACCTTTAATTTTGACCTCATTTTACAGCTCCTCAACCATACGGTCAGTACAGTGATTAGACTTGTCCAGGGCCATCCATACAGCCTGAATATTAGGCATGATGGCATTGCCTCTAGGAATGCTGAGAGGTCTCCCAGATGCACGTGGTAGAGGCATTGACATGACTAGACCCTCACACCCTACACATGAAAAACTACTTTGTTGTGGCATCTGTGATATTTTAGCTGCATACTTTTAGTTATATTTTTATTTATTTAGTTATATTTTTAGTTATGGCACATGTATATCAGAGATAACCAGAACTTTCTGGTTTTCTTATACAACTTGGCACACAGATCAGGGAAATTCTGTTATGAACTTCAGTACAAAATGGAAATCCTGTAGCTGGCAACCATTTCCAGACACAGATCTGCACTCTGTGTGCTTTTAATAATTTATTTTTGTCTCATGAGCTAGTTGTTACTTTTACCTGCTTTAGATTTTATTATAGTTGGTGATATGGCTTTAGTAAGACCTCATGAATTTGATCTCCTTTCTAAGGAAAATTCACAGGACCCGGTATTTTGGCTTCATTTTTCTTTTTTTAAACACAGTACTCTTTGTAGCAGAGCACAGCTTGACTGATGACAGCCTAATGACAGAAAAGTTTGCTTTGAAATGAGGTTTGGTTTAGAGCAGGAAGGACTGATGTGGTCTTGTAAGGGAAAAGTGATGAAGGAGCAGGGAATATTTCTCCTGTGTTGTTAGGAGACCGTACGCTTTCCCTAATTTTTCTTGGGTTTATCTATGTGTTTTTTTTCTGTATTACTGAAGATGTGTTTCACTTCCGAAGTTCAGAGCAGTGGTTTTGTGTTAAATTCAGTTCAGTGCGTATTCATTAGCATTTTTTGTTATTTGGGACAAATTGCAGTCTTGCAGAACTGAAAAATGTAATTTGAGATTTTTCTGAACTTGGAGCTCTTTGTCTTTGTTAATAGTTGCTTTAATTTCTGGGTAGCTCATCGGTTGAATGCGTTTGTGTGAACACAGTGTATCTTCCATTCCTCATACATGCTGCTGTGTGGATCATGTTCTCACTAACAAACAAGACACGTCATTGGAATAGGAAATACTAACATTAATGCAAGTTACTGCAAAAAAGACGAGAGTTTTTATTGGAAGAGACACAAAATCTTGTGCTTCAAGGCTTAACAAATGCCTAAAACACAGATCACTGAAATGAGGAAAGTTTTTATACATGTGCAGACTGATGTGCCTTGATTTGTTTCTGAAACATACAGTTATGGGTGGTGTTTGAAGTCAGTTGATTAAATAAAACATAGGTGTGTAGTACAGCAGGATCTCAAGAATCCCAAAGGATTGAATGTGGCAGTTGCTCTGTTTTTATGATAATATTACCCTTTGCCCCCTTGTTTATCACCTATGGAATTGATTACATTTTCAGTGATATTAAATTATTATTGCAGGCTTAGAATCTAGATGCAAATTAAACTTTTGATTAAATCTTCATTGATTTCAGGTGATGTATGAATTTCAGGCAAAGTATATGAAAGTAATATTTAAAAATGCCATTTCTGTAATGTAGTAGTGACTACAGGGGACATTTTGCTGCCCTTTTGGTGATTGAAGAAGCAAGATTTTCTTTCCTTAGCATGCAATAAGCCTTGCGAGATGCATTCTGCCTGGAGAGCATTACAGCTTAAGTAAGGAATAACTGTGGAACTGTAATTAAATACAAATTGCAGTGCTAAAGCACACTCAACAAATTATCGCTTGATAGAGTTTTCATGGTTCTGAGGAGGCTCCTTTAGATGTAGGTAAATTTGAATGCTCTTGCTTTAATTCTGCACTTCTGCTATAAAAACTTACTCTGTTGCCAGCTTTCTAGATTTTATTTGTGCTTTATTCGCTTTTCAAAATAAAGGTTTTTTGGTTTGGTTTTTTTTTTTCCCTTAACCCAAAACTCAGAGAAACTCTTGCTCCTCTGTTTTACTGTTTCTTGAGTGAGGCTTTGGTTATCAGGACATGACTTGGCTTTATTAAACTGTAGCTTCTGGGCAGTTCTTGGGGTCTCACTGGGCTTGCATTCCCTGGTGAAGTGTTCCAGGCTGTAATAGCAGCCTTTGCCATGTACTGACAGTGTGTGGCATTAACAGTATTTATAAAAAAAGCTACTCCAAGGAACAACCTTAGAAGATGAAGATCTTGTGTTTCAGCATAAGGTCTTTGTTCTAAAATTTCTGATTATAATGTTGAGGATTAAGTTAAAAAGAGACAGAGAGATACACTTAAATACAGGACTTAAAAAATTGTAATACAGTTTTTTGGTTTAGTTTCATTCAACTTTTCAGTTTCCGGCTTATAACCAGTCTTCTTAAACTGAAACAAGCACATTTAGTGCAAAATGTACTTCAAATTTCAAAGCACTTACAAAAAGAATTCTGAATAATCAGTGTTTGAAGGTATATTAATATTTTATATTGAACTGTTTATTAATTGCCAGAGAGATGTTTTAGTTTTCTTTTTCTTTTGGAAAATTAAAGTATTTGTATGAGCTGTGACAGACTGCTGCCAAAGATCTTGTCCTCTGAAAAATCCTAATAAATATCCTGGCTGACATTTTGTGGTGGGGGTGTAGCAGTAATGTGACCAAAGGAGATGGGTAGTGGTGGTGGGGTGGCTTTCATGCATGCAGAAGGTTGTTTCTAGTGGTCCTTCTTCCTTTCCATCTTCTTGATGGAATGTGAAGTACGAGGTTTGGATTTCATCTTAATACAGCTGAAGTTTGGTCTCGTTAATCATGAAGTCCAAAGTTTGTATTTGTTGGAATTCTCTGGAAAACTGATGCATCTTTCGAAGCTTTTTTTTTTGTTTTTTAATACTACTCTAATTTAAAGAGTTCACATCAAACTTGTAGATCAAAGATAGAGTATATAGAGTATATAGAAGCACATTACTATATTACTATGTGCTAGGGGAAATATATCACAAGGAATTTATATTTAAAAAGGAATTCTTAGAAAAAGTACAGATCTGAGTATTTTGTAGGGCAGGCAATGAGAATTGCTTGTCTCCAGCCTGAACTTCAGTGCATTAGATACTGAAATACTAATTGGGAAAATAGACTTGATGATGAATTTTTTTTAATTTCAAATGTTGAATCTCCTGCTTTCTCTTTTCCTATGTCGTGCCCAGGATTTATCCTTCTAGTGATTAAGAATATTCCAGTGTGAGTAGCAGAACTGTAAGTTTGACAGCATATCTTATAGTATTGCCTAGCAGAATTTTATTTCATTTATTATAACTGTTTAAATGATGCTGAGTGTATGTATGTTTTCTTTCATCATTCCTTGATTATTGTTCTCAGGTCTTCTTCAGTGCATTACTTGAAAATAATTTTAATATATAATAAATATTCTCATTAATGCATCCTTTTAATGACTCCAGGCCTAGATACACTTTTTTAGAACATGTATCTTAGTTACAAGCATTTATACCCATTTTCCCCTCTTATTTCTCTGTAGCTACCTGAAATATCATATGATGTCTTTGAGCTCTTTCCTCTTCAGTGACTACAGGACACTTGTGGTTTTGTGCTTAGAGCCATTCCAACTATCATTTTTCGGGACAGCAAATATCCTGAATCCACTTCAAACTACGATGAAGTTGCTCACAGCTTTGTCCAATTCAATATGAAGGAATTCTTTTAAATTCTCTTAAATCCCTACTGGGCTTAGGAAAGGATGAACTGTATGGTGGCTGTGTTTGATCTTTCTGTTTTCATTTTAGTTAGTAAGTGTTATTTTTTTCCCAACATTTCTTCAAAATGTTTTCCAGTTCTGTTTTCCTGTGAGGTTGGTGATGTCCTGTTCTTAGCTTTCTGCCTTGAACTTTGACTTGAGTTGCTGGATGAATAACTGCTGAACTGAGAACACTGCAGAGACAGCTTTTACAAAGCGCATATTTTTAAAATTCAGTCTCTGTTGCCCTGAAAATTAAGCCTTCTGATAATATTTTCATAGTTTTAGTTACGTTTACAGGACTTGCATGGGAAAGTAAGTTGTTTATCACATTGCTTCTAAGAAATGCCTTTTGATGGACGTTTCTCATGACCAGTGTGATTGGGAAGGTGGTAACTTAATTATCCAATCCCTGGTCATTGTTGAGAATCTATAAATACTGGAGTCAGAGAATAAAGTCATGGGACTTTGTTTTAACACTGAGAGTGGTCCTGTGAATCATTTCATGTCCTTTGGTGACAAGTCTCTTTCCCTTTGATAGAATCACAATGAATTTGATTGGGAGAACAATTTATTTTTGTATTATTTGATTAGGCTTTCTCTGTGTCCCAGTCTGCCTCTGCCCCTTAAGGAGAAGGCCTATAAAGCAAAATAGTAGTAGGGGTTAACACAGTACAAGTACAAGTATTTTGTATTTTTCTTTCGACTGCAGCACTTTGTCGTATACTTGGTGCTTGAAGCTCATAAGGTGCAAACCTACAGCTCAAATATGGACTGGAATTTGAGTGGAAAACAGCGTACCTGTCACTGAAATGAAAGCCTGTTTATAGTGGGGGCTAACCTTAATTTTAGTACTGCTTTGGCCAGTCTGTTTTCTGTGGGCAAAACGGCTGCCCTGTTAGCAGTAGAAGGGAATGTGCATTGAAAACATGAAGGAAAAAAGCTAATAATTTTCTGCATCTGACCTCACAGAGGAGCCTCTTCCTTCCCCCAAGCCAACCATGATAAAATGTTGTAAGTTTTCCCTACATGTTCTAGCTGTGCTTAAGCAGACGATATGGAAGCTTTGAAGCTGTAATGAGACACCTTTCGTCCTGAAGAGTGGGACTGATTCAGCTTGTTCTTTTCTGAATGTTTCCTTTTGGCTAGACATTTGAATTGCATTTGTTGGACTTTTTTTCTCTACAGGATATCTGCTAGTGAAGGGTAACGTTGTTGGATGTACATTTCAGCATTTAATTTTTTGGCTCAATGACCCATAGCTCCTTTTGTTGATGTTTTGGGGAGGGAGTAGATTAGTGTTAGTGGCATGTCTTATGTATGAGATAAACTTTTTCATCACTTAGTGCTCAAGCCTAAAGACAAAAATGCAAAACAAAGAAAATGGAACATTAGCTTGCAATATTTATTTTGAAATTGATTTATGCAGATTAAAGTTGGTTTCTCTATGTAACATTAGGCAAAATTTTCTCATATAAACATGATTCTTTCTGACTGCAGAATTGAGTGAAATATATCATACCGTGATATGGTGATATAAATGCCTTTTGAGAAAAGTTAGATTTTATAATAGGAGGGTTGATTATAAAAATGTTAAACTAAATAGGTATGTTCTTGGTGCAAATCCTTTGGGAAGCACAGTTACACTTGGGATACAGTCTGTTTGCCTCTGTTTGTAAGATGAAATTCTTCTGCCTTGTTTAGCATCTATTATTTAAGAAGAACCTCTTGGGTTTCTACTCATGTATTCCTGAAAAAGTCACATCCAGATCCACAAGGATGTGTCTCAGTATTATAACCATTAAACCAAGTTTCTTACCCTAATACTTTAAAGAATGCCTCTTGTGCTGCCTTTTCAAGCAGTGAGCTATGTTGTGTCTTGAAGTTAACCAAAGTGTGACAGTCAAGTCAAAACTAGTCTTCCCTCAGGAATGCCTTCAGTGTGTTTCAGAAAGTGGTGAAGGCAGTCAGACATTGGCAAAAGTGCTCAGATCCAAGGGCTTGTAGCCCAAGTTTCTGCTCATTTACTATGTTTAATGAAACCTGGAAGAGAAAGGACAAATTTTCATTACTAAAATTGGAAAGTTATATTTTGAAGCAGCTTGAAATGTTATTAATAATAATGAGCTAGGTCTGAGTCTAGTTTTACACCCGAAGCTGTTGTGCTGCAAAATGGTTTAGAGTACCTGTAGATTGCTATTTCCAATTTGAGCAATGCAGGGAATTTTTGCATTGTGGGAATCCCCTGCTCAGGTGACCAGGATTCAGTGGCCACCAGAGACAGAGTGCAAAACTGGTTGTTGATTAAGGAGGAGGAAACTCTTACAGACTGCTTTGCCATCTTTCTGTGTGACCTCAGATCAGTTCATCAGCTCTTTCTTTCGCTGAGTTGTGTCTGTGTGCAAAGGGTTATGTTACTCTTTGGACCAGATTCCCTCTCTTTGTATACCTGTGCTGACTGATTTCACCGGGGTTACTTCTGGTCACTACAGATGCAAGGTGAGAAGCAAGGTTTCTGTTTACATTGTCAAAGATGTTTGATTTCTTTTTAAATTTCAGCATTCAGCTTGTATGTAGAATATAGACCAGTATTTTCTTAACATGCAGGGTAAGAAGGAAAAAGTTAAGATGATGAACTCTTCAGGATATATGACTATGAGCAGGTAAAAGATTAACGTACTAGCAGGTGAGGTGCTCTGGAAATGAGTCTGTTCCCTATACAATGCTAGGTTTTATGTGCCTATGAATTTTGGATATGCAAAGGAGCTCCTGGATGTCAGTGAGAATGTCAGTGATGTTGTTTCACACTTCACCTGTCCTACAAGGAAAGGCCATTGCAGTCCACCGTGTTCCTCCTCTGGATATGCTAATGCACTGTGAAGGTGCACATCATGCCTGGATGGGCCCTGCTGATAAAATACTGCCTGGAGATCTCGCAAAGTGCTAATGTGTCAAAGCGCCTGAGAGCAGAGGGTGAATAATACTGCTTTGTAAAGGTCACGTCTGCTGAAGTTAGCTACTGCGTCCTTCTCCTTCTCGCGTGGGGCTGGACTCCACTCTGAAAAGCTCTGTTGTTCTTTGCAATCTCAAAATCCACAGTTTAATGGGTAGAATCAATAGGGCTGATAAAGTGTCTTAAATTAGACAGTGGGAAAGAAAAGCAAACACTGTAAGCTTTAAAGCCTTACTTAACTGGCTCTTTGAGTTAGGATGGTTGTCTGATTTCAAGTTTTGCCTACTGCAGTGTTCCCCAAAGTGTGCTACCTGTTCTGGAATTGCTTTATTCTCATTTCCAGGCTTCCTATGTTTCTTTATTTTCTAATGAGAAAAACTCTTCCACTTCTTGCAATGATTCCTGGTAGTTACCTAGGACCATTTTCCAACCAAAGTTATTAGTTACTCTCACTAGTAGATGAACACATTAAAAATAAAACAAAACAAAAAACCAACTACCTTATAATTTTTTTTAATGCTACATTTTACAGCAGCATTTGACTCTCCCCTCTTATTTAAAGCCTTATGCCTTTTTTTCCTCTAAGGCTTTTAATATTTAATATCATTCATAAAATATGGTGAACATGGTGTATAATTTGTGTACGTAATATTAAATAATAAAATAGATGCAACTCAAGTATAACTTCAATTATGCTTTTGCAATTTTATTTGGGACCTGGTTATTCTTAAATGCTTTCCTTAAAACATGTTTATGTAAAACTTACATGTGTTAATATCACTAAAGAAAAAGAAAATCTTCTGATAACTTTTAGCCGTAATGCAACGTATCAGACTTGTCAACTATTTACAGTGTCTTGTGGGACATTTGTATTCATAGATAACCTCTCATCCTGGACTTAATTATTTACAAAAATATGTGTCTGTCATGCAGACTGTGTCATTTCAGATTTAAATCTCTGAGTTCTATATACCCTGGTATTTTTTCTGCTATGAGGAAGAGACGTTTTCTAATTAGTGAGGAAAAGGTTTATCTCTTCACTGTAGTTGTGGGACAACAGTCTGAAGCAAAACTCTACATAGAGGACATTCTCTTCCTCCTTTTTTTTCCTATTTTGTTTCTCCATGAATGCCTGTTCCTTCACCCCACTTGGTTAGCTTAGAAGTTTTGATTCATCAGCATGGTCTGTTCTCTAAATGTTTGCTTAAAAAGGAAAAGCATTCTGAGTCCGCTTTTAGGAGTATGTTTAAGTAGTGTTCGTTCTGTTCAACCAGTGTTTTCATTGCTAGGCATTTAAGGGATAGATGAGAGTTCATCTTTCAAGCAAATAGTTCACAGATTGTTTCTATGCACCACGGTTGATGCTTATTTAAGTTAGGCAAGCCATTGCCCAGCGTCACAGTGTTTTGTTTGGCTTCGATTTTTCCATTCCTGATGTCTGTTGTAGACTGGTTGGTTGAGTAATTCCAAGTTTGGTATCTTACCTTTATATTTTCCTGTCTGTTTCCCTTTGAGGCTCTGGTTGTGGTCACTGCTGCTGCTTCACTGATGAAAGTTTATTCTCAAACACTCACAAAGTAGGTACTGGATGATTTATGTACCGTGCAAACTGCAAGGTGCCTGAAGGATGGTCCTCCTTTGTGTATGTAAATAAAGTGTAGGGATCTCCCTCCTCAGAAGAGAATTGTTTAAGGTTGTGAAAGACCATCTAATCCAACCATTAACACATCACTGACAAGTTCACCACTAAACCGTGTCCTTGAGCACCACATCTACACGTTTTTTGAATACTTCCTGGGGTGGTGATTCAACCACTTCCCTGGGAAGCCTGTTCCAGCACCTGACTGCCCTTTCAGTGAAGAAATTTTTCCTAATATCCAATCTAAACCTCTTCTGGTACGACTGCTTAAACTTGCAGGACCTTGCAGTTCTGTTAGCTCTGTGCTACACAAGGTCATTCTTACGATACCTGTCTAGCTTCAGCTGCCAAATGCTGTTTGCAATGCACTTGGGTGCTTGTTTAGCATTTGTGCTCTGTCTTTGAAGCCTTCTGTTATTAGAAAACCCAGTGGAAGAGCCACCAGCATCTCCAGTGTTCTTATTTTCCACTGCTCTAAAACATCTGTTCTCTGCCATTTGTGGGGAGCTTGGGCGTCATCCAGCCTCAACCAGTCTGAAGGGTTGAGGCTTTGAGGGCAAGGGAAAGGCTTGATTTTGTCAGCTTTTAAAATTTTCTTTTTGTCTAAGAATACAGCTTAAAAATCAAATCAAACCAAACCCCCTCTCACTCCTAGGACTTGATGTCTCATTGAGTGCATTGGGGCATAAAGACAGATAATTCACATTGCTCATTGCTTGGTATAGTAAGAATGGTGTATCACACATGACTATGTTTGACCATAGCTTTTAATCATGTGACAATTTGTTAAATATGGCATTTAAAAATGTTTACAAATTTAGAACAGCAGCACAGTAAAACCTGACATTGGTTTATAGTAAAAGTAAATAAAGTATCTTCCTTACAGTATCCCATGTGGCTAGATATAATTTTTTTTTCCCTAAAAAACTCTTGTTATATGCTTTATTGGAAAACTCAGTAAACTGTGCCGCTTTGTTTCACTTGCTCAGTGTTTGAAGAATGCTGTCTAATGGCAATAAATTTGATTTTAAACCCAAAACTTACAAAAGTAGTACAGACTAGATAACAGTCAGGACGAAGATCCTGAAAATAGACTGAATTTACAGAAGTAAGTTGCAAATAAAACCTAATGTAGTGTGGGTACATATGAGGTGGAAGTTATCATGATGGGTGTACACTTGATGGCAAGTCCAAAAAAGAATATTTGGGTGTACTGAAAGTAAGACACTTGTCCTTAGCATAGGCCATTTGGTCAGCTTGAATGTAGTCCAGGAGAACTTTACTCCCTGCAGTAATTGACTGATCTAGGCTCTTAATTGGTCTCCCATACAACCAAGCTAAGCTATTTGATTCTTTACCTACATGTGGATTGGGATTTCCCCCTTGCATTTCAGTTGCTTCCTCTTTTCATTCCAGTGTTTTTGTAATTCAGCAAAGATGATGTGTACACCTGGTAGTTTATCATCCTTCTTCTCTAAGCATTAGGATAGGGAGTTACCAGGGAAAGGCAGTACATGTCTATTTGCTTTTGTTAAACAAAAGCCAACCTCAATATTAACTTTCCCAGACATTTTCCCGAGTTAGCCACAGAAAACATCTTAAGTAATTCTCTTCTAGCAGTGCAGGCTGGGCAGTTGGATTGGAAGGAGGTCAGACAATAATGTGCCACTTTATATGCAGGTTCATAGTCATGCACAAGTAACACAGGAATGATTTTTAATGAATGGGCAAGCAATTGACAGTTGCAATTGAGACCTTGTATTGATACCTTATTAATTATCAGCTATACATCTTTCAAAGAAAACACCGTGCTAATTGATAGCCACCTTTTGTTTATAATGATTAATAGTATAAAATTAATTGTCTGCAGTGGGTATGGAAAGAGATGATCCATGTTAATAAATTATAGATGGAACCTTAATATTTGGTAAGTCTGATAGTGATCTCTGGAAATAATTTCTTAAAAGGAACATCTTTTACAGTAATATTTTTTTCCTAAACATTACTGTTGGGAATTGACTGATGATAAAGGTATTGAGCATTTTTACCTTCTCCTTAATGGTGTTTGCACTGCCAATTTTTTTTTTCCACTTTTCCTCACTTAGCTAAATGGTAGAGTTCTCCAGTGTGTTTTTGGGTGGAAAGTAGGGTTGAGTTTGGGGGTGGTGGTGGAAAGAAAAATAGGATTAAAACATAATTTTGAGGAAGTATTTTATTTCTAGACTGAACATTATTTTGTCTCTAAGCTGCCTCACGTACTTTTCCCATCCTTTTTCTTGTTGGAGGGCTCTGCTTGAGGCCTAGAAGACTTCCTTGACCACCCTTCATCACTGACCTCTGAGCTACCACTCAAACCTAGAGGTTTAAATGTGTCCTGCCTATGGAAGGTTGTATTTGTCCCTTCACAGTTTTTTCCAAGCTTCCTTGCTTTCTTAAGTCTGGGGAGAATTTTGGTAACATGTAGACAGTAGCAGGTGAGGATTTACAAAGTGTGTCACTCAAAAGTAGCAGGAAGAGTTTGATGATGCTTCATAAGCCAGAAAGGAAATGTCCTGGGTTATGGAGGAGCAGATCTTTTCAATTGAAAAGAGTGTGCACCTCAACAGCGAGCATTAAGGACTAGATTTTAATAATGAAAGAAACTTTTTTAAAAAAGCACTTTTTTTGACCTATGTCCCTTGTGTCTCTGGCACAATGTGTCTCCATGCCTTCCCTTCTATGCCTGTGATGGAGAAGTGAGTTGATATGCATCTGCCTGCTGTTTACAAGATCTACATTGTGAGTAAGGAAGGGCAAGGAGAAAAATGCGCTGCTTTTTGTCAATTTTTGTTGCTGTTTTGGTGCTGCTTGACTTGGGGATCCCTTTAATGATGATGCACTAGTATGTTAAAGAGGAATGTCCTCATATCTCCTTTGAATGGAAGGGTTATTGTACTTGATTTGTTTGCTGTAGTTGTAAGCTCTGCGGAGTAATGACCTTTCTTATGTGGTTTGTAAAGTGCTGTGTTTACTCTTGATGTCCTGCAAATTGCTGTAAAAAATAATACAGGGAGTAATGTAGCGGCACTTACCTCTTATTCTTTTCCTATATCCAATGTAATAAAATGACACAATTATGATTGAAGAAGATATGGAGGTAATGTAGTCTCAATGCTGTTGTTTCCAAGGAATTAGAAGCCATTTGCCAATCTTTAAAGTAAAGTATCTTTTTTTTATTTAATTCAGTAAAGTTGGGTTTGAAAAATTCTGCTTTTACGTAGCTATTAACCTGATTTTGAGGATGTTTTAAAATATTTAGTTAGCATATCTTTAACAAAGTCCAGTAATGTTTCAGCATGTGCTCTTTAAAAGCTCTGTCATAGTTAGTTTGCTTCAGGTATTTATGAACATAGGAACCAAAATCAGATTGATTGGAATTACATAAAAAATTAAGTATCTTAAAATTTGATCCAAGTTTTGTCCTTTTTTTTCTTTTTTTTCTTTTTTTTAATGATGAAAGTAATGGTAATTTTTCCCATTTTGAAACTTAGGTATTGGGTTTTGCAGTGCTTTTGGTAGTATTTAGTGGTTTTTTAAGACTTTTAATTGCAGACTCAGTGTGTTCTATGATAAATTTAATCCAGAGAAAAACTGGAAAATTGTTCTGAGACAACCTGATTATTTTATTATTTTTTTTAAGTGCCATGATTTTGGGAATTGCAACCTGTGCCTTTTAAAAGAGGGAATTTTGTGATACACAGGGTACCCTGTATTGAACAGAGACTGATATTGAATGTCTGCTGCTGTTCTGCAGTAACAAATCCCCTTATGATGGCTGTGGAAAGTTTAAAGGTTATTATCTCGTGTTTGTTTACTTTGTAAAGATAAGATTTCAGAGAAAATCGAAGGGTACTGTCTGAAATTCCCAGTCACTGCAGTTCCATGGACAGCATTGATCCCTTCCTAGAGGTTGTTGGGGACTCATTGTCTCCCTGTTCATTATAGGCTGCTGCTGAAATCTCCAATATTTCAGGTTTGCAATTCTTTTATTGTTGTTTTGGCAGTTTGTCAAAATTAAATGGCTTAACCAAATCAATAAGCTGTCTTGCTCAGTAACATCTGCATTTCGCGTGTCAAGATACTTTGCATTTTGAATGCAGTCACAATGGAATGAGCCACAATGATTGCAAAAAGAGCCTTTTGGCCCTCCAAAGCCCTCTGACTGTAAGGAAACTTTCTGGAAAATAAACTTTGTTCAGTTATGCAATCACAGTTTCCACTGAGATCAGTGGTAATTGCACACACGTGCCCATGGGTAGGAGTGAGTCGGTAAAGAGATGCAGCAAGGTCAGAGACAGAATATAAGCTACAATGGTAATGAATTTTACTTAATTTAGAACAAGTATTTGTGTATTTGTGTTTATTGGTGAGACAATTAATTGCATAATGAGGAATAAATAAACAACTTCCTCTGTGTGATGACCTCTCTTTCTGTGGGGTGACTAAGCTTTTCTCACCAATTTAAGTTGTGGTGATATGTGGCTTTAGATACATGTTTATCATTAGCTAAAATAACACAGCTGTTAAGGTTTATTGCCATACTTGTTCTGCATGCTAAGCACATTCTGTGTACATGTCAAACAAAATGCCAATTTAATCGGCCCCCTCAGAGTTTCTGCAGGAGTGATGATGAAAGTTTGGCAAGTTTATTTGCACCGTTCTGTACAAAATCTGCACGGCCATTATCTCCAGACACTTTCAATATGAAAAATGCCAATGGTGTTTTTACATGCTTAAGAGACTAATAAGCTACAGATGTCAAAACTGTAAAGTTGAATTATCTTGAGCATGTATGAATATAGCAATACAGGTTTTTTTTTAATTTGTGTGGAATTATTCTTAAGCTATGTTTTAGTACTCAGAGCTGTTTGTATTATTTCTGAATGACCACTGATTTAATGAAATTATTGTATGAATTGAGAACCCATACTATAAGGATAGATTAATATTCTTTATTAAAAGTAGGAGTCATTAATTTGTTCTTAATTCGTTTGGAGCAAGAATGTAGAGGGAAGTAAACAAAAGCAAAATGGCTTGGTTTAGACAATTGCCTTTACATGGTAGCCTGACGCCCCAATAATAAACACAGCAGGTTGGCATGTTCAAGTTGCCAGACATATCATGAAGTGGTGAAAAGGTGTCTGTCTGTCACAGAATAGATGGAGTCCAGTGCAAATGGTCAGGATGTTCCCCTACTTGTGTTTCTGCAGTCAGTTTACTTTTTGCTTCATTTAGCTGTCCACCCTCTGCAGCCACACTGGTATAAGAGCTATAGCTTTTCACAAAATAAAACTTTATTCTTTCCAGGCAACATCTAAAGTATTTAATGATATACTTTACAATTCTCGTTTTTACTTCACATCACATGACAGTTTGAAGAGCTCAGGCTGAGGGAAAGGGAAATTCAGGCTAACATTTTTCACAGAGTCTATTTTGGGCATCAGCTCTGGGTGCCAAGCTTCAGAGGGAGGCTTTGACTTAAAGAGAAATCCTGTGCTCTTACCTTGTGCTCACTCAGGTTTGAACTACAGGCTTCAGCACCTCTGTCAGGCTTTAAATCTTTCAGACTGAGTACCCCAATTTAGTTACTCCTTTTGATAAACTGACTTACGTGGGCTGCCAGAGGTCAAATGAACCCAACCCAGAATCAGGCAAGAAAAAGACTTGTCTGAATGCCCAGTTTTGTGCTTAACTTTCAAGACTGTCTTCTTGGGCCTCTCAGAAAAATCTCTTCTTAAATGACAAGCCAGGAAATCTTTTAACCAGACCTGAACTAAACGTTTATGTCCCCCTTTTTAATGCTTTCCAGACTAACAATAATCTTTAAATACTGTTTTTCATGCATGGGTTTCTCAAATTTACTGCCTTTCTTTTTTTTTTTTTTTTGGTCTCATTTATCCAACCCAATTTAGTATTTGAAAAAAAAGGAGCTAAAATACAGATTACTTACAAAACATGGATAATTTTGTAGCCATGTTTACATATTAATGCCAATGTGTCTCTAATCAATTGTTTCCATCACGAGTGAGGACTAAGGATTACTGAGTTCACAGGACAACTGATGGACTTCCATGATACACCCACAAAGTGGGCAATACTGTCATGAAGCTGAATGCAAAAGTTTCTATTTACCATTACAAGGTAGTGGACAGCAGTGTCTGATCAGCATGCTTATTTTTTACATTTTTTCTTCGTTAATCCCTGATCAGATAATTGCTCAAGGAATTTGCAATGCCAGCAAAACACTGCTATGGTATTCTCAAGGGAAAAGTAGCTTATTGATATTTCAAATGTCAGTCCTCCAAGTGTATGAAACTAGTTTCCTCTGCATACAACATTTGTGCTTGCTGTTAAGAATTAACTACCTCCTCATCCATCCTGGAAATTATTGATGTCAACCTACCTAAGCACGGCAGCCAAATGATGCAAATCTTTACCCAGTTTTGTTCTCCCATCCCTGTCCTAAATGTTACCGGGATTTCTGTGCTTATTGTAAAGATTTTCTATGAAAATGAAGTAATACAACTTAGGCACAGTTGGAAACAGGTTAATTTGTTTTCATTTGCTAGATGCTTTTCCATTCACATGTGACTAAATTCTTTGCATCCAGCAAGTTATAACTGAAAATTAGTTGGAGTGAGGGTGGATATTATATCAAACAAACAGACCATAAAAAATCTAAACCAAAAACAAATGAACAAAAGATTAATTTTGAATTAGTGGATTTAGCAGAGTTGAGGTGACAGTGTCCAGCTGTCCTATTAAGATGACAGTATGGAACAAAACCTTTAATCAGCTGCAAGAAGCTTGCACTTCCCTGTAGTCAGTTTTAGTATTAAAATCTTTGTATTTGTTTGCTGACAGGTTTTTTTGTTGTTGTAGTAATGATAAGGAGACATGACCTGGGAACTGGGACATTACTGGCAAAAAAATAGCAAGATTAGAAGAAAAAAAGCATGTTTCATACTTTAACTAATGGGTATGTGACCGTGGGCTGTGTTGTAAGCTTGAATTCTGACAGCAGGTAACAGTCAAGTACAGTTTTTATTATTGTAGACTGAAAATGTGAAATGTGTGTGCTTTCATTACATGGCATTGTTGTGTTTTGATGAAGAAGCCAGTTGTTTGCTCTTGCTGTTTGCTGCAGAAATGGAGAACTGATATTTTAGCAGGGAAAAAAGTAACAGGAGGGAACGAGGAAAATTATTTTAGACATTGCTGTATGTGATAGCAGGAGTGCTTGAGGTCAGTATTATTCAAGCAGTTGGCTGGTTAGATGCTGGCTGTGATGATCTGCTCACAGACAACTCTAGAAACACTTTAATCACATCACCCATAGGTATCCACAAGTTTTTTATGAAGAAATATTTATAGCGATGAATGGTTTATGACTGCCTTTAAGAATACATTTCACAGCCAGAAATATCATGCTTTCAGGCTCATGGTGTGATTTTTGGGGTTGTCCTGGGCAGGTCCAGGAGCTGGAGTGGATGATCCTTTTGGGTCTTGTCCAGCTCAGGGTATTCTTTGATACTGTGATTCTGTAGGCGTATTTGCTAATGGATATCATCATATGCACATGTTTCTATGCCACTTGTACATTTATACAAGTGATTTTTTTTTTTTGCCAATGGTAGTTTTGTAAAGTTACAGTCAGCCAGCTCTATATTGCCGCACAACACATTCCTCTAAAAAAGATTTAGAGAAAGGTCTTAATCTTATTTGGGGAGGGGATAAAGATCTCTTCTGCAGAACTTGGTGATTCATCTTGCTGTATTCAGTGAGGCCAGCCAGATAGTAGGAAGTTGCTGAGCTGCTGAAACTTCTCTACATAAGCTTTCAGCTCCGAGAAATACTTCTCTGCTCCTTGATTGGGGGTATTGTTGTTCTTAGTCATCAGAACCCAGGATCTCACCACGCACCTCTGCCATGTGTGTAAGAACACAACTTTGTTCTGGGGAAAATCTAGATGAAGCACAGGTTTTGTTTAAGTGTTGGGAAGCCATTAGTCATTCTTACCACCACTGACTGCAAAGTACTGCAAAATAGTATCCATTTATTTTGAAAACATTCTCCCTTGCTTATGAATTTGCCCTGTTGACTTACAGTGAAAAGCAGCTGTTGAAAACTCCTAGGATTTTTGTCCTCTGGTAGCTTGGTGTCAGTTCAAGGAGGAGATGATCTCCTCCTTGAGCAAGTGAAAGAGGCTGCTAAAAGCTTATGGGGATTCTCTGCTTGGCAATTTCTGCCAGGGGCACTGGAGGTTTCCTTCATGCATATCAGCTGAAGAAAGTTGAAGAATAAGTGGATTTGTGCATGTGCATTTAGAGATGACCTATAGGAAACAGAAAGTTAAGAAAAGAAAAAGGTTTCTGGGAGGGCCGTGTGATCTTTCTGTGGGTCAGTGTACAATGACTGTGTATGCCCCAGGATTTTCATTTCAGCACCAGGCAGCATCTGGTAACACACTGCAGCATCTCATGGCCCTGGGCTATGGGGCAAGCATTACAGCCACAGCTGTGATGTTTTGTGTCCTGCATTGTGTAACTAATCAAGAGGTACATCACCTGCAGCATTAAGTGATAGTGAAAGGTGCAGTGTGCGGGTAGGTGGTCTCTTCAGGAGATATAACTCTACCAGCTTCCTTGGGCAGACCAGAGATGAAGTCATTAGCATAATGTCTAAATGAAATCCTCAGTCCTTGAACAGGCACTTTCATGACACAAACTTCATCTGAAGGGAATGTCTCTGCAGAATTGATGGAAACAAGGGCCATCCTGCTTCTTCGTGTGTCCTCTTATGTAGCTTAAAGCACCTCATGTGATTTAGAGAAACTCAAATATGATGCAAATCATGTTGAACCTTGATTATGTGATAAAGATTTGTCAGGTGGCTCAATCCTCGTTAGTTTCTAATAAGTGCAGTTGTTACTGAGAACATCTGAGTCAGGACAGCCTGTGGCTCAGAGCTTGGTGCTGGTCTTTCATAAGCCTACCAGGAAGGGAGGAAATGGGATTATGGTGCCTAGTAGGAGTTTTAGGGAATTGTCATGTCAGACACTCCTCAGTGAGAGAAGAAGCAAAAACCCTTCTTGGGATTTGTGATCTCCATAGGTCAGCTCTGACAAGAATGCCAACAAGCTGTCTTCTATTTTTGGTCATTCCCTGAATTAGTGAGAAAATCATTGGCCCTTGGGCTTTACCTAGTAACAGTGAATGCTTGAAATCTTACATTTGATGTCTGAAAGCTCAAGAGGGGAACCTTCTCAGGATTTGCGTTCTGCTTTGGGTTCCTGTTATTTCAGTAGTGACCCCGAAAAGCCATCATTTTATAAGCAGAGAGCAGGCACCTGCTCTACATCTGTTCCTTCTTTTCATCTGTCTTCCAAAGCTCTTCTCATGTTGTTACAGTTATCTATATTTTGTGTTCCTTGCCAGAAAGTTTGTGGTTCTCAGTTGTCATTTCAGGGTACAAAAGAATATCAAAAAATCTTCTGTGGCTAGCAAGGTAATGTTAGTTGTGGCTTTTGATGGTACTGCTTCTACTGCAGAGCATCTTACAGCCTCAGGCATTTGGATAATTTTGGCTTTTCTCCTGAGCTCTCCAACCATTTTTATATTCTTCTGGAGCATCAGAGAGGCAGATGGGCCAAGACCATATCCTCCTCAGGTCTGTTTTAGCTGCAATTTATGAAACAGAAATGTGTTTTTTGTTTTCTTCCTCGCCCCAACTCTTTCAATAGCTTTAATATTAGAAAGAAAAAAAGTAGTAACATGTTCAGGGGATTCAGTGCTTACAGCTTTCTTTGCAAAATGTTTATTGAAAGTTTATTCGAAGATGCTAACAGTTATCTTTGGTATTGTAGGTGTATATTCAAAGTTTAACTTCAAAAGTGTCAAGGTTCATTGCTTTGTAATCCATAATCCAGTTGAAAATCTAGTAGCACTTGTTTGTATAGAAAACAGAAAGACTCTTCTGACTTTATGGTGGCTAGTAAAAAGTGATGCAAACCACTGTGATGTTCTCTAAAAGTCCTGAGACATCAGTTCATCTGTAGTTCTCTCTGATTTACCTCAGCCCTGGGAATTTAGTGAGTATTGGATGGCGGTTTAATGTCATCTGAATATCCCGTTTCTGGGACAGGGCCCGGACGGTTCCGTGTTTGACAGAGCAGATGCTCTGCAAGTAACTGCTCTGTTTCCTGACAGTAGTTTTTTTAGCAGATATAAATTGAGTGAATGCAGTGCAAGACAGAATCCCACTGAACTGATTCTGAACTTCTAAAAAATACTGTTTGATAAAGCAAAGATGGTCTTGTAGATAAATTGTCTCAATAAAATGGGTAAGATAAAATAAGTATTGTATCACTTTTAATGAGATAAATTGCAGCAGTGTCTTTAGTTAAGTATGTCTGTGAGCCTGCATTTCAGATTGAAGAAGTAATGAAGCTGAAGGTAGTGTAGGCTTGTCCACTGGGTTTTGGATGGCAAATATGTCTGAAAGGTGTGAAGTTCTGCGATGCCAGGATTATTTTAAAGAAAAAAAATAAAATGTCCTGCGACTGACCTCCTGTGCAATCATCAGCTTGTCACTGATCAAGAGTGCCAGCCAGCCATGTGGGAAGTGTTTCTGAAGGGTTTTGGGATTTGAAAACTTAGAGTTATGGGTGTTAACTTTCATAGGTCTTTTAGTTTAAAACTAGAAAAATGGGACCATATACAATGGCAGAGTGAGAGCAGTGATGTGGTATTATTTTTATGTTAGCATATGAAAATGAATATGTGACTGGAAATCTCATTACTCTGAATGTAGTTTCTGAATGTTGGAAGTTCAGTGTCTCTGAGGGAGAGAAGAAAGAAAATAATGTGGGTGCTATAGCTCTCCATTTTCATCTCATTTAAGAAAAGCAGCCATGAAAAAAATCCAAATTTCTGGAAAAGGAGGACTGTTTATTACAGAGAACCTCTAGAAGCTGAACAAAGCAAACACCTACATATAGGATGATTAATTAAACCCAGTGTATTTGTGTTTATCTAAAATGATCAGGGTGAGGTCAGACCTAACTGAACTTTCTAGAGCTCCTTCCCTTGTATCCCCTGTAGAGAATTTGTCCTGTTCCAGACCTGGATTTAGTTGTGTGCATCTTTACTTTGGTAGTTGTGACTACAGTGACGTAAGCATCTTCTTCCAAGACAGAATGTTGTCCAGTTGAAAAAACAGGAGCCAGCTGAACACGATTTTACATGCCTGTCCTGCCAAAACCCATGTTAGCACAGACATCCTGGGGCTGCAGGGTGTGAGTCCTTCATGAACTGTCCTGGATCTTCAAGAATGTCCCTTTATCCTTCTGCAAAATTATTTATTGCAGTGATTGGGTATTTTTGCTGGTTGTAAGCAAAGCAGTGGAGCATGTCATAGGCACCAGAGACTACCCTGCCTTCCCCACAAGTGCTAACTACTGCTCCTACTTGTCTGTTTCCCTGCATCCTACATTCTAACACCTGGATGAGTTAACTCTTTGTAATTATTTGGCAAGTAACACTAGTTTTCTTTTGTAGGAAGCAGTAGTCATTACAGAAATGAGTCACAGTACCACAAATGGCAATGCTCAAAAGCTCCTCAAACATTAAACCTTATATAGTGAAAAGGAAAAAAACCTAGTTCAGAACCTAAAGAGGGAGAGCAGTACCAAAACAGTGATAAGCAAAACAAAAAATTAGGAAAGACAGGTTGGAAGGTAAGTGTAGGAAAGGCAGATGAATCACTGAGTTGATGAGAATGACAGACTCTGTGTCATAGCAAATGTTTGCTCCATGAACAAAAGAATTAACAAGGTAGTAAATGTTGTAAACACATCTTATATAAGCCTAAGTGTTTCATGTTAAAGAAAGGATTATTATGATTGTAATGACGTTTTCATGAAGAAGAAAGAGATTTTTGAATAAAAACTTTGTCCAGTGCTTTAGTGCCACAAGAAGAGACTTGATTGAAAAAATGCATATAATTTAGGAGTAAGAATTTGAGTCATCCTTTGAAAAAATTACTATGGTGATGGCAAATTAAGTGTACAGAGTATTTGGGTTATTTATAAAGTTGAAGAGGCAGGGTCACTCCAAACTGTAGAGAATAATAAAGATTAAAATGCTATAATATTAATTTTCCAAGTGTAAGTACTGTAGTGTATGATATGAAGCTGGATGATGAGATTAAGCCATATAAAGCTTTACCATAACGACTGCAACCAGTAGGAAAGGCTACTGTTTAAAGAGTGTTTTTGTTTTTATATATATATATATATATATATATATATATATATATATATATATATATAAAAATATTAAAATACTGGTTATTTCCAGGTAGATGAATCTGTCTTGCAATAGCTGAGACACTTGTCACAGTTTACTACATTCTGTGTAAGCATAAATAAACAAACCCAATCAGTCAAGATCACTGCATCACAAAATATGCTTTATTTTGGCAAGTCTACTTCGTTTTCATTGCATATGGTCTCAAACTTGAACCCTAGGTCTAAAAACCTCAGGAGAAATTTGAATTGGAGTTTAGACTTCACAGATTTTATTTTCTTAGTTAGAAAATGCTTCCAGACTTCAGCCTGCACCACATATTTATTCATGAGAAACAAGCCTTTTATATTAGGTGTTATATAAACATGTGTCAAAGACCCAGCATTATTTTTTATTGAACTGCAAATAACATGTGCAGTTGGGAGTCAGTTTTTTTTTATTTACTGATTGGTGCTGGCATGCTGGTCCCCAGGCTGAACAGGCAAGAGGAGGTTTTCACTGAGGGGAGCACACAAGCTTCCAACAAAGGGAAATATGGCTGAAAAATACTTGTCTACCTTCTTCCTCTTTCTTTTCTTCTCAGCCTTCCTGATTGAAAAAAGATTGTCTAAGGTGCTTTCTTTAACAAGTAATTCCTTTAGGGTAAGTATCCTTGTTTGGTGGTATGGCAAGGGAACTCAGAATCTAAAGGAACCTGTGGCCCTTGACAGTGCCAGGAGAAGATGAGTTCACCACCTGCCTGCAAGGACATCCTTCCTGGGGTACTTGCAGGTATAAAGCCCTTCCAGTCTTTGGTTCCTGGTGGGAATGCAGGGCTCGTTGACCTTTCCTTTTAGTGGAGTTCCTGTTTTATACTCTAACCATCTGGAACTCTGCCATAGTCTTGAATATAAATGATTGTCTTCATCAGCAGATTTTGCAAATGTAGGTCCTAGCCTAGACATTGTAGACATTTTTCCTCAGAGAACAAGTAAAAAGTGCTAAAGCTGCACCTGGAATTAGAAAAAGAGACTTTGAATCGGATGTAGAATTTCCTGGTGGAATATGGCTTGAAAATCCTCAGTATTTGGGCCAAATTTGTAGAAAACTCAGAAATTTCTCAGGAGAGAGAGTTGTTGGTACTTAGAAATCCAGCTCTCAAAGTGCTTACCATTTGCCATTTTTACTTATTTATTTCAGATTTTGTTTTTTCTTAATCTGAAGTAGGCCGGTGGAATTTTTGCTACTATAGTGCTTTCTGTACTAATTCTGCAAACCTAGTCAAACTTTTCTGTCTTAGCATAATGTTGGTGGCATTAATAATAAGCATAAATGAGGAAGCAGATGAGAGTTTTGCAATATCACATTATAGAAATTGCAATGTAAACTTGTGATAAATTAGATTAATCAAATGGTTTTCCAGTGTGATGGATTATCTGTGCTGATTACATTAGCCTGTCTTCCAAATGTAGATGGGATACCCTGGTCCCTGTCTTGGTAGTTTTATGGTATTATATGATCAGTTACTTCTTAACTTTTTACTCAGGAGGTAGTAATTTGTTAATATTGCTCCTTTAAGGGCTGTCTCTGTTCACTTCTTCAGACAGCATTTGACACTATTTTTCACACTGTCTTTACAGGTAATGTGCTTTTGTAAAAGACAGTTGGTAAAATTTTGCTGGTTTCCCATTTATCACTTGTGCTGTAGTTACCAGGAAATTAGATGGGTACTATGGACTTGTATAATGCTTGTTTTTTTTTTCCTTGGCTTTCTGTTGTATGATGATGATATTCAAATACTAAAGAGAGGAAAATAATTCCAGGCTATTTAAGGTCACACTCCTGTTCACTGGAAAGAGAAAGGGAAAAGCTTCTGCATGCTTCTGCAAGAAGTGAATAGAGAATTTTCAGCAAACCAAGTTCATATTTTCTAATGTTTGCTTTTTAATCCTCAGTGAATTCCTAATTCAGAGTTTAGTGATGGGAAGAAACTTCTGTGTGTGTTATTAAAGTATATTTCTATTCTTGAAAGGAGGTATTCAGTGGCCTGTTAAAAACTGACATTTCCTCTGCCACGTAGATTTGGTTCTTTTGTTTAATAGAGCACTTAAGTGACTTTTTATGCATTGGGATTTTCTCCAACCTTGAAGATGATTTTGTTCAATTGGATTTTTAAACATTTGAAAATTGGAATAAGAAAGGCAGCATTGTTTAGGGCCCTGGCTGGGGTTTTAAAAACAGGAACAACTCGTAGCATTCCTTATTAAATTTAATTAATTGCTGCTTGTGGGCAATATGGCTGAGTTATTGTTACAGTGAGACCAATAACTAACATAATTTGGAGTTCTGTATGTTCAGACTTTAGTTAGAGCTTTGCCTAAGAGTAGTTTGATTATTTAATTTAAAAAAAAAAGTTTTATTTCAAAAGTGCATTAAAGAGCATTTCACTTGTGCATTTATAAAGCTTTTGGTGTTTCTATTGACTAAATTTTCAGTAAGAATTTAGGTTTCTTAGCAATTTAAAAAATCTTTACTACTTGGTACCTGCTTAATAGTGAGATACATGCTATTAATTTGATCTCAGTCTGTTTTCTGTTGCACAGATGTTTGCATTACAAAAATCATTATTGTCTACTGGTGATCAGTGCTCCTGTTGGAAAAGCCAATATAGGAGTGGGGGACTAAATGGGTGTCTGAAGTCTCGTCTTATTCTACAGATAGTCTTTCCAGCTGAGCAATAAAGGGGGCTGTTTGAGGAAAGGCACCTTTGGTGCATCGGAGATGTCTGTTCCACCGCTGAAGGGAATTCTCCAGCCTGACCATTCACTCGCTCAGCACCAAGCCTTTATGCAGTGAATAATTATTTTTAATGAATAGCACAGGGAGTTAAATCCTTATGTCTTAGTTATTTCTCAAGTGAACTCAAAGTCTGTTTCCATAGTGAATATGAAGTTGTAATTTGTGATAGGAGTTTGAAATAATGTAGTTGCGCAAACCTTTTTATGCTCAGATGAAACATGCCAGATGTTTTAGAAAGGTTTGCATTTGATTACGAGAAAATAAAGCTTAGGAGGTCATTGTGATCCTTTGTTGAAAACTGAAGTAAATATACACAATGCTACCTTAAGTCTTAGTGTACTTAAGTATCTGTGCTTGGAAAATGCATAAAATGGAAGATCTGTTGATTTATTCAAGCTCTGTCCTCATTGTATAAGGTATAATGCTCTTGGGTTTACCTAAGAAATTATGAAATGAATGTGGGTCCCCTTGGTAAAATTCTGCTCAGAGTGAAGTTATTAGTAAAATTCCCATTGAATGAAGTGAGGGAAGAATTTGACTGACACGTGGGACACTTAAAATCCAGCGCAAGGTTAAAAAATAAACCAAAACCCTAATTAATATTTGAAAAGTATATAGTATGTCTGTTTCATAAACTTAACATCCTTCTTGAAATAAAATGTATATACTCTTCTTCAAACTAATTCACATCTCTCTCCAGACAACACTGCTAAGTTAAATCAGAGTGAGTTTTATAGAAATGAATGTTCACTGTGTTCAGTTATCAATTGTTTTTATTGATGATGCACTAATAAACACCCTCCCAGTTTGACAACCTTTTTATGTCCATTTACATTTCCTTTAAAAGGAATTAGTCTCTTGGCACAAATTATTCGAAGTGTTAATCCTAAATAGATGAGCTCTCCATATTATCCCTATTCAAGTAACCACATCTTGTAAAACAAAGGCCTTTCTTGTGTTTAGTCTTTAAGTAACTTGGCAACATAGATTCTTGGTTTTAGTTCATGTGATATGATGACTCATAAAAAAAGCTGTAATACCAAAGTGGAGGTGCTGCCTTCATTGTTTTCTTGTTTTGATGGAGGCAGAGCTATCAGCTCTCATACTTTGCATAGAGGGGTTATCCAAGAGTAACCCAACCCTTCATGAAGACTGCAGCACTGAAAGAAATCCCTAACAGCTTGTTCCTAAGCTCTGGACTTAAACACACCCTGGGATGAAACACAAGCCTTGCCACCAGTTAGGCCTGGCAAAGCAGGGAGGAGTAGTCTGCTTGTGGGACCTTCACCTTCAGTCACCACTACCTTAGAGAAACACGCTTTGAGTGTGAAAATCATTACTCCTTACCGCTCTTAAGTAGGACAGAGCTGTGGGGAGTGCTGTGTCCAGCTGGGACTGAGTTACTAGCACAGCTGGAACACTATGGGGAAAGGGGAAAGGAGCAACCCTCCCAGAAGTGGTCCCAGTTGTATCTGGACCAAATGTGCATAGAGACCTGTGTGAGTCCATGAAGAGGAGTGAAGGACACAAATGCACTCTGTGGATGGTGGGGGTGGAAGGAGGCCCTGACTCCCTGTCCCCTCTGCTGAGTGCGCAGCTGCTGCGAGGGCAGGGCGAGAAAGCCCTCATGGATTTTCCCTCTGTTTTCTTAGTGAAAGGCTTAAAACCATTTCTCATCCCATAAGGACAAACTAGAGAGGCTGAAGTTTTCTGAGGAAAATGCAGCAGCTTGATCAGCTAACAAGGTTAGAAAGCAATGCTCATTATGATAATTTCTTCTGTTCATTGCTGCGTGGGGAAATAGCTCTTACTGGGGATTGTCCTGTAGTTTTTGATAAAAGGCATTTTCCTTAGCTGTTACAAACCATTTTGACTTGTTTCTTTTTCTCCGTTCTTGCCTTACCTTCATCTCTGCTACTCATTTCTTTCATAATTTATCTAAAACAGCTTTCCACAAACCCTGAGAGATCATACCCTTCAAAGCTGAATTGTATTTCTTAACTCTCCTACTCTGCCTGGAGAGCTGTCAGGAGGTGGTTTTACATTTGGAGCAAAGATGGCTTGTTTCACCTCAGCAAGTATTTTTAGTTAAGCATTTTTCCTCTAGGCAATTTCAGATGGTCTCTACTGGATCTTTAGTAACATACTCACTAGTATATTTTATTTTAAGTTATTTGTAGTTTTTCTATAATTTGGAGATAGCCAGAGGCTGTACCTTCTATAAGAAAAATATTTTCATCCTCCTTAACATGAAGAAACTTGTTCTATTAACTGCATTTTACTTAATGTTGTGAGCTTAAACACTAACCTGAAAGCTGTTACTCAGACCTCTGGTTTAAAACAAGGGCACAATTAACAAGTCAAATTTAGGTGATAGCATTAAGTAGTTAGCAACTGACTTTAGTAGAGTCTGCTCTTGAACATTTGGGTATGACTTGGGTATGGCTTGAGATTCTTTAGTTTTTATCCCTCATATTTGCCAACAGTTGCTTGGCTATGAACTCTAAAAGCCTGATCAATCAGTTTGTTAAATATATGCCTAATGTGTTTTGGGTTTTTTCTGTGCGCTAAGGTTTATTTTTGGCCTTAAAGAGTGCTAGTAAGGCAACTTACGCATTTTAGTGTCCTCCTATTTTCTGTTTCTGTCAGACCTTAAGAGGTTTAAGAAATACTTTTGCTCCAGCTGATGTCCTACCCACACTCCCTTCTCTCAGTCTGGCTGGAGTGGACAGTGCAAGGCAGAGTCACTGTGGGTGACTGGCTTTGGACGGATTTTCACCTGTTTAAGGTGAAACTCTGCTATAGTAGAGCTCTGTTATGACTAACCTCATGAGAAGACAGCTTGAGGAGACAGAAAAGTATTTGCCCTTTCTTTTGACAAGCTGTGGAGGATCCTGTTTCCCCCACTTTTTTTAAGTAGAACAAATTCACATGTTGAAATTTTAAAATTTGTTGTGTTTGGTTAGTGGACTCTGCATTAATTTTGTTGTCATGCCGACACCACGGAATCATGACAGCATCTATGTCTGCCTTCACCCTTCAAGCAGGCAGAAGCTGTCAAGCCTGCATTATCTCCTACTCTTGTTCTGGGAGATTTGGAATATACAGTGCCTGCAAGGTGGTTGGTAACCATGGTGGTCTTGGTGATAGCTCCTCAAAGTGCTCTGACAGTACTCTGGAGATTGTTTTACATCCACATCCATTGGGAGCAAAGAACTACCCTCTTACCACATTAAATTCGTTTCTAGAATTCTTTTGCATAGCCTTGTAATAGTTTACATTAGTGTTACAATACATTAGTGTTGTTCCTTGTATGTTTTTTTCTTCTAGGAAATATCTTTGGGGAAGCCTCCTCCTCTGAGATTTGAAGATCTCCTTGAATGTCCCAACTAGACAGGAACAGGCTTTTAAACTCAGAGATTTCAAATCTCTCACATACATATTTTACACATACAAGGAAATGCATCAGATTTAATTGTAAACAGATCATGGACTCTTAGTGCGTGTTTGGATGGGTTGTGTGTGTTCATATAAGAGTAATGTCTTGGTAACTACTTTGCTTACTGCCTCAGGATTTACAGTCATATTCTTGGCATTTCTTTTTCTGTATAATTAATGAAAGTTTTTGCTGTTAGGGGAAATACTTCTTGTAGATGTTTTCCAGGGAAGCTTTAGTAATCTTCAGGCTTCCAAAGTGAGAAGGGAATGTGTGTGAACTATACACATGCACATACTGTAAAACAACTGTATGTAACCTAACTACTGCTGTTTATTAAATATTTGCTATTGTATGATTGTTTTCAGCTGCATATTATTTCACATGTCTTTAACTTTTGGGCTGAAGTTTTCCATGCTGGCTGCCTGCATTCCGGTGTGTTTTATTTTAGTCAGAAAGGCTCCATGGTTTACAATAATGGGATTAATATAAAGCATGTTTTGCATTTGTGAAAAGGAAATACTCCGGCAAACTTTTTTTGAGAACCTTATGGTCCTTGCTTATTTAGAAATTGTGCAGAAATTTGGTTTTTGCTTCTTAACTTTCCAGTGCTACCAATAAATACTAGTAAAGCATTCCTTGTCTTACCTAAATGTGCCCACATCTAACTGAAGTAATAAAGAACTCTGTTAAAAGCCCCTGAGGGGGTACATGGTTCTCCTGTCAAAGCAGGGTTTGAACAGAGTTGCTAACTAAGATTGAGGCAGTATTCTGAGAACAAGGAAAAAAAGCAGTATCAGACATTGATATTTCATTTTAAAGCATTTTTATCCTGGACTCTGAGAAAAACACAAATTGTGTTAAACAAATGCTGTGCTGGGGAGTACTGGGAAGACATGGTCAATATGAAAATATCTGAGCTTCTGGACTGCTGCTTCAGGAACAGCAGGACTTGGGTTGTCTTGAATTCTGCTGCAACACCTGTCAGTTTGATTAGCTTAGTGCATATTCCCAAACAGACTGGGGACGACACAATCATTTTTAGGAACATGATTTGAACATCTTAATAATGTTCTCTGTACTGTGTCTTCAAGGGTTTGATCAGAAAGAGAAATGTTTCGTGATGCTCTCATCAACATGAGACTGATGTGACTCCACTGTTCAAGAGTATCGGAGCCCATGGAGAAATTTTGCAAGCCTTATCAGACTCAAACTAGAAAAAGGCCACTTTTTAAGTTTTTGTTTATATTTCTTGATCATAAAAAGATTAAGATTTTTTTTTCATCAATTAACTGCACTCTCTTGAATATACGAAGATCTGTGTAGAAATAGAGGAAAAATTTCTTTGCATTTACCTGTCTCTAAAATGATTTAGTGAGATTTCATAGTTAAAAATGAGTTAATATTCTGGCAACTAAATGGACAATATTAATTACACATCATCATACTTAAGCAATCATTTATTTGCTTTGGGAGTTGAGTTTTAGAACTAATTGAGTAAATAAATTCTGTTCAAAAAAGTTCTATGAAGGAATGGAAGCTTAAATAATGCTTTTTAATGTTTAAGAAAAATGAAAAATGTTACATGCCTTTGATGGTCCAGCAAACCTGTGTGTGCTTTCTGTCTCTTCTTGTACCCTTTTTGGGAGAAATCCAGTGTGGTTTATGTGTTGGGATGCAGCATTAAGGAAAAAAAACAGACATGGAAGAGTGCTGACAGCCAGTCTTTGTTAACAAAGTGAAGCATGATTTCGAAAGCACTTTGCGTGGTTGATTTGCTTGTTAATTAGTTTGCAGATTCAGGCCAAGATCTGGCTGTTGGGCATCCTACAGGAATACACCAGCCATGCACAGCATCAGACATTAGAAAAATTCTCCCAAAAGCATTGCAGTGGTGGTTCTGACGTGCTGTAGTCATCACATGAGGGCTTGACTGAGTGCCTTGTGCTGTGTTACAGGTTGTGCTCCACATCTAGGGGGACATCTCTGGGGAGGGCTCCCAAAACATGAGTTCCCCACTGATGATGCCCCCATGGATCCTTCCTGGTGGGAGCTGGGTGGAGTTGGGTGACCCAGCCCTGGGTCTCACTGGTGTTTCCCAGCTGGGCATTGAGGCCCAGGAAGGGCTCACTAGTACAGCTGAGCTGCACCAGCCTCGGGAAGGCCAACACAGAACTGGCTCCAGGGAAAGCGCTTGTTAAGTCCTGAGGGGCTAAACCAAGCCATCCCAGTTGTGGACCTTTATACTGTCACTGCTGTGTTAGGGCATCCACCTGCACACAGATTTTGTCAGAAAAGCAGGAAAGGACCTGAGAGATTGTTGTGGTGCTGGTGAATGCTGCTGGTATTGGTCTGGCCTCTGCTGCCTGAGTGTTCCTCCATGTCTGTCTTCAAATCCCTCAAATGACTGAATCCAGATCAGGTTCAGCTTTACTTATGGGATAAAGATGGATGTACACTCTAAAGTATTTAAGTAGTCATAGTACTGTATGAAACATTGGAGTTTGTTTAAAAACTGAAATATTCCCTTGGTTGCCAGCTGCCACTTCCACTATTGTTCTCTTTATTTCTAGGAGTACTTCTAGTAGCCCTTGATTTTAGTGAGGGAAATAGCACTGCGGTCAAGGTCTGGTGGCTCATGACTTCAGAGAAGATTCTTTCAGCAGTTTTATTAATAATGGGCTCTTAGAGCACTAAGGAAAATGAACTAGCAGCAGTTCCATGAAAGAGATCTCAGGAACCACCACTGCCCTTATCATTCACTGAAAAAGTCAAGTCTTGGGCTGAGGAAAATTTTTTAAAGTAAAACCTCCAACTTTGAGTGTAATGAGCTGACATAAACAGTACAGTAATAATGATAAACTTTATAAAGCAAGTGTCTCTTATTAATGTGCTGCAAAGCACTCTAGTGATTCTTAGTGCTCAAATTAAGCTGTAAAAGATAATAGAAGAGCTTATAAAGTTTCTGCACAGTGAATGATTTCATGACAGTGGCATTGTTTGTTTTAATGATGTGAGCAGAGGGCATTTGCCCAGTATCTTCAGCATTCCCAAGGGCAATAGGTGCAACAGTTACATTTTATGGTTTCACTGTCATTATAGAAGTGCTTTCATGTGCAGCTGTATTATGATGCGCTGCATAGATTGTTTGTGAGATTTGAAGTTAAAAAATTCAGTCAGGAAACAAAGCTGGAAGTTTACTTCTATGATTCAGCTGGTTGCAGAAATAAATACATTTACTTACATCTGCATAATACATCTGAAAAATAATTCAGGGCTGTGACTTTTTAGTGGCATCCATAATTGTAGTTCTCTGTGGACTGCATGACTATTATAAGCAGTGATGTTTTACTGATGAACTCATCCAAGGAGTCAAGAACCAGTTGGAAATAGAGACAGATTTACCCTCCTTCATCTCAGATGATCTTTTTTGCTTTTCCAAAACCAAGTATAAGCAAACAGTTTTTGACAGTGCTATGGCTGAGAGCCACCTTGTGCTGTCCCCACCCAGCCGTAACATCCATGGGCATGCTTTCCTAAGGAGCAGGTGTAGCAGTGAAGTAGAGAATTTTTTATCCATCTAACTGGAATAACAGAGAAGAGTCTGGATTTTATAATTTAGATTTGAGGTATTGCTAATAGATGTCAATTTGAATGCTGTGTGTTTAATTCCTGATATTTTTGTGGGTCTCCTTTGCCTCTGTTCCATTCACTTTCATGACAAAATTGCTTTAGTAATTGCAGCAAAACCACCTGGAGGAGGACTGGCTCATATTCTTGTGAGGTGATTTTTTCTTTTAGTGTAAATTAGTCTTCTCTTTAAGCAGAAAAACATCTGCAGTGATGCCATGAAGTGCTCTAATACAGCATTTACTGCAGGCACGGTTTGCATCCAGAGCTTTGTACAAAGACTATTACACACACTGTAAGTGTGTACACAAATACACCAACAATTTTCAGAGAAATTTTACGTAGCACGTACAATGACAAGAGGTTGTTGCAAGTTGCTGACATATAAAAAGGCTGCAAGAAAGCTCTTTTGAATGGGGAGAAGGAATGTATTTTCATTCATTGAGAGGGAGAAAATAACTTTTTTTCCTGATGTCACCACTTGTCAGACTGTTCATTTGCAGTGATTTATGCTTTTTTAATTTAGCAGATTTATCTTTTTTTTTTTTTTTTTCCTAAGGAAGGATTAAAATGAAAGGAGGAAACTAGATCCCTTTCTTACTTGTAGGGGGGGAGGTTTATCCCAGCTGTGACTGCTGCTCACTTCCCTATAAAATGCTTATGTGTTGCCCAGCTTCTCTCATTTGTTTCAGTTAAAATTTGGCATTGTCAGTTCAGACTTGTTATAAGTGCAGCTTGGTGTTTTATCTTATGCAGCTGAGTATGGAAGGCAAAGCATATGTGTGCAAAAAAGGTATTGAGCTAGAAACTGGAACTGAACTACATTCAGTTTTTGCCAATGCTGCTTTTAAGTTTGTGCTATTTTAATAGTTTCCTCAAGTGATTGTGTTACTAAAAAACTACCCCTCTGAACTGGAGTTTTTGATGTTTGCTTCTGGCTGCAATGTAAATTTGGTTTGGTTATTTGTTAAAAATCCACATAGCTCTCTCTGCAAATGCATATTTGATTTTTTTTTCTTTGTGAGCTCTGTATGGTTTCCATAAAAAAGCCCAGAGCCTTTTCTGAACTCTAAGATAAATGTGGAGCTTCAGTAATGTCATGAAGTCCCAACAGATAGAAAATAGGGTTTACATCGACGTATTTTGATGTATAACGTGATACAAACAGTAACAACACCTTTGACTTTTAAAATTGTGAAGATATGTGTGACTAAAAATGGCCCATTACCAATCCATAATGTGTACTGAATTAACATACTGGGGTTGCTCGGTTTGGTCTCAATTCTGTCATCATGGTAGGGAACAGATATTGCACGTTGTTTTGGTTGCTTTTTCTTGCATTTTGTTTGAGAACAAAGAACACCAACAAACACAAGAAAAAGAGTCTTAAGATAAAAGAGATAAGAAGAGACAGAAAAATGTCTAGATAAATAAGGATCAGTCTTGCTAGCTTATGCATGTACTGGGTAGCAACCTACTCCTTCCAAGAAATGGGACTCAGAAAAGTAATTCTTCCATTTGCCATAGGAAGACAGACCGGATGCAGTTCCCCATGGGTTTTCCCCTCAGTAACAGTAGCCCTTAATGTTTTTCTGCTGTCCCAGAAGATAGGAGGGCAGGCAGTGGTTCCCAGGGCATGGGGTGTGTCCCTTTCAGCTGGAGGTGGGGCAATGCAGTCAAGTCTGTGCATCGTTGCCAAATGGAAGATTCCAGTTTACCTGTGGGTTCTGGGATGACCGTCCTCTTTCAGAAAGGTTTTTTGACACCTTCATGTTCCCTTAGCTCAGGGGTGTGAAGAAATACTGCGTAGCCTTACAGAAAGTGAGTGCCATTTGCAGGATCTGCTTACAGCCCCACAGATTTTGCATTTAAAAAGAATGCGAGGCACAGATATTTAGTTTGATGGTAATTAACTTTGAACAGTGTACTGAAGTATCTGGCACATTTAGAAGTGTTTTAAAATCAAGGTTTCAATTTGTTTCTGAGAAATTTTGTAGTTAACCCAGTTTCTGCTCTTGATGCATGAGTGACTGGGTACCATATGATGAACTGTGTTATATAAGATGCTCAAATTGTTGATCCAAAATTCTAGCTATTTAACTCTTCTGGGATCTTAGTGTTTCTTGTTTTATTTTTGTCCTGTTTTCTCTTTTCAGTATTTCAAGTGTTGATACGAAGCCCTTTTCTGCCAGCGCTGTTAGCAGGAAGAACTTATGTATACCCATCTGCCTGTTCCTTGGGCATGGGAATGGGTTGCACTATCAGGAGCTTTTAACTATGTGGTACGTTATTACAGGAGGGATTTTCCTGCTTTCCCCTCTGTTTCCTCTAAATAGGTTTGTTTCTTACAGCAGGATATAGTGCAATAAGAATAATCAGCATCATTGATTCCAGCTGCTTCCTCAACAGAAAACTACATTTTATTTGGATGAGCTTGGCTGTCTCCTGAATATTTTGAGAGGAAAACAAGCTTCTCCCTTTCTGTGAATCTTTTCCACCCAGATGTTCAGTTCTTTATTGTATTTTATTAATATGTCCAATGCTTTCTTAGCTGTAGGGCTGCAATGCAGCAAGCAGATGCTCCTGTTAGAACAAATTCCATGATATTGGAAGTTTAATTATCAAAGGCACAAAGTCAGACTCTCATTACATTTTCCATGTGTTTTAAAGGGGGGGTTGGTGGGGTGGAAAGGCAAAAAGTATTCTTTGTTTTTATGGTAAGACTGATGATAGGTTAACAGCTGGGAAATACAAAGCTGCAGCTCCATGACTGAACAAGGAAGATAATGATTGTTCATCTGCAGAGAACATTATTTTCTTCTAATATGAGATTGCAGTGTTTCTGTTTGTGGCTGTGAAGCTTTAATTACAGTTCGTAATTATTTATAAATTACGATTGTGCAGGCCCTTCCTATAGGAATCTGTCTTTATTGCAGAGGGTTGTGGTGGTGGGGGAGAGGACTGACAGGTAGGCTTGAACACATCTAATCTCATGGACATTTGAAAATAAAAGTTGAGGGGTTGTCCTTTAAGGGCTATTGTAAAACACAAACAAGGCTAAGGTATGGTATGCATGAATAATACGAGAAGAGAACAGTTGAATGAGATGTTTGCTTGAGAAAAACAAACCAGCCCAATTTTCCTTCATAAGAATACCAATTTTTGAGTTGTTTGATCAACCTCCCTGTTACTAAAGAAGGTGCTGCCAGTGTTGTGTTAGTAACACACTTTTTCAATTCCATGCAGTTACAGGCCTCAGTTGCATCCAGACACTGTATGTAAGCATAGCAAGAATGATATTCAAATACAACAAGGGCATGTCAAAATACATCTATTATTAAAAAAAAAACGTTGGTAGAAAATAGATAGGGCACTAGATTATAGAAACACAAATGTGGTGTTCTTAATGTTTGCCAGTTAGGATTAGGAATGCTTCGTGAATTAAAGCTGAAGTGAGTGATTTGAGATTCTCTTATATTTGTGCTAAGCAAGAACTTCTTGGGAATTTCACAGATTTAACTGGTAACAGCATTTCTTCCCTTGCCTTTATGCAGTTTGTTTATGTAAAAAGCTGTCCATCAAGCACAGGAGAAAAACCTCTTTGCTTTTTGTATGTAGAGTAATGGGAAATTGGAGTGAATGAACTGTGTGGTTTTCTAGGACATGAGATTTAGCTGATTACCTCAGGATACTGCTTCCCAGATGTGCTTTTCATGTGAGTTTTTGTGAGTTTTGTGAGTAGTTTTCCAATAGATTTTTTGAAGAAGGCCAGACTTAAAGCAGAGTATGTATGGTTGGTATTACCTGGAAATAAAGAATCATTGACTCTGACTTAGTTTAAAATGTTTCTTTGGCATGATTCTACAGTGCTAATGGAGTTGGTTTGGATTTTGGCAGAATAATACACTCTCTTGAGAACAAAATCAAATTAGTCAAAGCTGTGCTTTAGCATTTTCTGTCTGTTTTACCAGTAACACTTCTGTTCCATAAGCTTTTTATAGCTCCTTAATCCACAGGTAGAAGTTATATGTACTTTAGTGGCTGGATCTGAAGCCCAGAGAGATCAGATAGCATCCCCAGAAATGGGAAGTCCAATGTACCAAGTCCAAGAAAAATACAAGAAATGCTAACCCATTATTTTGTTCCCTTTCTCATTTATGTGTTGAAAGGTGGAGTAAAATTGTGTTGTTAGGTGTAGCTAAGACTTGCTGAGGCAATTACTTATGCCCCATTGACTGTGGGGCTCAAAAGTACAGACCTTTAAAATGCTGAAGGAGCACTTTCTTCAGTGTTGTCTGGATTATTAAGTAATAAGGCAGAGTTAGTTTTCCTTAGTCTGGCATGGGCAAAATCACCGTGGTCGCAGGAGAAAGTTTTGCTTGGGTATGGCTTCTGATACACATTAATCTCGTTGTTATCTAGTGTCATTCAGAGGATGACATTCTAGTGGATGCTCTGGAAAGCAGAGCAGCAGGAGTCCCATGTTGATGCAATGGTTTGGATCTCTGGATTGTTCCATTAAGTTCAGAGCTCAGCCATAATATAATGATGGAGATGTGATTTAAACATAACAGTTTTGTTGGATACTGGTCAAAACGGAGACTTGGTCTTAATGGAGGCAAACGGGAATTTAAAACTCTTTTTCGTGTAGATGGTTGTAGTTTAGTGTGAAAAAGCTGGTAGAGAATGCATCAGGAAACCTCAGGGTTTTTCAGTCATCTAAAATCTGGTGCTGTTCTATAGGGGAAGTTTTAGGTATTTGTTTTAACAAGGGTCCCTTCTTGATGCAGTCATACATCTTTTTAAGTTTTCTACGGTACTAGAAGTAAAGTGGATCTGTGCAGTCAGAAATAGTTGCATGCCTTCTTTAGGCTGGGAGAGGCATACACATGAGACTGCACTGCACAGACTGCAGTTACATTGCAGAATCCCTGTGTCTCCTGCGCTGCTCCAAGTAGTGCTGGGAACACCCTGTAGCTGATGTGCTCAGTGCTGTCAACATTTTCTTCAAACTGGGTTTTTCTCATCTGGATAATGTTCCATTTGCATTTCTTCATGCAGCATGCAGATGATGTTGGCTCCTGAGACAATAAACCAAATGAAGTTTTGTGGCATGGCTTGATTCAGAGGAAGCTAGAACTAGCTTTGTGTAGTAATGTGCATAAAATACTAGTGGACTTTCCTCTTACTTTCCTTGCCCTGTTGCTCACAGCAGATGGATGTTAATTGCACTGTTACAGCATTCCAGAAAGTCAGGACATTCTTATCAGTATATCTTCAAATAATATGGTGTCAGTTTATGCTAATTGTGTTGTATAACTCATGTTTGACTGCTGAGCAGAAGGGTATTTTCTTTGGTCATGGCCCAGGTGCACAGGTTGCAATGTCCTTCTTGAGACTGGCTGAGCACACTCGCTTTCCAGAGTCATGTGTAGCAAACCCTGGTGCTGTGCAGGTAGTAGTTTCATACTCCCAGACAGTAGTTTCATTCTCCAGCAGCTTCCTCACCCCTGAGTGTCTCTTCAGGATCAGATCTTTGATTACAGTTAGACCTGTTCTCTTCTGCATTTGTCAAAATGAGCATAGTGGTGTGCTTTTTCAATTGTACTCTGTGTTTTGACAGAAATTGGAATTACTTTGGATAACTCTTACTAACCCCTGAAGTTTTAGATTCCCATATATTTTTACTTCCATAGTTCCCCATACTGTGGGAGGACCCTGCCATTCTGTGTCTATAAGATGTTTGAGATTTTCACATCAGAGATACTGTCTTCTACATTTCCTTTGCAGAACAACGTGCAGGTATTTCTGCCTTTCGAAAGTGCAGCTTGGCTAGATCCACACAAGTCTGACTATTTTGAGCCAAGTAGGTATGTGTGTCTGTATCTTCATTGTGTGTAATAGGAGTTTTGGCTGCTCTAATCAATGCAGTGGGAGAAGCTGCTATCATCTGTGCACCTTTTTTTTTGGTGGATGTGATGCCCTTGCCCAGGAAATGCTGTCAGTGGAGAGGGGAAGCCTGACACTGGATCTTCTGGGGATGATGGGCATGTCTGACATAATTGTAATTTGTTTGAGAAAAGAAGCACTGCCCATTTGCTTTTATTATGCAACAGAAGTGCATGGAGATGGCAAATAACCATGTGCTCCTGCTACACCTAAAGGCCTAAATAAAGAGTGTGGGGAACTTGTGTTGGCTGATGAAAAAACAGGAACTTGGCAAAAGGAGAGCTTGTAAACAACATATAGTGAGTGTGTCTGTGTGGTGGGTTCTCAGGATGAGGTGAAAGGGAACCAGAAGAAAGATTTTGTTGAAGCAGCAATGGGTTTCTGTGGGTGTGGAGAAGGAGAGAAATGTGTCTCGTCTTATGCTTGGCTCCACATTGATGATGGTCTGACAGCAGATCAGCAGTGGCCCTGTTGTGTTCTCCTAAGGTGTCCCCTCTCTGCTCACAATCCATTGTGGCAAGCCAGGGTTAAATGAGTAACTTCCCTACCCTACTGCTGCTTGTCAGGGTAGTCTGCAGCTGTGAATAGAAAAAACAGTTTTTCCAGTGGTATGCAGGGTTGCTAAATGCCCTTTGGATTGTAGCTGGATGTTGGATACTCAAAGTCTTGAGATATGCAGAATTCACATGGTTTCTGTCTACTGCTCATTTCTCAAAAAGTCACAAAAACACCAGTCAAAAATTCATCATCTTTTTCTCATTCTGCTCAGTGTAATTTTTGCTCTTACCAGCCTTTTGCAAATTCAAATAGTGACCTTTTATTCCTCTGGAAAAATATTGGGATTGGATTCTGCTCTTACTACCTTTTTGTTATTTTGGCAAATGAAATTCAGAGGTCAGGTTTTTCTTTGACTGGTCAGGTTCATAGAGAAGCATGAGTAATGATTTCTCATGACAGAGTCTGGTAATTATAGTTTTATTAGGTTCCAAAAATAAACAATGCAATCTTCTTGCTTGCACCGCTTAACACACTTTGTACAATTTCTCCCAATAACTATCTCATCCAAATCCAGTAGCTTGCCATGGAGATCTTAGTAGAGTTTTCCACTGACTGCATTCTGTCAGCACAGCTATGGAAAAAATGTATGGCTCCTTAGTTTGCAGAGATAGAAAAATAGAGGATTCAATTATTTCACTTAACAAGATGAATGGAAGGGAATATGACATGTTTGTTTGCATTATCAGTTATTTATAGGATTTCTTCCTATAGAAAGGGCTTCCCAAGGAAGTGGTCACAGCACCAAGGCAGACTGAGTTCAAGAACTGTTTGGACAATGCTCTCAGACACATGATTTGACTCTTGGGGATGGTGCTGTGCACGGCCTGGAATTGGACTCAATAACTCTTCTTCCAACTTGAGATATTCTGTCATTCTGGAAAATACTACTTTCTGTATGGTTACCAGAGGCTATTTACTTCAGCATGAAGCTACCAGACAAATTTTTTACCATTGCTTCAGTTTGTTGCTTCACTCCAGAAAGAAATAAACAGGAGGAGGAAGAGGAGGAGAAGTGTCTGTACTGAAACAGTCATCCTTTTCCTTTATAACAGGATCTTGTCTGCAATGTTTTTTACAATGTGTGCTGGTGCTTGGGATATATTTTGCTTTATTTTCTAAACAGGCTAGAAGAAACACTGCTGGGGTTTGGCCATACGCCCTCTTCTCAAGACCTGTTTCCTGCCTCAGCTGATAAAGAAAGACCACCTTGCTTTGCTTGTCCTCCATTTGCCCCAATTTAGGGAGTGCTGTAACAAAAACGAAGTAAGAGGAAGCTTGGACACAATTCCTTGACCAGTTTAAGAGAATCTGATAACATCTGTAGGAATATAAATGTGGATAACATAACTTAACCTGCAAACTCACTTTGTATGTCACTGAAATGCAGCAAGAAAGTAAAATACAGCAGCTGTTTAAAAAGTCACAACTGACCTATGCAAATATTGAAGATTGAAGGTAAAAGCAAATTATATGTGTGTACGCATGTGAGAGAAAGTTGTGCTTAGATAAACATATTTTGAACTTCTGCTTTTCTGCTTGATTTGTGTATGGTCTCCTGTGAAAGTCGCCTTGAGTTTTTTAAGTGGTCTTTGAGTTATAGAGCACACTATTTCTCAAGAAGCAGTATTACTTAGCACTGGTGCAATGCTGTCTTGGAAGGAGGACAAATTATAGATAGAAGAAAATAAAATAGAATAAAATAAAATAAAATAAAATAAAATAAAATAAAATAAAATAGGATCACACAGTAAAATGCAGGGCTTACCACTGGAAAAGATTAGGTATAATTAGTTTAGAATCTCTATGAGAAGCAAAACCACAGCCTGGAAAACTTTGTAAATACAAAAGGAGCTGGAGAGGTGAACTATATGTGTGTACAAGAGCTTAATTTTCAGTGGCTTTAGCAAACCTTAAAAGATATTTTGACAAACCCAGTTCAATAAGAACAAAATGTTGGAAGTGTTTTTCTAGCCAGAAACTTCTTGGAGAAATATCCAAGTCTATGCTGCCTTAACCTATGGGAAGTATAGGCCTTACTTCAGCAAAGTGTTTAAGTGTGTGGATAGTTAGTACTTGTGTGGGTTTCAGTCAGAAGATTTTTTTCCTTGGAGATGTGCTCGAATCTCCCGTTGAGCTGGAGTCATGCTGCCAGCTCAGCCCGCCGTGCTCCTGTCCTCCTTTCATCCATGGAGCGGGTCGGTGCTGGCAGCATCCGCGCTCCCGCTGGGCTCTGCTCCTCTCGGCACCCGCCTTCTGCAGGGACCGCAGTGGGAGCAGGGCAGGGGAGCTCCAGCTCTCCGCCCTTTTACACTCGTTCACCTGAAAGCAAGAAATCCAAGCATGAGTCCTTCCTTGATTAATTTAATTTAAAGCACAGCTCACAAGCTGCTCAGTAACTTTCTTAAAAATGTGAATGCGTGGGCTTCCTGTACAGATATTCCTGTTGGGAGATGTGTTATACACCTTAGTGAAATGCTGTTCTTTAGCATTCCAAAGGATGCTGAGGGCTATCACAGGAAATGCTTCCCATGGCTGTAGCTCTTCTGGCAACACATTGAGTGAGTTCCTAAAGCCCGTGTGGGATCCAAAGCATGGGCCAGAGAAGTAGACTTTATATAGTGAAAGGAAATGGAAAAAATCCCCTCTCCAAACAAAAAAAAGCAATTTCCAGCATTTACATGTCAGCCAGTGCTTTTTGAGTTTTTCAAGATGTTACAGAAATATCAGTCTTGGAAAAAGTAGTATTTCACTTCTTCTTTCAGAGCAAGTTCCTTCAGTCTTGTCCTGGCTGCATAATACTTCATAAAATGTAGATTCTAATGCAGATTTAATTATTTTCTTTGCTTACTTTTCTCCCTCAGATTCCTTTTTTACCTATGACCCTTTTGCATCTTTGAATGTTTAGAAAAGGGAAATAACAGGTTTACTAGCTAAATATACCGTGAGAACGTGTAAGTCACATAAGGCGTTAAATAGTTAAAATACTTTCTGTTTGCAATTCATCTGAGGTTCAGATGGTGGTGTCTTTCTCAGGACCAAATCTGAAAAAAGTGAAGAGGATGAAAACAAATGGATTTGATTTTTCTTCTAGATACTCCACTATGTAAATGCATAGCAGCCAAAAATCCTTATAGCACAGCTACATATTTATACAGCACAATGACTTGCTGTGGTTTGCTTCTGAGACTCATAGCACTGCACTGGATGAATGAAAGCAGTAGTGGAAGTGGAGTTCTTGTTGCTATTGGAAAGGAGACAACAGATGGAGCAAAGAGAAAATCTTTAGTCTTTCTAGTCCATATTTTCTCTTGCCATCTAATCAGTTCCCATTGGGATCTCTGCAGGCTGTGAAAAAAAATACATCAAAGATCACACCCTATTATAATTCTATCAGTATTGCTTATTCTCTCTTTTTCTTTTTTTTGATATGTATTTTCACTTTTTGGGCGCTTAAGCAGGTTGTTTCAGCATTTCTGCACCATGCTGGTACAAAAGGATAAACACATGGCTTCACTGGAATTGGCTGAGGCATACTGCAGTGTGTCAGCAGAGGTCCTGACCCTTTCCATGCATGCAAACATGCCAGTGTGTTGGGAAACAAACACAAACCTCCTTCCTTTAAACATAAGCTCAGCTTTAGTGGAAAATCTCTGGATGTGAAATACAATAGAAAGGTTGTAGATCTACATGCTGTTTTAAGTGGAATTTATAAAGGAAGTGTTAGTTATTTGCTGTGATATTATTGGGCTGCTTTATCATCTTTACCTGGATGCATTTGTAATCTGAGAAACCTGAAATCATACAAATGTGACTGATTAAAGTCTGCTAATGAAAAGGATCATCAAATAGCCTAGGCAGCTGTAAGGGAGAAGCATTTTATAAGTACTGAACTTGGTTTTGAATTGTGACAAGGCCCAGTAAGTGCTGAGCACTGCACAGGCTTGCCCCCAGAGCCTGCTCCAGTTCCTTCCCTCCTGCCAGCCACCTCTGAGTCGATTATCTGGCATGGGAGAACATTTTTGCAGTGACAGAAAACACTCACTTAGAGCAATCAAGAGATACCAGCATCTACTTTTGTATGAGTCCTTAAGGAAGAACTTAAACCTGATGCAGTGCACTATCCTTTAAATATTAAGGTCTGAATTAACTCTCTGAATGTTTCAGTGTCTTGTAATGTTGTTAAAATGACATCTTTCTATCTGAAGAAGCAGTGGTTACTGAAAGTGCCTGTGTTGTCGCATTTCTTCAGCACTACTGGGTTCTTAACTAGTTCAGCAGAACTGTTGAAAATGTGGAGAATAATTATTATTTTAATAAAATATTAATTTTCAGTAAAGTGAAAATACTTCATTCTTTTAAGAATTAGGAGTTTGTTATATCTAATATATAGAAATAAAAATAGGAGAATTTCCCTGGATGCTAACATATTACTGCACATCTCTTGAGCATCTCTAAGATATGAAATGAAAATATCGAAAACAGAAGCATCAAAATTTTGGATTTATAAACCAAAATCAAAAGTTTTAAGACTGAAAATGTAAATGCAAATGTGGACCTCCTGTTATAAATATAGAGGAAACTCAGGCCTCTGGAGAAAAATCTTGGGAAATGAGTGCAGCATCCACCTATAGTCATTATAGAATAATTAGCACAATGTTAAGACCCAAAAGAACTGTATGCTGCTGTGTATGTATATTATACTTGCTTAGCTGTATATATTTTAGAATAAAATAGCCTCATATGAAATTGTTATTAGTTGCATAGAACACTTCAAAGGGTTGAAAAAGTATCTCAAGGACCTATATAATATTCAGGAATAATGGCTTTTTAAACACTATTCTAAATTTTTTTATGCAGTGTTTTCTGATAAAAGATACTACACATAATTTTTTTTTTCTTTCTTCCTTTTAATTTCCACTTTCTTCTCTATTAGGTTGAGATGTTTGGGTAAGAAATGGGGAAAACATTTTAAATTTTTTCTGTAACCTTATTTGATCTGAATGCAAATGACTAGATTTGAATACAAGTAACTAATCAGTCATTCCTGTGCTGTGTGTTGAGACAAAAACATGTGTTTTTCAGTAATAGAGGCATAACAAAATCAGGGGGAAAAAAGCAATACCATTAAGATTCATCTTTGCTAGCAGCTAGCTTTCATTCACTGTGTTGCAAGGGAAATTACATTCATCAGGTGTCAGGCTCACTTGGTTTCAGTGGCACACTTGAGCAGAGATCCTTTTTGTCCCTCACCCAACGTGGGTCCCAAATGAAGCCCTCAAGGCCTGGCTGACTGTACCTGAAGGGGCATGAGAATCTTTGCATCTCTGGGGTATTCAGACTTGTGCTTCAGATATGAGCTCATCTCTAGACCTTGCAGGTCAGGGTGAAGGGTGAAGCAGGGCTGGGGAGCGAGCAGTGCGTTATTTCCATTTGCTCTCTTAGCTGGCTCTTGCACTGTTCTGAAAAGCAGCGGCTGCTGGGATTGCCATACTCTGACATGGGCTGCTCCAGCCCATTGAACCTTGGGTCCAATCTAGTACTGCAAACCCTGGCTAGACTCATCACCTAAAATCCATTAGTAAGTCATAAGATCATCATATTTTCAACCTGCCTGTGCCACTGAGCTGGGAGATAGTGAGCCAAGCATCATTACATGGGGAACAGGATGGCTGGGGAGTGAGTGGGTTCTCCTCCAAGTCCTCTTTTCTTTCTTCCTTGATTTCTAAAATAATCTTCTCCTTAAACACATGCCTGTCTGCTGTTCGCCTTCACCCCATTAAAGTAATTGTATTCTAGTTTTTAAAAGCTGGACATGGAACAAACTGTAGTTTTCAATGAGATACAAATATCCATGCAGTATAGGAGTAGCAGTATCAAGAAAAATGTAACCATCTTTCTGCTGTGTAGCTTGTGGTTGTTCTTAACCTCACTGAATGTCTGAAGGTATCTGAATTGTGTCATCTGTGTTACAATTGAGATTTTTAAAAGATAATCGACAGCAAGACATACAAAGTTTGGTAATCAACAAGAAGAAATGCACAGGTTTTTAACCACAGAAGACTGTAAGAATGGCATATATAATGTTGGCACACAGCTTGCTCTTTTCCTGCTCCAGAAAAGGAGGGAAGCAGCTATATGAAATGCTAATAATTTCACTGTGGTTTTGAATAGACCAGACTTGAGAGCCTTGAGTATTTTTCCTTTTCTCTTTTAACTGCAATTTTGTTATTGTATTGCTGCCCCCATCTCTGCTAAATATGGCTTTTGAAATGTAAATCATATCATGTTCTCAGAGATGCATATGACACCCTCAGCACTGTTCCTCTTTGCACTTCAAAGAGCTGTGTGGTCACACTTTGCATCTCAGCAAAATCGCAAGATTTGCCTTCTGAAGATCTCCTTTAATGTGTACAATCAATCCCTGATAATGTATTTTGGGTTTTTGTTCCCTGGAGTCTGTTAATTTTAGTGTTGCTACAGGTCATCAGGAAACATAATCTCTTCTTTTTTAATTTCTCAGTGAGCGTGCCTGAGGGGAGAGGAACACAAGAGAGGAGAGACAATTGAGCATCACCATTGGCCGAGACCTGAAAAAAATGGTGCTGGATGAACACAGGATTAGAACTTAATTGTAAAAGGGAAGGGAAGTCTGGACAGGTGATTTGCTTCATTTTCACATTCATCATGGCACAAATCCTCTGGCTGGCTGGTTGATGGGACTGTCCAACACTTCTGCTTAGGTTCAGTGCAAATCGCTTCTGCTTACACATCGAAAGACTTGGGAACAGGTGGGAACTGGATGGTGCCAAATACAGGAATGGAAAGAGAAATGGACTCTGATGAGCTAAGATGGAAGTGACTTGACAGCAGCAAGCTCAGCAGTTGTCTCCAGTAAGGACAGGTTGAGACGGGAATCTCAAGCTTCTCTGGAAGAGCAGTATGCAGGAAGCTGGTTTTCAGGCCACAAATGCTTTCACAGGTAAGGATTTCTGTTCTCGTTCTGCTCATATTCTTGGGACAATTTACTGGAGTTTAGAAAATGAGTAGGTCCTGACTGTCATTAGCATCTAGAAGTACTTTCAGTTTAAATAGTATTTTAAAACAATTCCCTTGAATAACTTGCATTAGCAGTGAGGAACACAGTTATCCATGTTTCAGCCTTCAGTAAGGGATGGCCACGAGCCTTGGGGAAGGTTTATCTCAGCTTTCCTCGTTAAAATACTCGTTAACAACTTAACCATGAGTGGTCTCTTGGGTCAGTATAAAATGTAGTCTGTAAAGTTGCTCGTGTGCTCAACACAGGAATTTGGTGAGGCTGCAGGATGGATATGGTTCATGTCAGGAGGCTTCTCAGCAACATGTCAAGTGTTGAGCCTTATCTTGTCTGTCAGAGTGCATCTCTGGGCAGAACTTGCCAGGTGCCCTCTCTTTGTACTCCCCCCTCCACATCACTGACCTGCTGCAATGCTTGAACTGGCTAAACTGGAGAGTTTAAATGGTAACTGTTTCACCTCAGTCTGGTGTATTTCTCTGTAGATGGAGTGAAAATAATGTAATGAGAAAAAGGATGCCACGGTGGTGTGACTTTCTGAGAAAAGCTCCCTCTAGTGTAAAGTCTGCTGGAGTTCATATAGTGCTTTCCCTGTATGGGATGGTTTCAGATTTGTGAGGCGGGAGGAGGAAAAAAGGACGAGCAGATCCTGTTGCTTTGTTTCCATGTCTGCCAGCCAGTTGAGATGCAGCAAAAAAAAAAGCATAGAAAATCAGCTAGATATTGCTCTTGTTTTAGTAGGTGTAGATAATGGATTAGTACCACAGGGTAAACTAGTGATGTGCAAGACATTTATTTTTCTAATATAAAATATTTGCCTTTAGAAGGAATTCTGGCTGCAGCAGGATGTGATTCTGTGTCCAGCTGCACCAGCACAGCAGTTTGGAGTGGTGGAGCAGCTCTGAACTATCTCTGCTGCCTTGCTTTGATTTACAGCCTGGTTTCTGTGCGTGTCGGTGAGTCGTGTCCTGGAGGAGAGGAAACAGGAAGCTCTCCTCCACATGTGCTCCAGTGCTGATGAGAGATGTGAAGTCTGGGACAGCCGCAGGGCTCTCCTGCCTCTGTCTAGCCAGTAGCACACTCCTAAAACTCCCCTCTGCTGTTCTTGTCCTGTTTGTCCTCTGCCAGTCCTCAGCTCTTTCCTAGGAGTTTTTGTCACTCTTCTGCTTTCCACCAAAATTCCCAACTGTGAGGATATCTGCTCTCTTCCTTAACCTGGCTCTGTCCTTTGCTAGAAACCCTATTACTTCTAACACCCTTGCATTACTGTATTATTTTCTATCCAGTTTTACACTTTTCTGCTACTCTGTCTGCTATCCCCTAGCTCCCAGAAGTTGGCACTGTGACCAGGGTGCTTGGGCAGGGCTGTGTTGGAAAGCTGGTAACCTCATGACTGCTCCTGGATGTAAAAGACCTGGCAAGCAGAGCTGCATAAAATTCAGAGAGATGAAACAGAGGTCCCTGGAAGCCCAGGACAGCAGTCAGACTGTGGTGGCAACCCAGCAGATTCAGACTTATTCTGGAGACTTACTTAATGGCATGAAGGTTGCTTGGTCTCCTGTAAGAAATTCTTACATTCATTTGGAATTGCCCTTAAGTAAAGATGTTAATAAACATATTCAAAACTTGGCAGCTGTACTGAAGAATTATTAAACATTAACATGCACCATACGTTCAGGAGACTTGTTAAAGAAACAGGCTGAATTATATTTTCTTTGTATGAGAAGAAAACTTCCAAGTTGTATCAAACTAATACCTGTATTTGCTTTTTGGAGATCTTTCTTTTTTCTTGTTAGATTTATATGATGTACTCAGCAATAATAAACATCAGGTAGGTACGTATTTCTCAGAGAAATCCACTGGACTGTGTTAGGCTAATTTAAGAGTTGCAATAAAAATGTAATGGCAGGTGCATATGGTCACTCTGATCCTTGCTGTAGTGCTCCTTTTGTTTTGTTGGAGTGCCAGTGTAGCTGTAGGAGGGAACAATATCTACGAGCAGCAGAGGGGGCATGGCCACATGAGAAGGGAGTTAATTTGTACAAAAAAGCTTTGATATCTGAAGGCTCTGTGCTGTCAACATTGAATCTAGACATGCTAAGTGATTGCAGCTATTGCAACTACTGGAGTAATCATTTCAACTTACAGCTGAACAGAGTGCTGGCAAAAGAAGCCTGAGAGGACAGTGCCTCTGTGTAGCCATGGTTAGAGTATTTCCTAAATCTCTTTTCCACTTTGCTAATTGCTGTGACCTGGAAAGGTTTACAGGTATGGCTAGGAGATATTTTGGTCCTGTCTGTATGCTCATTGTACTGGCACTGATGCCTAAGATTCCCTTTTTTGCAGATGGCTCTTGTCCCAAGAGATGGGCTCACCCAGTCATTTTATCATGTATTACCAAACATTAGCAAACGTTTAGAATATTTTCACTTTTCCGGCTAAATACTCTGTTCAGTAGATCACATGAGTATAATAGGATCAGGATCATAGAATGTAGAAAGAGCAGTGGAGGGGAAGTGCTCCTAGGCTTGATTAGAAAAGAGATGGTTGAGCCTATGATGGTAAAATGCAATTTGAGCAATCAGGAAAGAGTGAGCCTGTCGTTCTTCAGAAGGTGAGAAGAGAGAATTTGAGAATAAAAACAATGGTATGCAAGAAAGTAGATTGCACTGAGCTCATAGAACTGATAGGTAACATTTCTTGGGATACAAATGTGAGAAATTCTGGCAATTTTCAAAGGAAATAACTTTTTTTTTCCCAGTCATAATAAAGGGTATAAAAACCCCAAATGAAAGGCATTCCAGTAAACAGGGTAAGAAGAGACAAAATTGTATGATCTGATAATTGAGGACTCATACAGAAGGTGGAAACTCGATCTATTACTGGAGATGAGTGTAAAAGAAGATGAGAAAAATGTGAGGGTCAAATCAAGTAGGCCAGTTCACAGAACAAGGTACAACTAATAAAGGGCATGGTAATAGAGAAACATACTACATTCTCTGTAGCAATAAGAGGAAGACTGAGTTTCTGGGCTACTAGTTGACAGGGAATTACAAAATGTCAGTTAAAAAGTCCATGATCTGATGGTGCAGAGATGATTGAATAGTTAATGTAATTTTTTGTATCATTCTTTGTCTAAAATGGTTATCTGTAGTCAAGTGTCAGGAAAAGAACTGTGACCTTGAGAAAGTTAAGAATTCCAGCTAGAGCAGGAAAAGAACAGCTAAGATTATGAGCTAATGAGATAGGATAATGGGTGTTTTAGAATAAGATGGAGTTTATTAAATTATCTCTTCAACACTGGGTGAAATAGCTGAAGCAGTCTCTGAACAATTAGTGGCTACACTGGAGAACATTTGGAGGACAGTTTAGCTTCACAAAATCTATGAAAGAGAAAATACTGCACCTACATATAAAATTTTCTGGGTTCTTCCCTGTTCCCTTTGGAGTAGCTAGTTTATCTTATATTCTTGGGGGAAAAAAGTTTGAATCAAAACAGTCAACTGAATTTTTTAATAATTAGCCTGTAGATAATAATATGATAAATGAATTTGCAGGGATTTTTTTCCCCCCCCAGAAGGTACCTTGTCAGTGGAGCCTCATTTTCCTGTAAGTAGAGAAATAATATATTTGGATTTTTAGAAGTCTTTTCAGCTTCTTATAAACAAAGTGACACAATGGGCTACAAGGTAGGTACACAGTTGGCTGAAAAGCTCTTCTCAGAACAACTACTAGTGATTCACAGTCAAACCAGAAGGATCTGTCAAGTGGGATTCTGCCCTGGATTGCCAGAAAATATTCAATATTTTAATTAATGATTTAGATGATAGAATCTGCATGCAAAATTTCCAGATGACACCAACCAGGGGGAGGATGTAAACCCTCTGAGCACAGGATTAGAATTCAAAATTAATGTGATATATTGGAGAACTCGTCTGAAATAAATATGATGCAGTTCATCAAGGACAAGTTCTAAATTGTAGTTCGGCAGGAATAATCAGCTGTGCAAATCAAAATGTAGAATAAGTGGTGAGACACCAGGTCTGCAGAAAGCAGATGGACAGTTGCAAGAGTTCAGGAAATGGCTATGAATCAATAATACCATGCCATGAATATGATGCGAGAATATACGGACAGGAGTCTGCCTGCAAAATAATGTTTCCACTCTACTTGGCATTTGTGTGGCTGGTGTACTGTTTCAGCTCTGAGCGGTGCTCTGTGGGCCTGTTGGAAGCATCCAGAGAAGAGCAGAATAGATGGCCAGAGGTCTACACAATGTGACCCTTGGGAACTGAAAGAAAGGGTCTTTTTCAGACTAGAGTGATAACTCTCAAACTTTCTGAAGATTTTTTTCCTAGGTTCCCGGAAGCAGTGCAGATTTGTGTCAGGGCATGTCTGATACACTGAGCTTCATGACAAGATGTGGCCGTGACACAGCAGTGCTTTGGTGCAATGGTCAGGAGGACCTTATCGCTTGTACACAAAGTTCTAAACTTTCTGCATTGGCCATTCTCAGTGCCATGCCAGTTCTGAGATAACAGTGGTGGGGATTCTGGACAGCCAAGGTCTTTTTCTAACATCAGCCACTTTCTTCACTAGTGTGTGTTTTGAGTGCTCGTTTAGGAGAACAGTGTGATTCTGAAGTCTGCTCTCCATCACTGGGGAGTGTATGGCACAGGGACATCCAGGATGATCAAAGGATAATGGGAACACTGTAGGATGGATTAGGAATCAGTGTATGAAGTCTTCTGACCTTGCAAGGTCAGCTTAGGTTCATCAGGATTTTATTAACTCCATCTCAGCACAGGCTCTGTCAGACCTGGGCTGACTCAGAGGCGTTTCTGCCCTGTGACCCTCAGCACTGCCGGAGGGATTATTAATTCTGGCACTGTGGAAACCAGAATAAATAGTAAGAGGTTGCTCTTACTAGAGCAACTTTATTCTGGTCTCTTCTAGACCAGAATAAATAGTAAGAGGTGCAGTGGGCCCCTGCCCTTCAGTCTAGCACTGACTTTTCCTGTCATCTCCTGATCCCATTCTGTCATAGCTGCATATCTTCTCCCTCACACCTTTCCCTGTGAAAGTGATGGCACCCTCAAATCTTTCCATAATCCCTCACAGCCTTATGTCTGAAAGTCATTGGCACGGAAGCTTGACCTTGGGCCATATCCAGAGAGACCAGGTTACTCCCGAGGAGCAGCTTTCCAGCTTGGCTGGTACTCCCACAGGCCCTGCTTTAGCAGAGAAACAGAGTTAATCTGTTAGGAGATCCTCATGCTCATAGAAACACAACTTGGTGGAGCTTCTCCGATGTCCCCACCTCTGTGCTGTATTGCCTGGCACACAGGATTTCTGCTGCACTTCTTGTCCTGTGTTTCATGCTGTCCAAACCTCTCTTTGCCTCTTCTTCCATCAGTGTCCACATCCCCTCTCTCTGCATTGAGGCTCCATCCCCTCCCCATTTATACATTTGATTTCACTTCTCTTCCAAAATTCCCTACCCTCCTAGGTATTCCTAGGTACATATAGGGAATTTCCTGCTTTTCGCTGCTTTCCTTTACCTTTGTTTCCAGACCTTTCCCACTTCCAGACAACTAAATGCAACCTAATCCCAGGTTGTGCAAGAGCCAGCCTCTCTCCCTCTTTCCTAGAATCAACCCTTCCCCTCTTCATCTGCCCTTCTCTGGGGTAGAAGGACCTTTCTTTGCAGGAAGCCAGTCTGAGAGGCTGCCATCCAGTTTGGCTTCTCTCCCTGCATCTTGTTTTGCTTAACTGCCTGCATTTTGGGTGGAGATGTCTCTGGTGGCAGTGCCAGAACAGGGAGGCTCCTTGAGGGAACTACATGGGAGACCAGATAAATTGCTCCAGCAGGTTGCATGTGACCTAGTTGGCCATTATGCATTTAGGGAATTGGGAGAGTGAGGGAAGATGTGATAACCATTTTAAAATATATGGAAATTTCATGTAAAGAGTAAAGTAGTAGAAACTGTTTTCCAGTTCTGCTGGGGATAGAGCACAAAGTAACAGTCAAGCTTACTGCAGTGGAGAGATTGAGGTTAGACATTAGGAAAATCTTTCTAATGGTAAGGATAGTTAAGGACTGCAGTCGATTGCCTAGGGGAGGTTGCAAAGTCTCTGTCACTGAAGGTTTTTAAGAACAAGTTAGACAAATATCTGTCAGGAATGGTTAATGTATAGTTGATTTTGCCCTGGGGCAGGGGAATGGACTTCATGAGAGCACTTCCAGCCTTACTTTTCTGTAAAAACGATGCTCTTGTTGCTGGTTCCCTGCATAATAAATGTACATTTTTAAAGTTAGTAACCCACCTGTACTACTCTATCATCTCAGTGTTTAAGTAGATTCTGTTGAGCTCTTGGAATAATTGATAAAAAATAGATTAGGAGTTGTGGGTGTTTAAAGTATTAACTCTCCTTTTGCTGGAGTATTACTCCATTGCTTTCCTTATATCTTGGCCTTCTTTAGACATCTTATTTTTGGGGGAGTGACATGTTTCTATGTCTGTGCAACTTGTATAGAAATATTTTAATGTTACAGAAATGCTGAATCCATTCTTCCGTTTCACAGTATGCAAGTATTTTAAGAAACACTTTTGCTACTCTTAGATAGTAAGCATATTTAAAAGGTAATTTTAAAGAATAACCAAAAATAGGGCAGAGCCAAATCAACAATACCCTGAGGTGATTTTCTTTATTGTGAGCAAAACTGATATGTAACTGGTATATCTGCTGCTGAAGGTAGCCTTCTTCCTCAGAATTATAATTGAGGCTCAATGTAAAATAGAAAAACAGGTTTTAAATGTCTTCTATTAAGTATATAGTGTAATTAATATTGAAAACAGTTGAAAATTAATTTATACATTAATACAGATCTCCCACATTGCTGCTGTCATTATTTGCATGATTTTCAAGTACAGATAAACATTTCATTTAAAAATTCAGCTTGAATATGTAGCAGAGAATTCTCACTCCCCCTCTGTTCCAGTTTTGTTTTCCTCTGCTTCATGAAACTGGTCTGGCCTTACTAAAATGTCTGCAATTTTCTTATCAATTGCATTCTTATTTTATGAATTTTCAAGGTTACTGTGTCACTCACAGACAACCCTGACTGTGTCTTAGTCCTTGGAAGTAAGAGATTGCTTTTTTGCAATGCCCCTTACTCAGCACACAGATAGTAACAGATCATATTCCATTGTATTTCTTGGATATTTTATTTAGGGTAAGCAATTTTTGGAGTACAGACAGTATTCTCAGCAAAAGTACATGAAAGAAGATATAACCATAGATATAAACCATAAGAGTTTGCCATCTAAATATATTACATTCAGTAGCATTCAGCAGTGCTGTTTTAAATATAGTATTACATTGTTTGGAAGTCTCCTCCTGAGGGTTAAAAACTTTAATAGAATTACAGAAGAGTGTGAAACTGAAAATGAATTTGAGAGCGCTGTTGCCAGCTGAGAGTGATAGCTTTTGGTCACAACCTAGTTCTTCCATTGTCCTTATGATCAGTGATTAGAACAAGAGTGCTTTCTTCTTTAGGTTTTTCTTCAAGCCTAGAAGGCTGGCTTTTAAGTTTTGATCCGAAACTTTGTGTAGGTGAAATACTGTGTTTTCTTCCTTGTTTCCTTTCACCTCAAGAAAATGGGTAGTTCTCCTCAAAATGTCTGGTTGGAGAACTGTTTAATCTCCAGCTGGCCAGGTACTGCCTTTGCTTCTTGAACTGTGGCAGTCCTTATGGAAACAGAGGGGCCAAGGATTTCACATTTTAAATGCTTCTCCTTTCAAATTTATATTTAACTGGGGTACAAGACCTTCCCTGTTTGTTTGTTTCAATGAAGTACTACATCCTTTTTCACTTGCTAAAGGGACAATTTGGTGGCAATGACTACCAGATGGTGGCCTTGCCATGTGAAGCCACCTGGAGCTCAATGAATGGCAGTCAAAAAAAGGCAGAAAAGAAGCCAATGAGACTCCAGAGGAAATGTAGTGGTGTGGTGCCCTGTGAAGCAACTTGAGGGTCACAGGACTTGGAAAAGGATTCTCCACAGACCTGAAATAGCAGACTACTGCATCATATAATACCATTCATATCAAGCAACATTCTACTTACTCTGATATGGAAATATTAAAAGAAAAAATAAATTAAATTTTTGTTCCTATTTGATTTAATTTAAATTCCATTTAGAAGTCCTATAATTTTCAGTCTAGGTGTAGTTTTGGGTATGTGTGCATGGGCCGCTTGTTCTGACAATCCAGAGCCAAATGAAAAGCAGTAGTTTGTGCACACCAGGGCAAAAGAAGGTTCAAAGTGAGAGAAATATCTTGGCCAATGCTGTTATTAAAATTATTGAATGAAGTAGTGTATTCCTGGAAATGGCAAACTTCTTCCTAAAGTGGGAGGAAATGCTCCAGCATGTTCAGGGAGGATGTTAAGCTTGGATCCTCACCTTTGATAACCATTTTTAGTAGATGATATTCAGTTGTAGCATTGCCATTTGCAAAGCTGATGGTTCTTTGGAAATGCCCATCTGCCATTTCTCATTTCTTAATAGTACATGTCACGGTGCCTTCATGTGGTACAACTTAGTCAGCCAAATGGCCAATTCCAGACTGAATATGACAATAAATTTAGCTGTAAATATGCTATGTTTCAGTGTTTAATCATAATAAAAAAGCAGACTTTTTGAAAGGGCAAAATGCATGCATCACCCCTCAAATAAAACACAGAAAATAAAAAGTGGTGAAAATTGATTGTTGAATTGGCAGTGTATGCTTTCTGCTAATTGCTTCTAATTAATTAGGTGGGCTGGTTTGTTTTTTTGGGTTTTTTCTGTGTTTGGTTTTTTTTTCTTTTTTTTCTTTTTCAAGGGGAAGAGAAGCAGTCCAGTTGTGTCCATGGCTGGCTGAGTGTATTTTTACTGCTGAAAAGGCCTTTTACCTTTTGCTTCTGGTGGTCTCTGGCAGTGGGAGCAGGACTGCCTCCTTGTCTTGGAGTGCCAGTGTGAGGCAAGCTAGAAATGCATTTTGTTGCAGACTTAAAAGTGCTGAAAGAGGAAGCCTAAACCCCAAATCAGTGCAAAGCTACTGAAGAACTTGACTGTGCCCTGTTGAAGCTGAAGAGGTACAGTGGCTAAGTGGAAACATAAATGTTATAAAAAAAAACAACACCATTTTATTCATGTAAAAATGATGTGGGATATTCCCATGCACTTGTCCTGAGGTGAGGTGAAGTTTTGGTCTAATGTTTTGCTGTTTGGTTTTGCTGTAATCTCAAGCAGGCCCATTTGACTTGATACTCTCTCAGTTTTCTTTTACCATAAAATAAACTGTATAGATGAGTGTTATGTTTCTTTGCTCTATGCTGTAGTAATGCCTTTAAAAATCAGAGACTGCAGTCTGGATAAACAGAGAAGTGAAAATGTATGACATTACAGGGTAAATGTGGTGGAAAAGCCTAAAATTTACTGAGGAGAAAGTAATACCCTGTATACAGATTAAATGCGATATTCACTTCTCTGATATTTATAACCTTTTGCTTTTTAGCAGAAGAGGCCAGGAGGCATGGGTATTAAGTTCCTTGCTAGGCCTTTTTTTGTTGCTGTCTGGTTTGGGTCTTATGGGTGGGCACAGTCCTCCCTGTGAGCTTTTCTATGAACGCGTGTGTTCCGGCTACATCTCTCATCCTGGGGCTTGGCTTTCTTAACAGGAGCACTTCATTAGGGAGCAACATGGATCCACCCAGGCGTGCACCCCACGCTGGGCCTCTCCCAGGTTTTCTCCCCTCAGGCTGCCCAACCTCTGCTCCAAAACCTTTCTAGAGGGATATTCACGCCCTTCTTAATTTCTGCTCAGCCCTCGGCAGCAGTGAATAACCAAAATGTTCAGTTTCTAGTAAGATCATTACTTGCTAATATGGTGTAGCCTTCAAGCCCTTCCAGGCTCTTGCAAACACCAAAAGACACTCTTTTCCCTGTGAGACTATGTCACAACACTATGATACAGCTGTAATAACGCTGCTGCTTTCTGAGACCCATCTTTTCCAAGGCTGTGCTTGTGCTGATTTCTCAACCAAGAGGGCTTCAAGCAGGAGGGCTTTGACAGTATCTGGAGCCCAAGGACTTGGAGTTTGATATCAAAACAAAATTCCTCTGTATTGTAGTTGAATCCTTTCCACTGTAATTTATTTTGATCACCCCACTATCATTTGCCTGTGAAACTTACCCAGTAGTTTGGCCTGCTGAATCCTTAAACTTTCTTTGAAAGCCATGGCCAATTTCCCAGGGATTTAAGCAGATGTATTGGTATGTGGCTGGCAAGTTGGGACACTTGCCCTGTTCTTCACAGCCACAGGTCTGTCTCCATGCTCTCTCATGCCAGGATTAACAATCTGTTAGCAATGGAGAACAGACTGAGCAGTATGTCTTTCACATATTATGGGGTTTGATTATTTTTCTTAAAAAATTCTATCCTGTTGCGTTCTTAGCTTTCTTACTTTCTTCACAAGAAAGTCACTCCCTTCTGATTTAAGGGCAAGAATAGAGGAAGCTTTGTTTGAGTTCTGAGGAGTTAACAATGAAAAGTTTTCATGATGAATGCACCCAAGAAGAATCCTACTCTACAACCAGCATCTAAGCAGCACCTTCAAGCCATGCCTCTGAGGATAAATTTATTTCTGTTGTTAATGGGTAAAATAACTTTGCTCAATGCCATCTGAGTGCTGACAGTGCCTGTGTTATAGGTGTACATATGCTGAGGTGGTGGAAGGTAGATTCAGGACAAGGTAATGGCTTCAGAAAAGCCTGGAAGACTGGCCTACATATGAATTGTTTAAGAATTGTCTGTTTATCCTGGAGGCTCAGACTATACAAATCAGTAATTTATACTGGCTGAAGATGGATTCACAGCCTGGCTGTGCACTCAGTCAGTCCTTGATTTAAACGAAAAAATTGGAATTTGGGCATGAGTCTCCATCTTTCCTCTTTCTGATCTTTATTATTCTTGATTTGTTTATCTCAAAAGAAATACTTTTAGGATAGTATCTGCTCCCAGTTGCTCAGAGCGAGAATTTGAAGAGACACATGACCTGCCACAACAATGCAAGAGTAAGTTCAGAAAAGCCTCACTCTTCTTTACTCAAGAAGTAGGTGACATCTGTAAACTGAAGATACTTCTTTTTTTTCTTGTAGCAATCATAACCTTTGTGCCCAAACCACTGCTGTTTGTATAAACTGTTGTACACTTTCTGTGTAATAAAAGAAATAGAGATAAGGCCAAGCAAGAAAGGTAGCAAGTATGATCCTCGAAGATGTTTTTATTCACTGGCTTCTCTAGTGTATGGATGGAGAAAGTGCCATAGCATTGACTTAGTGTCTTTTGTACAGTCTTTCGAGTGTGTCACTGCTTTAAAACCATGTTATTCTACTTTTTGAGATAAACAAGATACTGTTCTCTCAGGCATGACTCCTGCTTGTAGTGATCAGTGTTGCACCAAAGAACCTTCAGCTGAGATGAGGACCCTGCTGTGCCAAAACAGGGAAGGACAGCTCCTTTTAAAACCTCAGCATCTAAAAAAGACAAGATAGAAGCAGAACGAAAAGGTATTGCTGTCCAATGTTTACAGATAGGCAACTGAGACACAGATGCAGTATTGCTGTAAGTTGGGAGCTTGGCAGACCTGAGGACTAAAGCTACAGCTCTGAATTTAAACCCAATATGAAGGGTGGGTTATAATCAAAAGTACTAATGCACTATTTTATCATATTTTCTCTGTTGTGTCTTTGTGTTTTTTACCTGCTGCCATAAGGAAAAGAATTTAAGCTGGTAAGATTTCTTGTGGAAACTGCAGGCTTGCTTTATGCCAGCAGTGCTGGAAAGAATTTCTCTGAAGAAGAATTACAGCTGCCCATAAAATATGTGACACAAACAACCCTTCTCATCTGCAAGTATTAATTGTGCGTTGGGAAGAAGGGGGTACTGGGATACCAGACTGCTCAAGGTATATAAGGTATATATACCTTAAAGGCTTAAAAAAAAAATCTGTCATTGAATTGCCAACTAGACAGCAGGATTATTGAAATTTATGAGAACAAAATTTAGTGAGATGAATACAAATAAAGCTGTCCATATTAGTGTCACTTCTTTTTCACAGGTCTTTAAATGCAAAATATAATTTAATGAATGTAATGCAGGCGGGCTCATTGGTTTGTTGCTTTATACACTTAATGGATCAAACTTGATGTGGTATCTTAAGACACGATTTGGAGAGCCTCAGAAAGTCCTGGTTTTTATGTGACTTGCTTTATCTGAAGGACGGAAAGGCAAGTTTTGTGGAAAGATTCTGTTTCATACTACAACTAGTGGTCTGTTTGGAAGGCATACAAACAAGATGCCAAACACCACAAGTATTCAGCCATATGAGCTCTTCACCTCCAGGAAATCTCTAAATAAGCATTCAAGATTCTTCAGTTTGCTGAGGGACATCTTCTGCTACTTGAACAAAAGAGCATTAAAATCAGAAATGGACAACCAACAAGAAGAAAATTCTTATGCAAGTAAAATTGGCTGTTGCCATATTAGCATTTTGCTTTCAGTTAGTATTATGAACGAAGTCCCCCAGTTGTCCCCATTCCTGGCATTGTGGTTTTGCTTTGTTGTTACCAGAGTAGGCGGTGGCCTCCTGCTAACAGGAGGTTAGAGAAAGTGAAATTGCTTTTTTCCAGCTGTTCAGTACTTGTGATCTTATGAAGGGGCAATGGGATGCTGGATATGTTAATGTGAGATAGAAGGAAAGAGAAGTGAGACCTAGGGACAATATCTAAAACTGAACTGGACTTGTGGAATTCCATCCTGAAAGAAATATGTGCTTGAACCTGCCACCTGGATAGTGTTCTTTGAGAGACAGAAGAACATCAAAGTCTGACTTGTGATGGTTGCAGAAGGTAAAGCTGAAGATAAAATTAGATGCGCATACAGTGGTTAAGATGATTCTTTTAACAGTGATTGCTGTCATTTCAACCACACAGAAGTTCTGCCAACATTGGATTAGAAAAGTACTTGTACAGGGAGCAAACTTAAATACTTATACAGCGAGCAAACTCTGGAAATCTTATTTCTGTAGTGACAGTCTTGAAACAGTTTCAACTGGGAAAGAGCTACATTCATTTTTGGGAAGAGTGTCAGAAGTCTAGTGTGCTCATTCTTAGTTTTTATGTTCTTAAATATAGAGCTGCAGTCTAAAAGTTAGATCAATGTGAGACTGTGTAGACATTGCATGATGCCAAGCAATGAGTTCCCAGATATTTATAAATAAACTCTTGGTGCGCTCCCATTTTCCTTTCTCTCGTCTTTGCTATTATCCCACACACTTGCCCCAGGCTTTCTGTACTATTTATAGAGATGGTAGTAGTAATTCCCTTTTCCTGAATATTAGTCTTGAAGAAAGTAGATCAATTATGCAGTATAATGCTGGTTAGGTTACAGCTAATAGCTATAGCTGTTAACCTCACATGTTCATTTTACTTTTGTGGTAGTAATGAATCGTTAAATTGAGTGCTGCAGTAATCCTTGAGATATAAAAATAGAAATAATTTTACAAAGGCACTCCAAAGTGAATTCTTTTATTGATTAATATTATGTAATATTGTCAATATCTTATGACTGTTATGAGGTTTCAGAAGTGCAGCTTAAACTGTGAGGGTGATGTGTAGACTACCTGCACACCCTCATGCCTTTATTGTACTTGAATCTTTCAAGACTGTTCTTCAGAAACTAGAAGTGAAATAAAGAACAGTGTAGTCTTTGTATAAGTGGTACAAGAGATCCCATTTTAATAAAACTTGAACAGTTGTTAAGAACACTTAGTTTTGCTAAATGCGTCTGTCAGAAGAGACAAAATTGATAATATGTCCATTTAGAAAAGAGTATTTCAAGTTTCATGGTGTTATAAAGATTCAGGTATATAGGGGAAGAGACATTACTGCTCTGGTCCACTGTGGAAATATATTCTCTCACTGCTATGCAGATGTTCTAACATAGTGAGAATATTCTTACCTGCCACTGATATCGTTGTTGGTTAAGAATGACTAAATATTTGGTGTGAAGAGAGACAATAACCATCCCCTCCTTACTTTGTTTGTTCTGCAGCTTGGTTGAAAGTAATATTGTTTTTTCCTTCTTCTGTCAAGTTTTACAACAGAAGTAGACTCCACAAGATGTTATTTGGGTTATAGTATCTCTTAGTAGATTTCTTTATTCTGAACAAGTAATAGTCAGTTAAGTTCAGCTGTCTAAGTTGGTATATTAGAAAGAATTACAGAGAATTGAAACTGCACCTTAAAATAGCAAATAGTTTTGTATTTGAACAAGAAATTAAAAGAGTAAAACTTGAAGGAACAAAGGCTAAAATAAAGGTGATTGGAAAAGCTATGACAATTGTCATGCTGGAGATAGGACATAACTTTGGTTTTTAGTTCTCAATAGTAATAACAGTTGCTTTGTTTCAGTGTGATTTCTCTGGAAAAAAAGGCTGATTGGTTTTTACTTCCTATGGTAGTGTAATTGAAATTTGCAGTGGTTACTTTCTTAATGGCCCTGTGTCTTCTCCTGAATGACTGTTGTAGGTATCATGAAGAGTAAATTGCATATGATTTAGAGCTTAGATATTGATATTAGCAGCTGTGTGGCTGCATAGTGTGAAAAATGAAATGTTCATCCTTAGATTTATTCTGCTGGATTTTGTTGTTAGATATCTGGAGATTCAGTTTCCCTGTAATGGCTTAGGCTGACTTTGGAAGACATTGCAAGTCTGATGATCTCATGGGTATTCTTGTTACTGAGAAGAGCTGTTCCATTTGCTGTGAAATATATCATGTGGAGCTATACATCCCTATATCAGTACTTTCTACAAGGCATAAATTATAGGAGGTGGTAGTTTCTTTTATTAGACAATCTGATTTAGTTGGAGAAAATAGACAATCTGAGTGCATTGCAACTCCTTCTTCAGGTCTTTGAGAAAGATCCTGAATGACGGGTCTGCAAGCTCCAAACATTGCCTGTTTTTTCCACTTTTATCTGTTGATCAATTAAAAGATAACCTGTCTCTTTATAAAGCTTACCTTGATTAAACTGCCATGTCTACAGTAAACCACAGCTTAGTAATTTCAGCCTTTGCCATTCAGGACACATATCCTTATTTTCTTTGAAGTGCCTGAATTAAAGTTACTTTCAGGCATTTTGCTTTGTTCTCCCTTCACATTTTCTCACTCTGGTTATAGCCAGAAGGGCTGACTCTTTTACTCTAAGCTCAAATCAAGTTGGGCTAAAAACCCGATGGAGCAGTTGAGCCTGTGATTTGCTTTTCAGTTTTTTATTTTGTTCCCATCCCTCAGACTTCACTACAGACCTTATTGGTAGCCAAAGTATTTATTTTGTGGCCTGTCATACGTGATGTAAGCAATCTATTTAAAGCTTGGTTTCATGCTCCTCAGTCAAATCACCTTGGCTTCAGGGACACACCATCCAGCTTTGCATCCTTGTGAGGGGAATTTTCCTAGAGCAGGTTAGTCACTTTCTTCTTTGTAGCATCTACAGTTTTCTGACAGTTTGAATGTTCTTCCTACTTTCTGATCCCTGTCTCCTCTCAGAGCTCTGCCTGCATTCCACTTGTAACTTTGCCACAGGAAGCTTTTTTTGGGACCAATGGAAGGGCACACAAGGGATTCAATACATGGACCAGAAGTTCCCTGGCAGCTGCCCTATGCGTGCGCCTCATTTCTCACCTCTTCCTGGTGATTGTTCCAAAAGAGAAGAGCCTTTGGATGCTTGGGAGCCTGACTGTGTGTGTTTTTCCCTCTTCCCAATGGAGGTTCCACTGGAAGCCATCACAACCCTCTTGTTCCAGCTTACAGCCGGAGAGATTGGCTCTAGCTGGCTTCAGTGGTCTTGCCAAGACCTGACCAAGCTGTCTGTAGCAGTTTCTGTGGATGAGCTATGCTAAGGAGCAAGCGGGTGAAAGATCCCTTCTAGCAGTGCATGGACTGGTGTGTGTGTGTTGTTCACATTTTGAAGAAGAGCAGCATTTCTATCTATTTTTAAGACCACTGTTGCTCTTCCTCCAGGAAGAGATATCATGTATAAGGAGCCTTCTTACAAAATAGGGATTTGTAAGCTTTAGTTAGAAACTTTCTGCTATCAGACTGTCTAAAGGGGCTCTGCTTGTGCCATCTGACACTTTCCCTTGTGCAGCAGCAAGGTATGCAAGTATTTGTGATTCAAATGTGTGTGAAGTGATGGAAACCTAGTGCCAGAAGGAGCACAAATGGGTTGTGGTTCTTGAAATCCTAGATTCTGGGCTTTGACATCATGTGTTAGTCTTTAATTTTATTATTTTTTTTATTTTTGATAAAGAGTGTGTGGAGACCTTGCACGAGCCATCACGTAAGAAGGTTTTGTTGGTGGTGGCTTTTTGCAACTACTTAAGCACATGTGGCTTTTAAAATTTTCTCACTACTGCCCCATAAACCTGTACATCTTTCTAAGAAAGGAAGTTTTAATGCTAAAATAATTTTTTGTTTGTTTGTTTGTTTCTGTAGTAACTTTTTTTACTTTTATTATTGAAACAGTAGCCTGAAACCTTGGAAATTTTTCTGGAACTAAAGTTTTGCAGCAAGCATATGGTAGATTTTACTTTTCATGAGGAAAGAAGGAGATACCTAAGAAAAATCTAGAAATATCAATTATAAGGAAGATATGTCTAAGGTGCTAAGTGCAGATAGACTGAGGACTTCTAAGAAACTTAATATTTACCTTTCTGTATAATTTTACATCTGATAGTTTATGACATTGTAAAATAATAGGCTAGTATCAATGAAAAGCTTTCCATCAATTTTTAAAATGTTTGCTTTTCACACTAGGTGCAGTGGAGGCAGCATCTCTTTGACATTTGTATATAATTTGCATTATTTCTATTGTGGCAAAAAACCCAACCATGGCAATTCCACAGCTCACAAAATCTTCTGACTTTCACCTTTTCATTTTGTTTGGCACTGATTTGTGTGTGCATGTGATTCCTTAACAAAACAGTTATGAATATTTTGAAGATTGAATTAGTTTTTATTCTGGAGGACCAGTGTCTGTTGGCTGTCTGTGATAAGAAGGAAGGAAAAACATATATATGAAGCTCACTTTGAGAAGTTAACTGGCATTGCCAGCAAAACTATGACCTTATCAATATTAGATTAGACTGAAAATTTGTGTATTATGAGGGTGTTTTCTGCATAGCAGGAGAAAGTAGGAAAATCACTGGATGCAAGATGGAGGAGAAGCTGACATGGAAATAAGGCTGTCTCCTTTTGCCCTGCAGGTAATGTAGCATGCATCAGGACTTTGCTTACTGCACAAGGTGTTCTCCTTCAGTACTAAATCTGCCAACTCAGTAAATCCAAACATGCTTAATTATCCTGTTCATTTTTCTGGAATAGGAGGACTGGGAGAAGCACCTGGACCTGTCATGTGCTGCAAGTACATCTGCACAATTGCAACTGCTGCTGCAGAGGAGGCTCTTTTCCATCAGCATTGGGCTCTGCTTGTTCACTGGAGTTGGGGGGTATCAAGGGTGTAGGGCTGCATGCAGTCACAGAAAGGCATGGTCCCTGTTTTGAGGTGGAGTCCTATATCCTGTTGAAAGTCCTGTTATGATCCTGTTGTTGCCCAGTTGAGATTGGGCTCTTGAGAGAAGTATTATCATGACTGAGTTTGTGACTGAAGACACGGTGTCAAAGGGAAGTGAACTTGAGCCCTTGGTACTAGTGGCTGAACTGGCAATAAAACAAAGTGGCTGTTCAGGATTTAGTAGCAGTTAAGACAAGAGTTACTGGTCTCTGTTCATGTGTAGTTCTTCTTAAAATTATCCTTCCCTAATATACCGGGGAGTGGAATAATAAACCAAAGGCAGTCTGTAGCTAGATTCAGTTGTCCACTAATTGTGCTTTTATTTTTATTCCTCCTCAAAACCTTTTTCAGGTTCAGCAGAAATCCCTAAGCAGTTCTTTCAAGCCTTCACACGTTTCTCATAAATTAGTAATTTAACATTGCAATAATTTTTTATGTTCTGAACTGTCCCAGATCTATCACGAAATGGTGGCAGTCTCAGGCCCAATTTCAGGGTGGAGAGGTGACAGGGTCACGGATAATTGATACAGACCGTGATGCACAGTATTTTAGACAGAGCTTATGTCAGCTTTCCATCCTTAGGATGCCTCATATACCCTTCTAGTATTCTTGTCCTTCATACAGAGATAAGACATTTTCATATTTCTGACTACTTCAATTTGAAATATTTAGGGGAGATGTCATCAGGGATAAAAACATCGTTGTATATGGTGCAAGAAATTTATAATCATTCTTCCTCATTGAAATCCTGATCTTTGTAGTCTTGTAGTGAAGTTCTGCTTTATTATTGCCTTCACTGAGAACAGAGATTAGATCCTGGGAAGCAAGAATATGGATTAGTCTTCTAAGAGTGTATTGCTCAGAATTTCTTCTTCAGGTGTTGTATCTGCCTCAGGAAATGAAAGATAAACAAGGTAAAGCTCCGCTGACCACTACAGCAGTGCTAGTTCTGTACTGATTTAATTGTTCTCTGCAGCTGGCTGAAAAGAGATGCTTGAAACCATGTCTGAACAAAAAAATGTGGCTTGTCATGCAAGATGGGACATAAAACTGTTTTGGTTTACTTTGTCTTTAGAGATAAGTGTTTGGATTAAATGGAAGTGAGCAAGAGCATTATATGTCACCTTTCAGCTGTCTGGGTGGCCCAACTGAAACAATTTCCATTGAGAAAATCTGTGCAGATAACAGACCTGCGTTAATAGCTGATGAGATTTAAAAAAACTAATGGAACTAGAAAATTATTAAAATTATTAATCAATAGGGACTCTGGTCTCAATTGGTAATGTTGCTCATTTTGCCTCAATACCTTCCTTCTTGCAATCATCATGAGCTTTACATGACTACATCATTTCACAGCAGCAGTCATGGCATCATCATCATCATTATTATCATTATTGTTATTATTGTTATTACTATTATTACAGCTCTAGGTATGCTGGGAGGATCCAAGCAGCTTGCCCAGTGTCATACAGACTGTGGGAAAACTGCAGCTAAGGAGAGAATTGTAACGTTTTTGTTTCAAGATCTTACAAAACCTTCTGTGACTTTACTGAAAGAAAAATTTCTAGAACTATTGCTTAAGACAGCATAATAGTTTTTCCCACTGGATCTTTTGGTACACAGCGCTATGCACTCCTTTTCTGCTGCTCCATGTTCTTTACAGGACTTGAGTCTTGCATACTTTGCAAATGTAATAGTGCAATACTTCAGGCAGCTCCCTGTACAGCAGCCACCAAATCTCTTCTCTCCTGAATATTATATGAAAATAATTCAGGCCAGTCTTCTTGTTTGGCCTGCTGGTTTTGTATGCAGAGATCAGATATTAAAATGGAAGCTGGGAAATCGTAGTGCCGTCTGGCAGGATTATTCCATATGTTTTTGGAATGTGCTTTTGCAACCTGCATTACCTAAACACATCATACGTTATATAATATATTGTTGATACATGGATTCAAAGTCAGATGATACTGTGTTTAAAATAAAAAATGTGTCTCCTGTTGAATTGTGGAAATTTCCATATAAAGCAAGCCAATGTCTTTTTATGATGGTTCTACATTGAGATTTTGAATTCTAGGTTGTCCTTGCATTTAAGATGTATGAAATAATTTACAGGCTTAGTACTTTATGAAGGAATCCCCAGGTCAGTGCATCTTAAGCCAGATTTTGCTTCAATCCTTGGCCTACAATGCCTATGCTTTGTGTTTGCTGTTAGATATATTCATGTGAAAGTGCATGTCTCTTTATATAACAGTACATGGATCAAAGGTGAACTTTGTAGGGAAAGAATATGGAAAGATTGAATATTTTTGTTCTTTGATTTTATTCCTTTGCTAGGTACTTGCCTATATATATGTTGTGAAAAAGGAAATTATTTTATAAGAAAAGAACACTGGTAAGTTTATTTTTAAAATCAGGTTATTCTTTCCTTGTTTTGCTGTTGATATGTGGCTTGAGAGAGAAAAAATATTTAAGACACTTGGAGGAATCTTTATGCAAAAGACAAGATGTAGGCTGCTGATTGCTAGGCATGCGATATAAATAAGCTTTAAGTGAAATAAATATGTGAAGCCCCATTAAAGTTGAAGATATTATCTAGAGAGTTTTAAAGTGATTTAAGGAGTAGTCCTCTCTCATCTCAAGGTACTTGTAATATGAGAGAATGAAATACTTAATGTTCAAAAAAAATAAGAAGGGGCAAAACATCCTTCTCAATTTTTTTAGTGTTCCTTTTCCACGTTCCTATATCTCTCTCTGTATACTCACAGTATCTTTCCACAGTCTTAACATATATAGGTCACCTTTGGTGTCAAAGAAAATAGTGAGCAAGTTATTTAAAATAGATGTTTAGGGGTTGAATTCAGTGAAGCGAGTTATCATTAAAGTACATGTAATTAGCCCCCAAAATGTCAAAATGAGACAGACCTACCAAACATCAGCACATTTTTAGAAAAATACCTAGCCTTCCATATCCACTGCCCATTTCTTTGATGTTTACAATTTTAATGCTAGCTTTGTAGACAGTCTAAGTATGTGAATAACTTCCATCCTTGATGTCATTAAATAGAATTAATTTTTACTCAGTTTTTTGTCTGATGGAATTATGCTTCTAAAAAATTGTAGTCTCCTGGTTCTCTGAAGGACCCTAATGTTCTGTTTGGAAATCTGAAATAGAGTGAGTTCTTCTCTTCAGCTATTCCTTTGTGAGTGCCTCTCAAATACTTGGCATTTACGATGTTTGCCCTTACTTAGTTATTTAAGTTATTGAAGTTTTTCGAAGAACAGCACCCTACAGCAGTATTCCCAAGAAATTGCCATGGAAATCAAAGATAGCATCCTGAGGATTAAGATTGAGGAGCAGTGTTCTTCAAAGCAAATGACATCCATCTCAGCTCTGCCAAAATTTTGCCTTTCAAGAAGACTAATCAGATACTTTGCTGTGTCACTTCATGTGAATGTTGATGTTTTACTCACAAGAGAATGTAATTTTTCTTTATTAACGGTCTGCTTAGTATGTGCTTGGAGAGTATGATTTTTTCATTCCCTATTTTAAGCTTTGGCAAAAATAAAACTGAGTGTGTGAGGTCATATTTGGAACTCTAGAAAGCATGTTTAAACCCAAACCGTATTCTTCTCTCAAATGTGCTACCATCTCAGCTATGAGTGCAACAACAGCAATATGTTCTGAAGACTGTAAGTTATTAATGTTATACATGCATATCTGTTACAAACATGCTCATCTATTTTAAATGGTTAATCCCATTTCGAAGGTTTTGATGACTGCATGCCATATACCAGTACGTATTAAAGTGTTTGTTTGCTATTTAAAATCGGTGAACTTCACAAAATCCTCTTATGCATAGATTGTTTAAGGAAATTTTTCTTAGATTTTTTGTAACCCTCATCCATTATGAAGGGGACTTCCTACCCTTTTAAATGACCTTTAATCGGTGTGTGTTGTCCTGCCATCTCTGCTTCTGTCTCTTAGGTAGTGGGGCACAGTTAAATAATTTACTTTCAGCTCAAAGGCAGCTACTGCATGAAGTATAAAATGACATATTTCAGTTATTATCTCCACACTGTTGTTAATTACAACTTTTCTAGGTAGTTCCTAATCCACTGTAACACAAAATACAAAGGGTTTGTTTAAGCTTTTGCTGAAGTACTTTAGGTTAATGTTTTTTGTTTAGTATTGCATAGAACAGATGATATTTGCACGCTGGAAGCCACATCTTAGCTCAGACCTTAAAAACAACAGATTAAATGCACAAATATTAGAATGTACTAATGTGTTCACAGTGTTCGTTTAGTTGTAGCCTTTGTTATGTCTCAGTAAGTATCTGAGAACTAGACTAGTTCTCAGATACTTACTGAAAAAAAACAGGGAGTTCTATATTACACTGCTGTAGAATTTCACTTACCTTTGAATTTGATTTCCAAAGATTTGTGTGTTAGACTGTTCTTTACCAAGTACTGGTAGCTGTTGGACTTCTTTTTTTCTTTCTTGAGGATCATTCTTTTTATATTCATCTATCTTAATGCAGTGCCTGCAGATTATAAAATATTCTTAATCTGCATCCTGTATTTAAGACTGGTCTCTTTGGAGAAGTATTTTTTGTATGTTAGTGTAACATTCAATAGTAAGACGTGTTATGTTTTAAAGAAATCACCTCCTAGTGACAAGGAAAATGAATCCATTTAGATGGTGTTTCTTAGTGTCTCAATAATTTTTTAAGCAGAAGGACCCTAAATTAGAGGATTATTAGGAAGTTCTAATAAATAATTTGTTCCTTTGTTGTTGCTTGAAAATGAGCAGTGTGGTATTAACTGGATTTTTGCTTTACTATGACTTTCTAATTTGAAGTATTCTAAAGAGAATAGTGCTATGAAACTGACCTCAGTTCAATTATCTTGACTTAGGAAAACACAGAAAATTATCACCATCTTTGAACAGATTATAATAATGAGCTGGTACAATATTACAAACTACCTTTACAATATTACAAACTACCTTGCCTACAGTTAAAACACAATTAGTTGCTCTGGAGATTCCAGTGCTCTGGCTGTTTATTCTCTTTCATGGCTGGTAGGATTTTGGGAGGTTCTCTGTGTCCAGAACACCATTTGTACAATTTTTAATATGCTTTAACTTGTCTTCGATACACTGATAGCTTGTGCTGTAACCGGAGATTTATCCTAGGCCCCTCTCTTGTCCCCACCCAAAAAAATTCTGCTGTGCTTCTGACAGATATACAGTGGTGGGTTTAAATTAGGTGTCTGAAATGGTGATTGCTATTGGCTGCCTACACTGCCTCTCTGACAGACGTTGCTGTCTCAAGGCTGGCATGACTGAGCTGCATGTCAACCACAGTAGTTTCCAGTCCAGCTTATTAAGATAAACCACCAGAGAGAAATCATGTCTGGAACAGCTGTAGGCGTGAAATAATGTGCTAGGATTTTGGGGTGTGGTTTGTAGATTAAGTGCTACTTGGATCTCAAATGCAAAGCACATTTTGTCAGAAAAGCCATCTTCAACCATCAGTGGTACCCTAAGCCCAGGTCAGTGCTGGATGTGTGCCTGGCAGGTGGGCAGTGCTCAGGTGTGTTGGTACAGCGCACACCAGGTGGCCACTAGACTGATCTCCTTTTGCAAAATTGTGTTTAGGAAGGGACAAGCATGGTTAACTTCTCAAAGCCAGCTCTGTCAAGAGGGTGCCAGGCTGTGTGGCTTCACCCAAGCCAGATGTGTAGATGTGAAGACAAGCTCTTACTGTCACTCCTGGACACCCAGGCACCATCAATCCTCCCTGGGTACCCCACTCTATGTCTTTTCCTCCTCTCCACGCCAACACTTGGCTTGGGTCAGGTGGAACTCCTGATTCAAGCAGACCTGTCAGAAACCTCCTTAGTTTCTCTGTCTCTTTCCAGAGGAGCATGTGGATGTGAACAGCAGCTGATGTCAGGGCAAGGCTGTGCCATGCCCTGCCCAGCTGTCACTGGGCAGCAGTGCCAGCCAAAAGCACTTGGTTATGGGGACACGGTGCTCCAGCTTGTTTTTGTTTTTGGTGGTTGTCATATGCAATGTAGTCATGACCTGAGCTTGTGAACTAGAGCCTCGGTTTATGTTCAAGTTTTGCATTGTGTTAGGCTTGTGCCTACTTATTAGGTACTTTTTCACTTAAACACTCAATTAAGTTGAATGCAGATTGGAGAAGGGAAGAATTTACTTTGTTTTTCTCAACTATAAAGTTACCCAAGATAATGCATGGTGCAAGGATAGACTCAGCACCATCCAGCATCATGTTAATAGTATGGTCACTTTCACAGCCTGAAATGCACTGTCCTAAACATACTGTCCATTTTAAAATGGTACTGTTGCAATAATAGAAAGATCTAAGTTGTAGAGATTTCTTTGGCATGCCTGTATCAGTGTTTTCTGCACAGTCTACTTTGTAAGCACTTTGGCCATGGAAATAGTTAAATAAACAGGTTAAATACCTGTTGCATGGTCAAATATGTTGCTGATGCTTAAACAAAATCACAGTTGCAGTTTGAAATTATCTTTATTGAAACTGTGCTGTACAGATTGCTAAATGAGGCATTCTCAAAGCATAAAATACTGTCTCTGTGTTCACATTTCTTCTTTGTGTCTGTCTCATGCACTTGATGTTGGGAACACTTGTGGAGGGAAGAGGAGCACCTGGTGTTTGTAGTAATGGCTGAACTTGGCCGAACATGGAAGTGAAGTGGAAGTCTTGTGTGAAAGTGAGGGGGAGCAGAGCTCATCTCCCTTCCCCACTGCAGTTAATCTGCCTCTTCCTCTGCTGTCACAGTATGGCTTGGGCTGTTGCTCTGCCAGTAGTCCTGCTGGAGCCTCACAGTGTCTGTGCCTTTTAGTTATTTGGTAGTGCTGCCAGAGACTCCCCTGATGCAGAGAATGGAAAGGTAACTGTTTGTTTTTTGGTTTTTTTTTTTCTTTAAACAGTTTTTATTTCCATAAAAGCAGAAGAGACTTCCTTGGGACATAGAGGAGGCACTTCTGTAGGCCAGGGGTGTTCTTCCAGCTCAGCATCACAGACCTGCTGCTTGCAGAGAACATGGGAGGGATTCTCCAAGGTATTTATAGTGGAAAATATTAGGAAAACCAAATGACTACCAACTCCACTATGTGGAAATGCATATACGTGGGAGTCTGTATACATTTGCAGTGCAGTAGATACCTGAGAGGAAGTGTTCATGGCACTTGGTAAAAAGGAAGAATTAAAGAAAGGTAGAAAGGGATAAATTTGTTTATTTTGTTTAAAAGGCTTAGTCAAAAAACCCTGGACTTCTGGAGAAAATACTAAAGTGAATAGAATGCGTGACTCATTTTTTAGATAGGGATGAATTAGGAGGGAAGAGTTTAGTAACAATTGATACAAGACAGTACTAGTTTGTAAAAAAACTTTGTGCTGTATGGTGCAAACCACTGAGAGCAATCTGTTTCCCTGTAATCTGGGTATTATTTTATTAATATTTTTTGTGTGAATGCTGAGGTACAGTGAACTGAGTTAGACACTTCTTAGATAATTGGACTTTAGTTAAAATTGCTTTTAAAGTACAGAATGTAAAGTACAGAGACAATGTATTTATTGCAGGAACACGCAAATCTTTGCAGGTGTGGGTCAGAGAACATGATCCAGATGATAACAGACTTTTCATTACTCACATTGGTGTGCATTGCACAATTCAAATGCCATTGAGAAATGAATGCTGTTGTCAATTGAAATCTGGAACTCCTGTTACAGTGGAAACTCCATAACTGTCCTGCATCTTGAGACACAGTAAATACATAAATTTCTCTTATATTTTCTGCACATTGTGCTCAGGAAGACATATGAAAAAAAAGTACTATCATCAGTATTAGGTTGACATCTGAACAGCCACCTGAAACACAGAATACCGTGTGCAGAACACTGTATTATGCATTATTTTTATGAAAAGTCCAGTTCTCAGGTCTATTCTCAGACCCTTCCTTGATTCAGTACCATTACACCATTTCAGATGAGAAAGGTATTTGTTCTGTACTTCAGTACCTCCTAGGAGAGCTAACATAAAACAGTTCCTTCCCTACAGGGGTCACAGTCTTAATGTGGCTTAATTTAACAACAAAAAGCATAAAGACAACACTTTTTCCCACCAATCAAACCATATTCCCCAAACCCACATAATCCTTGGGTGTTGCAGTGACTGTTGTGTGTCTTCATCTGGGCCTGGTTTTAGGACTGCAGTCAAAACTTCGCAAGGCATCTGTAAAGGGGCATGGTTTAGTCTGTATTGCTGTGAATTCAAACTTTATGAAGTTGCCTGATAAAATGGTCTTGTCTTGAGCTGTTTGTTAAGCAAACAATATTCCAAAGAAAAAAACAGAAGCTGCTACAGTAATGTGATTTTTTTTTTTATTTTATATTCCTCTACATATGCAGTACTCTACAAACCTGGTAAGTGGCACTGCTTGTGATTATTAAAGATTTCTTAAGATGAACACCAACTAAGATAATTTTAAAATATTTACCATAATTCAAGAATTCTTTGAATTATGATTAGGGAGAATGAGATGTTAAGAAAATCTCATTTGCACATACCCTTCTTACCTGCACTTGCCCATGATAATGACATTTTGCTTGACAAAAATTATAAGGTACATGCTTAATGTGTCTTTAATCGTCTCCTCATGTAATTTCTCAACTGAAAATGAGAGTGTCATTAGTTGAGTCACCAATGCTCCTTCCCCCCTTCCTCATACTTGACTTGGAAAACTTTGCTAGTGTATGTAGAAATGTACAGCCAGCAGGGGCTCCTGGGGGGGGTCTCTCAGGGCAGACACGAGCCCTTCCCATGGCTCCTGGAAACCCATCCCTCTCCACAGGTCATTTCTTACTGTGATGAAGTGAAGTAAGTGTCTGCCATGGTGCTGTGTCCTTTTCTCTGGGGGCTCTGACCCGGGTGGATCCCTGGGTCAGTGTCAAGACTGTGACTCAGCTGAGTTGTTGGCACTGGCACAAGTGCCTGTGCCAGGGAGCACCAGGCTCACGCTGCTGGAAGGATGTTTCTGCAGAAGCTTTGTGGCTGGAGAGGGTGTCAGGGGGCTTTAATGGGGATGTAAAGGATCTTCACATGAATGAGGAGAAAGAGACTCTCAACTTTTGTTGAGAAGTCCTGGCGTTTCAGTTCTCTGTGGGCATAAGCAGGCAGAACATTGTCAGTCCAGGAAAAGCAGGTGGGTAGAAGGGCAGAAAATGGAAACCCATGTTTATACTGCCTTTCTGTCTTATGGGAAGGTAAGTGATAAATAGAACAAATCATTTATGAAGGTGGCAATAGAAGAGGCTTTCCTTGATTGGCTTTTCTTTGTGCTGGCAGAACTGGCAATTTGTGTGAGCCTGATAGTCTTTGAGATCACCTTGGAGAGACTTTGTCCATTAGTGATGAGTGCTGTGATGGGAGCTGTTGTCTCGTTCCTGAGGGGCCATGCTCAGGGCTGCTGCTGGTCCCCAGTGTGAAGCTGTGGAGCTTGCTCCATGGGCAGGATGGTGGCTCAGTGACAGTGAATCTCCTGAATTTGGTTTCCACTGTTGATAAAAACTCTTTTCTTAACGCCCCAATGGCCCTCAGGATGAGATTTTTCTCTTTGTTTTCACACCAGAGAGACAGGTATATACTGTGAAGTAAGATCACAGGCAAAAGCTAACCTCACTGACCTACCTCAAAATAAAGGAGCTCTTTCAGTTGCCCCCATGATGTCTGGGGTAATTTCATTCAGGCTGTTAATAAAGGTAAGCTTTGTGAAATGTTCTAATGCCCTGAACTGGTGAACTGAGCACAGATTTCGCTACCTGTGTGCAAGAATATTGTGTTTTCTTCCTTTAGCCACTGACATAAATAGTAACTCGTTAAAGGGCATAGCTCCAGGCTTTGCCTTAAGAAGTAGATGAAAAGATAATTGCTGGATAAGCAAGCGAGCATGGGGGACTGTAAGAGCAAATGAGACTGGTTGTGAACCAGTAACAATCTTCTTTCAATCAGCCTGGTTTTAATGCTGTAATCTCCCCTGGGCAGAGAAGGTCTCCATCTCCACGTTGCGTGGCTCCGAGAGCAGCCTCGTTTCTTGGTCCCGCGTGAGGCTGTGGGCACTGAGGACAGGCCTCTGACTGTGGCTTTCAGCTCCGCTTCTTACCCTGCATAAGCTGATCCGCTTTCGTTTTCATTGGTGTTCTGCTTGGCATTCTTTTTGTGAAGTGCTTTTTTGTTTTGTAGAGACCTATTTATCCCTCCCTTCCCTGCACTAGTGGAGGTTTATTAGATCGCATGGCAGCCTGCCATCTTCCTTATTAACCCAGCTTTTCCCAAATAAACATGCTCCTTGTGTGCATGTCTCCTATTTATGATTTACTTCCCATTATAAAGCTACAATATACAATATTAAAAATAATACACAGACAGATGTTTATGAGAGGCTGAACAGGGTTTTATTGTACAGACTCTGGTATTTGTGGTTTATATTTCTTTAATCTCTAGTGAAGTGTGGTTCCTCCCGCCCTCCCCAATTTACTGCTTCTGCCCCTTATTATCCTTATAACAGGTGATGGTGCCCTTTAAACACATTTTCTTTCAGGCTCTTACATGCTGCAATATGAGCAGGAGTATGAAGAAGTATGATGACGTACGTAAAATGGCGACTTTAAGCTAAAAATTAGAAATTAGGCCTTTATTCTGGAGAGTTAGGTCCACCCACCTGGAGGGAAAGGGTTCCTTACCTTCCATTTACATGACTTCAGCAGGGTATTTGATCACCCTCTGCTGGCTGAGATGCTCGGGCAGGTGCCAGTCTGCTGGATTTTGGGAGGGTGCCTTTCTGCTCTGGTGAAGTCCCAGACATCACTCAGGATTTCATTTTGTGCATTTGAACTGTTACTACAGTTTAGTCACGACAGTTTGAAATCACTGGCTGCATATATGGTTTTTTATTTTTTATTCGAATGGATGGAAGAGAATTCTGCCCCTGGGTCAGATAATCATCTCAGACCCGTTAAATAAGCAGCTGTGACATGCATCATAACAGTGGCCTAAACCACCATATTTTTTCAATATGACACTTCGTTGCTTTTTTCCCTTGGCCCGTGGTTGGGCTTACATTCGAAAAACAAACAGCACTTAGCTATAATTAAAAATGCCCTACGGTAAGTGGGATGACAAAACAATGGGAATGCTGTTCATATGGATGAAATCAAGTGTAAATGAAGTCTAAAAGAATTAAGTTGAATACAAGGATAAAATTATCTTGTTGGCTAGGCACAGAAAGTATAAAATAAGCCTTCCCAATACATCAGATCTTGCATTTCACAGTAAAAAACCTGATCAGGGTAGTTTTTTTGTATCATGAGGCAAATACATCTTTTGCTGTAGCAACAGAAACATAACCTTCAATTAAATATTTGAAACTATTTGAAATGTAGTTATATATTAATTGGTAATTGTAGAGTTTTATGCATACAAGCATCTACCTTGGACATGTATGCAATATACTTATTTATACTACTTCCATTCAGTTTCTAAAAATAGGAAATGCTCAAAATAGTATTCTTAGTATTTCTTTTTTTTCAAGATAGTCAAGTCCTACCTGGAAGTATGTTTATTAAAATTTTATGTTGAAGAATCACTATATCATATAGTTTTTTTAAGGCATACTCCAGACATAATTATGAACATAGTAAGACATAATTATAAGTAGGGTTGGTATTTTTCAACCTCCAGTAGCTGTCATCTTGCTTCAGGTTTAGCTCTAGTCAGAGCCTTGCTGACCAACCGACTGATGTTTCACTAATTGCCACTTGAAAATGAAAAGGGAAACTGTCTAGCTTTGAAACATTATTCATGAAAGAAGGATCATGCTGACTTGTTTTCAGAACAGGATCTTTTCCCCCTGTCTTGTCTAGACAGGCCAAGTACATGATTTTGTACTGAAAAGGGCTCTCTGGTGTGTCATTAGGCACGTTGGTTTAGTCTGGACTGGTCTGAATTCCCTGGTCAGAGGGTTTTGAGGTCACTCCTTGTATTTTGGTACAGACCTCTGCAGGTTTATTTCAGTTTGACAAAGCTCTAACATTTGCTTTCTACTACCTCCCTCAACCTGACTTTGATCCATCTTGCTTTACATGGAAGGATTCTTCTCTGGTTTTAGTAAAAGCACACACTGTTTAAATGCATTCACTAAGCAAACTAATTAAAGGTACTGAACTTTTGTTCACAAGTTGCAAATACCAGATCCTAAGTGTATTCTGTGGTCAGAAGTATCTGTATTTTCATTGAATAATCTGTTTAATTAATTTGCCCTATTCCTGCAATACATTTTTTCTTCAAATATTTCTTTCAGACTTCAGCAGAATGCGATTATGCAGACTAAGTCTGGCAACTCTGTGTCCTCCATTAGATATTACATTTTATTAGATTTTGATGTTACTTTTGCAGGTGCATGAGTGAGAAAAAGAGGAAGCCTCACTGATATGCAAGCACTGCTCAGCACTAAACAAAACATTGTTGTGACATCAACACTGTCCTTCAACACTGTCCAGCACTGACTATTTGGATCACAAATCCAAATAGCCACTATGGAGTCCATTGTGAAGAAAGTTAACTCCATCCCAAGCAGGGCCAGTAGAGGATGGCTGCTTCCTTGGCAAATAGATTTGGTGGGAGATCAGAAGGCAACATGATTTTTGACAACACACCCCATTTTCAAATCAACACAGAATTCCTGTGGTATTGTAAGCAATTTTCCAGTCAATGTGGGCACATCAAAAAGGGAGCAAAAGGCCTTTTGGCTCTTTTTTTTAATGTACCTTCACAATGGCTATTTTCACATGTGTGAGGGAATGAGGAAGTAGCCTTAATATTTTACAACAGAAGTTGTTTGAGTCTGCTTTTTGATTCCGTATTTCAGTGTGGTCTGTTGTCTATGACAGACTTGGGTCCCTTTCCCCTAAATCACAATTCCTTTCTTTTGGTTAGTTCTCTTATGATAATGTTAGTTAAACCCCAGAACTTTAAGAGTTTAATATAGCTATGAAAAATGTAATGCTTGGTCTAGTCTTTTGTGTGAAAACCATATAATCTGGTGGCAAACAGACACCTTGAGTTCTTAGCTTTAACTGCTTTTGACTTGACATCTTGCTTGAGCATTTCATGTCAACCATGGAGGAAGCATGGAAAGCACTACCTTAGGACTCAACACAAAGGCACAGGAAAGCAGTACAAGTTAGCCAAAGTAGCATGCCACATATTCCAACTGTAATATGATTGATTCTTTCTAATAGAAGCATTATGTTCTTTACCACTCTAACTTAACCCTGTGTTAAATTCTTCATTTAAGATACCTGGAAAGTTTGAATCCTTTCAAGGTGACTTTTCTAATCTTCTAAGACAGCTTTGTTTATTTTTTTTCCAGTTTCTTCATGAAATTGCAGAAATGAGTCCTAAAGCATTGTAATTATCAGGTTGCTAATGTTGAGTCTGGTCTTTTAAGTCTCCTTTCCAAAAGTAATTGTTAATGCCCTTTTCTGTTCCATGGGTTTCAAAGGCTTACTTCATTTGGTTATGATTTTTTTTATAGTCTATACTCAAAAAGAATCTAAGCCCTTCAATGCCTCTTCAGTTCTTTGTTGTAGCAGAGAAAAACACATTAACAAACAGAAGAAAATAATTTGTTTGTACAGTATTTTATTCTGCAATTTTCATAGGTCAGGGACTGCAGGGTTGGACTGAAAAAGCTTAAATTTGAGGACCTCATTTAGGCAAATACTTATAAAATAAGTACACTTTCACAAAGTGAAATAGATCGAGTTTTTTCCCCACAGGAAATGCTTGTTTTCCTTGCATTTCATACCTTCTATTTATATTCCTAAGTGCCATTTTATATGTTACACATATTTATGCATACAATTTTTTATTGCAGCAGGTTTTTGATGCTACATGTACCAAAATATCATTAATACTCTTGAAAAGTGTTCAGAGTGAAGTCTGCAAATTGCTTTTTTCTATAAAGCAAATGAAAAATGAAAATTAATTTGTTCCCTTTCTCAATTTCTTTTTCCTCTGCTTTGCTATTACCATGCTTGCATTATGCAACAGACACGTAAGTGTCACACCTTGGTAACTGATTTGGGGACTTTTTAGAATTGGAGGTCCTGTTGTCTCAGCTCTGACTAAGTTAAGATTAAAGCAAAGTCTTTTGCTGATACTGTTGAAGATGAGCAAATTCTATCTCTTTGCTGGCAAGGACCAGAAAGCATCTCTCTGAAGCAGGAGCCAACCCATATTGCAGTCCTAGGGAAGCCCAGGGTTCAGGGAATGGCACTCCTTTAATGAGCTACTTGTGAGAGTTTCTAATTCTGTCTGCTTTGCCTCTGCTTGTGAATGACAATCAACAGAATTTGTCAACATACTAGTAGTGTAATCATTAAATTTTAATTTGTCTAGATATAATGTGTTCTCTGTTTTATGTGTATATTTTACTTTGGAACAAACCTAGTGAGAAAGCTTTTCATAATTGTGTGTATATTTTTTGTGAATATTTCCTAATTACATCTCCAGTGCTTGCTATGAAGTTTACTTGGTCTCATAGGAATTGTTCTCATGACAGAATCATATTTAGGGGAAACTGTTCTCCTTTTTTTTGGTAAAAAAATGAAGTGTAAAACTATATCATGCCTGCATTTAGCATTGAGACACCTTACAGGCATTTTAGAAGTTTGCTAACTTTTAAAGAACACTAGCATGCGGGATTTCAATGTGCAGACACCAGGTACTTGATTGTAATTAGGTGGGAGACTGGCAGATTTGCTTTGAGAAGGCAGTTAAGGAATAATTGTCTGTGTCTGGACAGGATTGTTCCTGGTTACAAACTATCCTGTTCCCTTACAGCTGATGCAAGGTTTTTTTTAATGTAGGACAATTACTGTTTTTATTAATAGTGCTGTCTTGCCCTAAATATGCAAGGTGTCACACAAACATATATGAGAACACAGTCTTTGTCCAAAGTGAACTATAATCAACCTGTACTTCAAAAAATATTTCTTATTATTTAAAAAGGTGAATTTTCCCAAATGGCGAATCTGGTTTAGTAGTTGTTTGATTCTGGTGATCAGGAATGTGTCATGTATATATTTATACATGCAATACTATAAGGACAAAATTGATTGTTTTGGTGTTGAAATGACAAAGATCCATCCACTATTATAGCATCTACTTGAAAAATATTGTCATTTTAGCACTGAAGAAGGGTAGGCATCAATTTTCTCACAAATTTTTGCTTTGGTTTCTTTTTTTGCCTTTCAGAGTGCAAATTCACCTGCGCCAGTGGTAAATGCTTGTATCTTGGTTCACTGATTTGTAACCAACAGAATGACTGTGGAGATAACAGTGATGAAGAGAACTGCCTGCTTGTAACAGAGCATCCACCTCCAGGCATCTTCAGCTGTGAGTATTGGCTCCTTGTGTGCATCCATGTATGTATGTATGTATGTCAAATATGTCTGTTTACCTCAGAAATCAGTCTTTTTGGAAACTTGATCTGCAGTATGATATCAAGGAAGTATGAGGCAGAGAAAGTAAATACTATTTTTCTTTGAACAAGCAGGGATTTGTGACACACTTTCCCCAGGATTCTAAACATGGAAATTTGTAGTTATTCCAAGGGAGTTTTTGCTATGGACATTGCGGATATAATCACATGGATCCTATGTGGCCTCTGAGAAAGTGTAATTAAATATTTGTTTTCCAAGATGCTACAAAGTATTCTATGTTCTAAGAGTCTTTATATGCTATTAAGACTATCAAGAAAATTATAATTTTTCTGTTCCTCATTCCTATTAGGTTTATTGGTGCTGAGATCAGAATTGTTTGGTAGGTTAGTGACCTTTGTAGGTATATACTTAAAATAGCTTTAGTTGCTATTCTTCAGCACATAAGTATTGCCCACACAGTGCCAGAGTTTATGACTAGAATTGTTTTCTTAGTGCTTTGCCCTCAGTCATGTACACTGAAATCAAACTTTGCTTTTGCTTTTGTTTCTTGTGCAATAATTTATTTTTAAACCACAGTTCAGCTTTCTGGATGGGTGATAAATTTTCCAGTAAGGTTTCTTACACACAGGTACAATAGAAATACGTTAAGTTACTTCTTCTTTCCAAATGGTTTTGTTCTTCCCACACTGACATACCTCAGTATTCTATTTCACTTCTGGTTGTTACTATGTTTTAGGAATATCTGTTTTGTTATGTTGTTATTAGTAATAGCAATTATGAGCAGAGTATATTTGTAATTTTTGTAATTAATGCATGCAGCTATAAGCAGGACAGAAGATGAAGCCAGATGTTGGCTATACACCTGTCCTCCTGTACCCTCTACCTCCAAGTGAACATGTTCCTAAATGCTGTACTCTAAATCATTTAAACCTTGTACTCTGTGTTACTTTGATACCTCTGCAGTGATTTCAGTGGCTTTGAAATACTAATGACCTATGTATACTTTTAGGCTATTTCATTTTATTTTTGTTTTAATTTGTTTGGTTTTGAGTGGAACTCTCTTCCAAGTCCCAGGACAAGACATAGGCTTTAGTGATGGGTCCAAATCAAAATGTCACATTCGCCCATAACCTTGGCTTTTGAGCTGTAAAAAGCCACATTTTATTGTTTATTCATGCAAAATTTGTAAGCATATCTGTAAAGTCCAAATAGAAGAATTTTTTTTGACTGGGATATTGTACAGCAAGAGCTCTTAAACCAAGCTAGCACAACTGTTTGTCCAAAAGTGGCCACAAAAACTGCAGTGGTAGCAGATGGAGGGAAGGGCTTTGGTGATGAGCAGCAGCTGTGGCATCACAGGTTCATCACCTGTGCAGTGCAGTGGTGGCACCCTTTAGTTCCTAGGTGGAGCCTCTTAGGTGGAACTCCCAAACCCTTCTTCATCCTGAGGTCTGACAAAGAGGGCACTGGTGGTTTTGCAGTACCCCTTTGTGCTGGTGGCAGTCAAGCAGTAATCAAGTATCGTCTTGGCATCTTCTCCTAAAAAAGGCCTTTGGCCTCTAGAAATATTGTTACTTGCTTGATCCAGGATCTGCAAGCTACCTGCTCTTCCCCTAAGTCACATCTGTCCCCCCCAGTCTTGCTGTAGGTCATGAAGACAGGTCTTCCTGGTCAGCTGGCGAGTCATCCCCCTAGCCTCCAGCACCATCAAATTTATCCTGACCAAACCAAACAAAATGTGTCTCTGAAAAACCTCAGCAAATGTTCTCTACGGCTTTCCTGAGAATTGTAGTTGGTGCATTTCATGATCCTGTCTCTGAAAAGTCATGCAAGTTGGCAGCATTTTTTTATTTTTGGTGGACTTGGAGAAAGATAGTCAGCTTCCTCCTCTAATCAACCTTTTACAGCTGTGAGGGCTGTTATCACCCATGTATGGGTGTTAAAACCCCCCCAACAACCAAGACAAAACCCCTCAAGTTTGTTCCTATTAATTATGTTTTCTTAAATCTGTCAGAGTGACTGCTTCTAAAATATGGTGTCCAATAGGCCTACTAATTGAGATCTCCCAAGTGCCCAGGGAAGAGGGGTCATTACGTAAAGTCTTATTAAATCTTTCAAGAACTGTATTTGCTGGTTTTGCAACAGTATTGGAAATGAGGAGTTTGTAGAGGAAATTCTGGATACATTACTAGGAGCATTTGGAAACGTTTAACTTTTTGCTCACCTTGTGGCAGATAAAGCATTTCATTATTTGTTGCATTTGGGGATATTGAAAGTGACTGTACTTTATCATTACAATAGGGACTGTGTGACAAGTGCTGTTAAATAAAGGTACTTCAGTGTTAAGTAAAAAAAAAAAACAACAAATCCCAGTGAAACAGGATCCTAATGGTGAAACAAAGAGAAAAAGAAGATCAAAGCCAGACAGAAAAATAATACAACCATAAACTCTATTTAAATTATATTTACCATGTTCTGGCTATGAAACAGACTACTACATGGTAGAAATCAGTGCCAGATGGTAACAGGAAACAACACTGTTATGGACACGTCAGTTGTGTTGGCTTATTCCAGCTTTGAAAAAATGTTTTTAGAATACTTGCTGAAGTGAGGTCCCCAGGCCTTACAGGGATGACACGTTGAATTAAGAAATGTGTGCATGCTTTTGCTCAATGATTTTAATGGGGATCCCTACCAGATTACACCAGAGTGTGTGCTCTTGAAATGTCCCAGCTGAGCAGGCTGCCTTTCAGGACAGAAGTACATACATTCATTGCTCTCTGAGTAGTAACAAGACATTAATAAGACAGTAACAAGACAGCTCAACTAGAAGAAAATTAGTATTTAAAAAAAAATAAAATCGCTTGAGGAATATTAAACCAGGTATTTCTTTTTGGTCAGTGTTACATATAAGGTTTGTTCTTGCATCTTCTTGCTTGTGTGCAGTTCTTGAATGAGAAAGAAACTGTTGAAAGGAGCCACTTACTAGTTTGTGCTGGTTAACATCCAAGCAGGGTATCCTGTTTCTCCCTGGGACTGCCCTTTTCTTTACCTACAACACATAATCACTACAAGCAGTATGCTGTCCCCTCTGCTGCTTGTTCAAAGAATCCCTTTGCTGTATTCAAACCTTCTATCCTCCTGTGATGGAAAAAATATTCATCTCATTTCAGAGTTATACACAGGCTGTCCCCAAACAATGTCTGAATAAATAAATTTTCATATGAAAGTTTTGCTTTAGTTTATTTAAGCAGTATGTGCCATGTTAGTGGTACCCCGTATTTCCCAGCTGCTGACGCATTTCTCATTTTTGTTCTTGCCAGCAGCCAAATCCAGAATGTCTTGTTGGAGCTTCTTGTTTAGTTTAGTTAAGTTGCATGGGCAATGGCATGGAAAGATTTTCTTTTGTGGGTGACCTGCTCCCTGGATCTCCTGATTATAAGAGATGCTATCTTTATCTGTTAGAGGAGTTCACATCTCCCAGATCTGTTGTTCCTCCCTCCTTGCCATTC